>NW_023425515.1:189070784-189234171 GCF_014108245.1 Pipistrellus kuhlii | reverse complement strand
GTCAAAGCCACATCAGATGGAGCATTTTCAGACATAAGCTCTGTGCCCACCAGCCATATGAACACACATGAGCCTCTCTCAGATTTTCCATCTGTCAGAGGTGGTCCTGGGTACCAGGAAGGTCATTAGTAGAAAGGACAAGCATGGTTCCGAAGCTAAGGGAGTGGGAGTGGAAAGGACTGCAGAGTGACCAGTGGTTTGCGGTGATGTATGGATGGAAGTGCCCTCTGCACACTGGCCTCCCCAATTTGATTTGAAGAATCTTCCTCTGGTTTACTCTCTCCCTTTTCTTTAAATCCTCAAAGGAGGATTTCCCCCCATTGATTTTTAGAGTCAAGTGGAAGGTGGGAGGGAGAGAGAGAGAGGGAAAAAAAAAGAGAGAGAGAGAGAGAGAGAGAGAGAGAGAGAGAGAGAGAGAGAGAGAAATACGATGTGAGAGAGAAATGATTTGTTGCCCTCAGCACATGACTCAAACCCGGGCCGGGCATTGAACCATCAATTGATATCTGTACACTTGACCGAGAATCACACATGAGATCCTTGGTACCAAAAGGAAAGCTTTATCCACTGAGTCAAACAGGCTAGGGCCACTTGAGTTCCCTATGAATTAAAATCTAATGTGGTCAAGATGTCTGGTGCCTGGAGCCAAGCAGTGGACAGAAGGAAGCCTGAGTTGACAGGATGGTTGGTTTTGTCCACCTTGACCTAGACGCTATCAGGCTCTCTGAGCAGGTTGCCACGGTTTCCCTTATGTCCAGGCACCCTCCAAAGTGCAGTGCTTTGCTTGGCAGCTGATAAAGGAAGCTCTGGAGAAGTGGTGAACTTGACTCAGCCTAAAAGGAGACTGGGATTCCACTGTGTTTCCCATCATCAGATTGTCAGGACAACCCTGGGCTTAGACAAATTGGTCTTCTCCCACATGGAGGCCCCCTCTACCTGTCACCCCCATTCCATGAACTAACTGCTCTGTGTCTCCCCAGGTGCCTGCAGTCCCCCTTGGAAAAACTCACCATAACAAATTGCCAGAGCCTGACCCATTCAGACCTGACACACCTGTTCCAGTGCCCAAAACTCAGGCAGCTGAAGTCCCTGCGTCTGTATTGTGCCAGTCTAGCTCACTTTAGTCCTGAGCCCCTCCGAGCTCTGCTGGAGGCATTGGCACCCACCCTCCAGGAACTGTACCTTGAGAATTGTGGCATCATGGACTCTCAAGTGGAAGCCATCCTGCCTGTCCTGAGCCGCTGTCACCAGCTCATTACCATCACCATCACTGAGAACCGCCTGTCCTTGGCCACCGTGGGGAAGTTGCTGCGTCACACAGCGGGGATTCGCAGCTTAAACCTGGAGCTTTACCCGGTGCCCCTGGAGTGTTACACGACCCAGGGCACTGTCAACCAGAAGAGACTTGCTGTGATCCGGGCTGAGCTGGCGGGGATTCTGAGGGAGTTAGGACAGCCCAGGGCCATCCTGCTTGCCACCAAGCCCAGAGGCCAAAGGGAATATTATAAGGTGGCATTTTCATGACTGGGACCCCATGCTCTGCCCCTGTAATGACATGCTAAGTGGGTGCACCTGAACTTTCTGGGTCTTTGGAAGCTGAAATCTCAGACCTGGGTGCAGGGGCCACCAGTGTGTCAGGTTCATGCTCAGAGTGAATGGGGAAAGGGAAAGTCACAGCCTGGGTGCAGGATTGCAGGGACAAAGGATGCGGAGTTTTGGGGACCTCAAAGGCAAAGTGTCCTACCATCAGAAACATGAATCTCATTTGCTTGGGGAGGGAGCAGAATTTGGGCTCGAGCTTCTTGTGTGGGAGTGAATCCCGGAGTGGATGATTGTAAAGGAATGATGAGAAATAAAGACAATTTCAAAGGCAACCTTCTGGTCCTCTTGCATGTATTCACCTGTTTCTCCAGTTCACACCTCAGGATCCTGTAGTCACTGATGAAAAAAGGTGGGGAGGGCTCAGGGTCAGAACCTGGAACTGCTGGGATGTGGTTAGGCTGCAGGTCTCAGCTCCATGTTATCCCTGCCTCCAGGTCTTCTCTTCTCTCTGGGCATGTCTGACCTCCTTGTGGCTGCTCAGTGGGTGGATACAAATGGACATGCTAAGGGGCCCATCAACCCCTGAAGTGAAGGGGACCTCTCTGATGTTGGGTGCCAGTGTTCCCTATGGGTCTGCAGGTGGACTCACAAATGTCGGGATTGTGCCAGCAGGGATCCAGGGACAAGGCATGGCCCTCAGTTCCAGAAGGGCTTGTCCATACTGCACAGGCACAGAGCCCGTGGGCCATCCAGCCCATGCCTGTTTGCCTGGTGCAGAGGAAGTAACCTGCTTATGGCCAGAAAAATTATCCAGATTCCTTTGAGCAAAATACTACAGTTATTCAGGGACATACCACTTTTCTGAGGATTTGTACACCACATAAAAAAGAACCCGGCAAAGGGGGCGGGGGTAGATTATGTCCATGGGGGGTTAGCATATTCCCATTAAACCTCTGTTCTGAAATCAGCCTGTCAGCAAGAGGTGCAGACACTGCACAAATGAGTGAGCTTATTCCCTGTGCTCAGTCACTGTATTAGGCAGTGTTCCCTGGAATAGCCAACAGGGACAATTGGACGCAGGTAGGAGATTTATAAGGATAGGCTCCCGCCTTCAGTCCCAATGCCTGCCCTCTGTAAGCTGGAGAACCTACAAAGCCAATGGAAGAGCTCAGGCCAAGTCCAAAGGCCTGAGAACCAGGGGAGCCCATGGCGGAATCCCCAGTGTGAGGCTAAAGGGCAGCTGGTGCACACCCTGGAGTTGGATGCCCTGAGAACAAGGAACCTAGTTCACCATCAGCTAAAACCAAAGAAGAGAATTCTTCCTTCCTTCCTCTTTCTATTCCACTTGGGCCCCCAAGAGATTGGAGGAAGCCCAGCTGCACTGTAAGATCTCCTTACTAGTGTGCTGAATCAAAACTAACCTGGTCCATTCCCACCCAGAATGCCTTTACCAGCTACTTGGTCAACCTTTAGCGCCATCAAGTTCAGTGGTCACCAACTGGTGATCCATGAGGTCCAAAAGTTGGCGACCTCAAGTCAAGTTGACACATAAAACTTACCCATCACAGGGACCCTAATCAAGGGGCACTCTAATAAGACTCACACTGAGGAGGGGTGCTGTTGGGTGGAGGGACTCTGGCAAGAACTTCAGTTCTCCTGTCAAATGAGAATCATGGTGCTCACCCAGCTTAGTGGATGCTTGTAAGATCCAAGGAGACGGTGCATGTTGAGGGCTTGGCAGTGGGCCTGGCGTAGAGTAAGAGCTCAGTAAATGGGTTAATCCTCTTTTCCCTCCCAGCAGAAGCCCTCAGCATCCTTCCCCCTCAAGTCTCCTGCTCTCCTCCTGAGGACAGGGAAGAGAGCTCAGCCCAGGGTGCCCAGTGGGACTCTGCTTCTGCATGGGATCCTGCTTCACTCAAACAGCTGAAGCAGTCAGCCCTGGGGTGTGGGTGTGGGTGGGAGTTGTGTGGTAGGGGTGGGATTGTAGTGAAAAGAGTGGATTCATCCCTTGTAATTATCAGAAAAATAGCCAGGCCACCTGCTGTTTGACCAGATGATGTGCTAGAGTTGCATGCAGAACTATGTTGTGGGGTGTTTTCAAAATCTGCTTTTATGTAGACGCTATTTGAGTATAAATACTCTTGTTGTGAGTTATATAAATGTTAACGATATACACATTAAAGTGATTAAGGAGAATGCCCGGTGTGGCTCAGTAGTTGAGTATTGAACTATGAACCAGGAGGTCAAGGTTCCATTCCTGGTTAGGTACAAGCCTAAAGTTGTGAGTTGGATCCCTAGTGGAGGGCATTTGGGAGGCAGCCAATAAATTATTATCTCTCCTTAGTGATGTTTCTGTCACTTTCTCCCTCTCCTCTTCCTGAAATCAATAAAAGTATTTAAAGAATAGAATGGTAAAGGAGATTTAGTATTTTAAAGTTTGCATGGGGATATTTTATGTATGTATATTTATAATTTTTTAATTGTTTATTGTTTAAAATATAACATAAGTCTTCTTTTTCCCTCATTGATCTCTCCTTTGCTGACCTCACCCACCAGGCACATGCCCTCACCACCTGCTGTCTTTGTCCAACAATTATGCACAAATGTACACATATAAGTCCTTTGGTTCATCTCTTACCCCCTCATCCTCACCTTCCTTCATAGAGAGTCAGTTTGATGTTTCCAAGACTCTGGATCCATTTTTGTTCATCAGTTTACAGTGTTCATTATATTCCACAAATAAGTGAGATCATGTGTTATTTCTTTTTCTCTGATTGGTTTATTTCACTTAGCATAATGCTCTCCTGTTCAATCCAAGCTGTTGCAAATGGTAAGAATTTCTTCTTCTTCTACTTCTTCTTCTTCTTCTTTTTTTTTTTTTAAACAGCTTAGTATTTCATTGTGTAGTTCTGTCACTGTTTTCTAATCCACTCATCTGCTGAGAGGCACTTAGGTTGTTTCCAAATCATAGATATTGTAAATTGTGCTGCTATGAACCTAGGGGTGCATATATCCCCTCTGATTGGTGTTTCTGTTTTCTTGGAATGTTTTCCTAGAAGTGGGAGAATTGGGTCAAATGGAAGTTTCATTTAAAAATTTTAGAGGTAATGGCATAGTTTTCCCAAGGGGATATTTTTTTAAACAATGTTTGCCCTAAGGGGTTTGGCTGATTGGATAGATTGTCGAATGAAGTGTCCTATGTTCAATTCTGTTCAAGGGCACATGCCCGAGTTTGTGGACTCAATGCCCAGGAGGGGGCTTGCAGGAGGTAGCCAATCAATGATTCTCTCACTTTATTGATGCCTCTATTTCCCTCTCCCTTTTTCTTTGAAATAAATAAAAATATTTTTGAAAAGTGGATTTCATTTTTTAGAGCAGATTTAAGTTCCCAGCAAAATTGAGCAAAAGGTAGTTCCTGTACACCTCTGCCACTCCACACTCACAGCCACCCCATTCTCCACGCCCTCCCCCCCTCTACTGTGCCAGGCATTTGTTACAACTGATGGGCCTGCACTGACACATCCTATCACCCACAGCTGTGTGGCTGCAGGTGTTTAAACTGCAGACAAATCCTATGGTTCCCAGCGGAGGCAGCCTGGGTGGTGCTGTCCATTTCCAGGAGAGCTCAGCCACAGGCCTCAGCACTCACTCCGGTGCCTCCTGTCCTCACTCCAGAGTCTGTTCAGTGGCGCTGTCTTCTCCATGTGACTCAGAGTTCCCCAGAGTCAGGACATGGCACACACACTGGGTGCTCAGGGGAATCTGTGGGGTGAGTGACTGACAGGAGAAGGTTGGGGGCCTGGAGGAAGGCTGTCAGGCCAGGAACTCCACGTGGCAGCAATGGGCTGGCCACAGCTGGCCTTCCTCACACCGCCGAGGGCCACCTATTCATTTGCGGATGTCTAAGGACCCACGATTGCTGCCTGGCCTCACAGTGCCTCTGGTTCTGCAAACCACAGGATGTCAGAGAATAGAGGACAGAGCGGTATTGGGGTCAGGCTTACTGAAGTGGGGGATTTAGGGGCTGGCGGTCCTAAGGGAGATCATTGGGGGTATGGAGAAGTGAAAAGGTGCTATGAGGGCAGGAGTGGAGCCAAGGAGACATGATGTAGTCACAGAATGCACTTGCTATCTGGGAAGTTTTCTCTGTATAAAAACCTTGACTAAAAAATCGCAGCTGCCATGATGTTGACAGGTTGCATGTGATTGGATGACTTTTATTTCTGACCCTATCTCCAAGATCCCAAAGAGCCCACAGCATCCACTTACAATGCCTTTTGGGCTTGAAAATGTCTAACTCCCAGGCCTGACCCCTTCCCCCATGCTCAGTTTATTAGATTTAAGCTTCTCCACCCAGTTTGCTGAGTTAATCCCATCTTTCCCAAAGCACACCCACCCTTTCCTCCTGGGCCGGACAGAAGATGGAATCTCTCCCTTTGCACTCCAGGATGGCACTGCCCCCCTTCCAGCTTTTCTCCATTTAGATCCTGAATTCACCCAGAGAAGAGTCTTCCATGTCCCTTCTTTCCAAGAAAAACCCCCATCTTTTCCGTGGCCCTGGGTCATTCACAGGGTCCCTTAGGATTGCCCAGCATTACCTTGCCCAGCCCTGACCCCTGCCTCTCATGGTGCTTGTGACTTGACCTCCCTCAGAGAGGCCTTGGGGTCTAGGACAGCCACATCCTCAGTCTCCCACCACTTGCTCCCCAAGGAACTCACCTGACATAAAACCTCACTTGATGCCTGGACACATTTCCTTTATTTTCCTGGAGATGGCACCAGTGTCTTCTTGAGGATGTTTCAACTCTGCAATGTTCTGATAACTCTGATGTGGCCAAAGACCCTCAGCAACCATGCTCTCAGGTTTTGCTCTTTCCTATTTAATATCAGGAACCCATAACACCTTCACTGTCTCACACCCAGGATGACAACTATGGGCCATCAGTCAACCTCAGTCAGTGTCTGTGGAAGGGATCAATGAGCCAGGCTTCCATCTTTCGTGCCCCCCGCCCCCCCTCACTTTCTCTCAATCCATTCATCTGAAGAGGCAATAATCACATTATTGGATTATTCGCAGGGAGTTCCCCCCAGGTAAGGCTGCTTCAGGTGCCTGGTAGGATTAAGGGCTGGGGGCTGAGGGTCTGATTGGATTCTAGTGTTTAAGAAGGTGTATAAAAACCTCAGGTATCAGAGCAGAGCGTCAGAGCGTTCCAGGTCTGCAGTCAGTGTGCGGTTCTTCACCAGGTCTGAGATCGGAGCCCCCGCCAACCGGATCAACAGCAGGTACATTTCCAACCTCAGCCAAGGTGATGGCCTCAAGGTGGCACAGAGAGCCTCCCTTCTTTTCTTCTTTTGTTTTGTTTTACTGACAAAGAGATTGAAATCATTGATTTTGCCTCTAAGTGTAGTTTTGCCTGGATTTCCAACATTTGGGTTTGTGCTTTGGTCTATTATAAATGTGTAACCAAGCTGATTCCCCAACCCCCCCCCCTCCCAACTCCCCCTCCTCCCCACTCCCCTAATGAAAACATCTTATCTGTGGTTTTATTTCTGGAAATTTTAAATATTAACTTTGTGTCCATAGATTGATCTGAAATTTTCCCCAAAAAAGGTGGGGGTCAGCTTTCAGGCCCTTCAGTACCCACTTCCCAGGCAGACTGGAATGAGAAGATGTGGGTGTTTCTGAGATGCTTGTCCTGGGGCCTGCAGGAGAGCTACCCTGTTTCCCCGAAAATAAGACAGTGTCTTATATTAACTTTTGCTCCCAAAGATGCGCTAGATCTTATTTTCAGGGGATGTCTTATTTTTGGGGAAACACGGGTATGCATCTGTGGTCATCTATCCCAGAATGGGACTCTAAACAGAGGCTCTCACCATTGCCAGGCAGTGGCTTTGGCCCTGAGTTGATTCCTGTGAAAATGGGGAGTCAGAGGATGGGGCTCAAAGGCTTGGCCTGACAAGGCCGCCTTGTTCCCTGAACTTTCCCACAGGATTCCTTTGGAGCACCTTGAGGATGAGCATCAGGAGCCCACCCACACTCCTGCAGCTGGCAGCAGAGAGCCTGCTGAGGGACCAGGCCTCGGCCATCGCAGCTCTGGAGCACCTGCCCGCTGAGCTCTTCCCGCAGCTGTTCATTCAGGCCTACCGAAGTAGACGTCTCCAGGTCCTGAAGGCGATGTCACAAGCCTGGCCCTTCACTGTCCTCCCTCTGGGCGGTCTGCCACACCTGTCACTGGACGAGGTCTTCAAAGCCGTGTTGGATGGGCTTGACCTTCTGCTTGCCCAGGAAGTTCGCCCCAGGTGAGGCTGCTCCAGGTGCCTGGTAGGGTCCTGGCCATCCTGGAGACAGTGGGCATCAGGGCATGTGGAGGGTCTAAGGGGGTCCCAAGGTTTCAAATGGTGCCAGTGAGGCTCAGGGAACCCTGGCACACTGCTGAGCTCACCATGGGAACTGGAGGACTCCCAACTGGGAGAGTCATCTGCAAAATGTGCACTGCCTCCTCCCAGTGGTATTTGAAAGTAGAAGTGTGGAGCAGGAGTGATGGAAAGAGATGAGCAAAGCAAAGCAGAGGGAAGAGGAGGGTAAGGGCGAAGTTGACCTTGGGATTCTAAGTAGAAGCTTATGGTTGGGGTGCAGTCTGATTGTTGCCTCAACCCAGATGCTCAGTCTCATTCTTCCCTGCTTTCATTCTGTTGTTATTTTTCAAAAATATATTTTTATTTATTTCAGAGTGGAAGAGAGAGGGATAGAGAGAAAGAAACATCTATGCTGAGAGAGAATCATTAATTGGCTACTTCCTGCATGCCCCCTACTGGAGGGATTGATCCTGCAACTAGCATATGTGCCCTTGGCTGGAATGGGACCTGGGACCCTTTAGTCCACAGGCTGAAGCTCTGTCCCTTGAGCCAAACCAGCTAGGCCTCTGTCGTTATTTTTTTTTTAAACATTTTTTGTTCTTGATTTCAGAGAGGCAGGGAGAGATAGAGATAGAAACACCAATGATGAGTGAGAGTTACTGATGGCCTGTCTCCTGCAAATACTTCCCCTCTGCTCTGGGCATTGAGCCTGCAACACAGGCATGTGCCCTGATTGGGAAGCAAATCATGATCTCCTGGTTCATAGGTATATGCTCAATCACTGAGACACACTGTCCATAAAGGATCTTAGCCAATGCTCTGTTAACATTAAAGAATCTCACTAATGTCCTGCTTTCCCCACAGGAGGTGCAAACTGCGGGTGCTGGATTTAAGGAACCTGGGTGCAGACTTCTGGAGAATGTGGTTGGGAGACAGCACCCAGAAGCGATCACTGACAGGACCAGTGGCTGTGCACAGGTCCAGCCCCAACATGGAGCACCCCTTAGCTCCCGTGGAGGTGTTCCTAGACCTGAACTTCAATGAAAAGGACAGGGATAAATTTTTCATGTACATCATCCAATGGGCCAAGCAGAGGAAAGGGCTGGTACACCTGTGTTGCAAGATGCTGAGGATTGCTGCGGTGCCCTTCCTGAGGGTGATTGAGGTCCTGGATGCGGTGCAGCTGGACTGCATCCAGGAGGTGGAAGTGAAGTGCACCTGGGACCTGCCCACCCTGGGGACGTTTGCTTTTTACCTGGGGCAGATGAGGAACCTGCAGAGACTCTCTCTCTCCTACATCCACATGTTTGCAGGGGAGGAGGACGATGAAGAAGAGGAACAGGAGGAAGAGGAGCAAGAGGAATCAGAGTGGGAGAGAGAGGAACAGCAATCTTTTCACCAATTCCTGTCTCAGATACTCAGGCTGCAGCACCTCAGAGAGCTCCACATGGATTCTCCCTGCTTCCTCCTAGGCCGTCTGGACCAGATGCTCAGGTGAGCTGTGTAGCAGTGGTCACAGTCTTAGAATGTAAAAGAAGTGGTCTTGTTAGGTGCTTTGAGGGTGGTATCCCATGAGCACCTAAAGAAAGCATGTTTTAAAATCAGCCTGTCGGGGTGGGCAACAGAATTGGCACAATGGGGAACCCACCGAGCCTGGATGTGTGAATTCTTTCTTAGGGAGAGATGTCTAAGTGCTGAGGACTTAGGGAGAGGGAGGGAGGAGGCAAAGTCACATCGGATGGGTCAATTCCAGACATAAGCTCTGTGCCCTCCAGCCATTGTGAACACACGTGAGCCTGTGTCAGATTCCCCAGCTGTCAGGTGGTCCTGGGCCCCAGGGAAGGTCATTAGTAGAAAGGACAGGCATGATTCTGCAGCAAAAGAGCGGGAGTGGAAAGGATTGCAAAGAGTGAGAGGTGGTTGCAGTGGCACAGGGATGTAAGTTACCTCTGCAGACGCCTTCCCAGATGTTGCTGTAGGATCTTGCCCAGGTCTGCTCGCTCTCTCTCTCTCTCTCTCTCTCTCTCTCTCTCTCTCTCTCTCTCTCTCCCTCCCTCTCTCTCTCTTTGTCCTTACCTGAGGATATTTTTCCCATTGAGTTTTAGAGAGTTGAAGAAAGAGGAAGGGATATATATATATATATATATATATATATATATAGAGAGAGAGAGAGAGAGAGAGAGAGAGAGAGAGAGAGAGAAAGAGAGAGAGAGAGAGAGAGAGAGAGAGAGAAAGAAACATTTATGTGAGAGTGACCCATGGATTGGTTGCCTTCTCTTCATGCCCCAATCAAGGCCAAGGGTTTAGCCTGCAAATGAGGTGCATGTGCTTGAGTGATATTCAAATGTGAGACAAGTCAATCTAAAGGCCAACACTCTATCCACTGAGTCATACCAGTTAGTACAATGTGTGTTCTTTACGTCTTACATGAGCGTGCCTCGTGTGGCCTAGATATCTGGTGCCTAGAGACAAGCAGTGGTCAGAAGGAAGCCTGAGTTGACAGCGCCCTTGGTGCAGGCATGCCCACCTTGACCTAGACATTGTCAGGCACTCTGAGTATGTTCCCAGGGTTTTTCATATGTACAGTCACCCTCCAGAGTGCAATGCTCTGCTTGGCAGCTGATGCAATGAAGCTCAGGGGATGTCGGGATCTTGACCCAGCCTAAAAGGAGGCTGGGAGTCTGGGGTATCGCCCTTCATCAGATTGTCAGGACAACCCTTGGCTTGGACAAATCCATCTTCTGCCCCTGGAGGAACCCCTCTACCAGATACCCCCATCCTCAGAACTAAAGGCTCTTTCTCTCCCCAGGTGCCTGCAGATCCCCTTGGACAGAGTCTCCATAACAAATTGCCAGCATTTGATGCATTCAGACCTGATACACCTGTTCCAGTGCCCAAAAATAAGGCAGCTGAAGACTCTGCATCTGTTTGCTCTCAGCCTCAAACATTTTAAGCCAGAGCCCCTCCGAGCTCTGCTGGAGGCTGTGGCACCCACCCTCCAGGACCTGGGCTTAGACAACTGTGAGATGGTGGACTCCCAAGTTGAGGCCATCCTGCCTGTCCTGAGCCGCTGCCACCAGCTCAGGGAGTTCACCATCTCTGAGAACAACTTCTCCTTGGCCACCGTAGAGAAGCTGCTGCACCACACAGCCGGGCTGCGCAGCTTAGTGCTGGAGCTGTACCCCGTCCCCCTGGAGTGTTACACGACCCAGGGGACTGTCAAGAAGGACAGACTTGCCCTGGTCCGGGCTGAGCTAAAGAGGATTCTGAGGGAGTTAGGACAGCCCAGGATCATCTCTCTTTGCACCAATTACTGTGGTCAATGTGGCAACAGTAAATTTTATGACGTTGAGTTTTTATAACTTGTAGTCGAGCTGTGTCCCTATAATGACTCTCTTCAGTGGGAACACTCAGCAAAAGCTTTGTTCTAGGCCCTTGGACGCTCTAATATAGAACCGGGGTGCATTATACAGGTTTCAGGTTCATGCTCACTGTGAATGGGGAAAGGAAGGGACCCAGCACCGGTCCACAATGACCAGGACAAATGTTGGGGAATTCATGGGACCTCAGGGGTAAGGTCCTAGAATCAGAAACATGAATGTGATTTGCTTGGGGAGGGGGTCAGAATTTGGGCTTGAGCTTCTTGTGAGGGAGTGAATCCTGCGGTGGTTTATTGTAAACCAATGATCAGAAATAAAGAATTTCAAAGGCAACCTTCTCGTCCTCTTGCATGTGTTCACCTGTCCCTCCATTTTACACCTCAGGACCCTGCAGTTACTTATTAAAAAAAAAGGTGGGGAGGGCTCAGGATCAGAACCTGAAACTGCTTGCTTGCAGTTCTGCTACAGGGCTCAGCTCCATGTTATCCCTCCCTCCAGGCCTTGTCTTCTCTCTGGGCATCTCTGACCTCCTTGTGGGTGGATACAATGGGACTTGCTAGGTGGCCCACCAACCCCTGAGGTGAAGGGGACCTCTCTGCTGGCTCTGACCCTGGGTGCCAGTGTTCCCTATGGTTCTGCAGGTGGACTCACAAATCTCAGGACTCGTGCCAGGAGGGGTTCAGGGACAAGGCATGGCCCTCAGTTCCCGAAGGGCTAATCCACATGCAGAGGCACCAAGCCCCTGAGCCATCCAGCCTATGCCTGTCAACCTGGTGCAGAGGAAATAACCTGCTGATGGCCAGGAATATCATCCAAATTCCTTTGAGCAAAATACTTTTCCTGAGGATTCCTACACCACACAAAATATAACCTGGGAAGGGGCGAGGGCAGGTCATATCCATGGGGGTTGGCTTATGCCCATTACACCTCCCGCCTCTCTATGGAGGTAGACTAGAGAGCATGTTCTGAAACCAGCCTGTCAAAAACGGTGCAGACAAACTGCACAAGTGAGTGAACTTCTTCCCTGTGCTCAGTCGCTGTATTAGGTAGTGTGCCCCGAAATAGCCAACAGGGACACATGGACGCAGGTAGGAGATTTATAAGGATGGGCTCCAGCCTTCAGTCCCAATGCCTGCCCTCTGCAAGCTGGAGAACCTACAAAGCCAATGGTATAACTGAGGCCAAGTCCAAGTTAGGCTTGAGAACCAGGGGGCCCATATCGGAAACCCCAGTCTGAGCCCATAGGCCTGAGAACAAAGAGCAGCTGGTGCACACCAAGGAGGTTGATGCCCTGACAACCAGAAGTCTATGTTCACCATCAGCTAAAACCAACGAAGAGAGTTCTTCCTTCTTTTCTCTTTCTATTCCACTTGAGCCCCCAAGAGACTGGAGGAAGCCCAGCTGCACTGTAAGATCTCCTTACTCGTGTGCTGAATCAAAACTAACCTGGTCCATTCCCACCCAGAATGCCTTTACCAGCTACTTCGTCAAACTTTAGCACCATCACGTTCAGTGGTTGCCAACTGGTGGTCCATGAGGTCCAAAAGTTGGGCCTAAAGGGGACCCAAGTTTTTTGAAGGAGCCAGTGAGGTTAGGGAGCCCTGGCACACTGCTGAGCTCACTGGGGTGTGGCACTGGGCAGAGACACCTCCAAAATGTGCCCCGCCTCCTCCCAGTGGTGTTAAAGGTACACGAAGTGCCGAGCAGGAGGGATGGAAGGAGATAAGCGAAGCAGGGGCCAAGGGAGATGCTGACTTTCTCAAAGAAATTGTTGAAATATAGATAAATAATGTATCTATATATATATAAAAGTCTAAGCGACAGTTATGATTGATTGCTATGATGTGCACTGACCACCAGGGTTCAGATGCTCAATGCAGGAGCTTCCCCTTGGTGTTCAGTGCACTCCCAAAGCCAACCTCCTACAGTCCTTCCCCCTGGCCAGCCGGGCATGATTGCCCCATAGGGTCGAGTGAGATGGCCCAATTGGCCTTATCGCAGGCCAAGCTGAGGGACCCCACCCATGCACAAATTTGTGCAACGGGCCTCTAACTATAAAGATCTAAGTAGCCCAGAAAGGTTGCTAATGGAGGAAGGTGCTGGTAGGCCAGTTTCCTGCCAATAGCCATCTTGAAGGAATGTGACAAATTTTACATTTGAATAGCTTCAACTTCCCCAGCAGAAGAAAATTATATTCCTTTTAAAAAGTCAGTTGGCTAGGCCAAAACTTGTTTTGCTAGCCAAAAACAGTTTTTCCAGCTGCAGCAAACTCTTCAAGAAAAAATGTGACTAGTTTGAAATCAGCTTCCTACAAGTAGCCATCTTTAAAGAATGTGGTAATTTACATTAGAAAAGACCAAACCTGCCAAAGCCGGTTTTGTTCAGTGGTAGAGCATAGGTCTGCAGACTGAAAGGTCCCAGGTTCGATTCCAGTCAAGGGCATCTACCTTGGTTGTGGGCACATCCTCAGTAGGGGGTGTGCAGGAGGCAGCTGGTCGATGTTTCTCTCTCATCGACGTTTCTAGCTCTCTATTTCTCTCCCTTCCTCTCTGTAAAAAAATCAATAAAATATATTTTTTTAAAAAAGAAAAAGAAAAGACCCAACCTGTTTTGCCATCCAGACATGTAGTTTTGGCAGCTTAAAATTCTGGAAGTTTGCTTCTTTAGGAAAAATTTAGAGGACAGAATTAAAGCTATTCACTGATTGTATTTTTGAAATTTATTCTTAAAATTATAAAGGTAATACTAATCTAGAAATGCTAAATATTTGACTTGCCAGCTCTAAAAGTTCAAATTTCAATTCAAATTAAGAGAAATTATATATGATAGATCCTTCCTTCCTCCAGCTGATGGACAGACATAAATCCCACCTGTGGCTAGACATTCCTGAGCACTGAACCACCAATCAGCATCTGCCAAATATCCTAAGCCCCAGATTCCTAAGTCCCTAGGTCCCTAATCACCAGTCAGCATGTGCTGAGTGCCCTAAGCCCCGCCCCCTATCCTTAAAGGTGCTTGTACCCTGGCCCTCATTCTCTTCTGCCCCTCTCTCTGGAAGCAGCTGGTAGTGGTACTCTTCTCTTCAATAAAGCTATGCCCTGGCATCCTGGTCTCCGGTTCCTTCTCTATTTCACCTTTCAATATAATTGTGATAATTAAATGCCTGAAGTATTAAAATTTTTTTTGAACATAAAATGTTTGTGTTTTCTCTATTAATTAAGAATTCAACATATGTTACTAATTAGTCTAATTAAATAAGAAGGATTAATTCTGTGATTCCCAACTGACATTTTTAATACTAAAATCAGTTTAAATTTAATTGATATCTTAAGATAATTATAAAAAGTATTATAATCTTTAAATCATTTATATATTTTTATGGGGTTTTTTTTCCTAAGTTAAAATTTCAAAACTATAACCAAGGGATAATTTAAGGACATTTCACAGGCCCTGAAATGTTTTCAAGAATTAGTTCTCTCTTTTAAGGAAATATTTTTGAAATTTAACTTATCTTAAATACTTGAAATTGCATGGAAAGCTTTATCAAATACAAATTAATAAGTATATTTTATCTAAAATGTTATGAAGGTTTTGGCCTCTAAGGAGGGCAAAATATTTCTTAAAACCAACAGCAAAATTTCAAGAGGAAATTTAAAAGACAAGAACCTTTAGCCACCTGCATTTTTAATTAGGTTGGAGCTGGAGTGACCTTTATGCCTTGTGAATCAGTTGTAAACATTTACTAAATTTGCTTTGCCTTTCCAATCAAAGATACCTTCTTCAATTACTTAATAAATTATCTTTTTAATTTATAATCAAGGTTTCATATAATTTCATCTAAATGAAAAGGCAATGTTTTTATAAACAATTAAACTCTAATAAAGCCACCAGAAAAAGCAAGTGAGATTTCTGTTTGTTTGCAATGTAATTTTGAGTGTCTTGGAAGGAACCGAAGAAGTTTTCAATGTGAAGAAATCAAGTGAGAGCAAAAGATAGTAAAATTACTTAAGAAAGAATACAAAGAAGATCTTGAAAAATCGAAGACTAAGTCAGAACTCAACTCAGCAGCCAACATTGTAACATAAATGTGTTTTTTTAAAAAAAAGGACAGAATGTTGGAACGGTGGCAGCCAGGCCTAGAGTGGCCAGGCACAAGGCAGTGGCAGCTGGGCCTGGAGCAGCAGCAGCCAGGCCCCAGAAAAGGAGCAGCCAGACCTGGGGCAGTGGCAGCCAGGCCTGAGGCGGAGACGGCCAAGCCCAGCGTGGCCAGTCCAGGAACATCCAAGCCTGAAGTGGCCGGGCCCGGAGAAGCCGGGCCTAGAGCAGCCGGGTCGGGAGCAGCCAGACCTAGTACAACAGCAGCCAAGCCCGGAGCATCCAGGCTGGGAGCTGCCAGGCTCGGAGCGGCCGGGCCCAGGGCAGTGAGGTTGGGAGCTGCCAGGCCTGGAGCAGCCGGGTCGGGTGCGGCCAGGCCCGGAGCAGCAGCAGCCACTCCCAGAGCAGCCAGGTCGGGAGTGGCAGTGGCCAGACCCGGAGCAGCTGGTTGTAGAACGGACCAGAGCAACAGAGGCCAGGCCCGGAACAGCTCGCTTCTCGCCTGCCTCTGCCCCAAGGCTGCCTCTCAGACATGGCTGGAAACTTTTGGGGGAACTTGAGGGTCTGCTAAATCAAATGAGGAAGGCTTAGATCTGGATGTGTTGAGTTAGTATAACGCTGGGGTGTTGATCTGTGAGTGCCTTGTGTGGGGCCTGGATGAGGTTGATTGATCTATTTGGAAATGTCTTTTGTGTGAAGTGTATCCTTGGGCATGTGGAGGTATTATTGATTTGAGAAAATGCTAAGTAACTGATTTACTATCTGAAAAATTTAAAGTTCTGAAAGTTTAAGGTCTCTTGCCAAAAAGAGATTTTAAAGCTAACACTTTAATTTTAATGGAGAAAGGGAATGACAAGCCCTTCCCACCCAGAACAGGTAATCCAATTCCAACCAGCAGCTATGTTTAAACAATGTGTCCATTTACACTTGAATGGCTACACCTTTTGATAGCCTAAGGGCAAGTTTACATGTAAACAAGTTTGCTCTCAATTCCCAGGGCAGAAAAAAAAAAAAAGGTTTAAAATTATTAGATTTTAAAATTTATTCTTAGAAGTGTAAAAGTTTATTAATTAAAAAACAAAACAAAAAAAAACAACAACAACAAAAAAAGGAGATTGAAAAACCTGATGAACAATAATAGCGGTTCATTGTAGTAGAGTCAGCCATATGGGAGAGGAGTGGACTGACTGTTCTGGGGGGGGGGGGGGGGGGGAGGAAGGGAGGAAGAGACTGAACATAAACTGTGCACCTATGGATGAGGACAATGGGGGGTGGGGAGGGGGCGGAGGGTGGGGTGGAAACCTGGTGGAAGGGGGAAGAAATGAGGAACCTTTGTAATAATATGAACAATAAAGATTGATTAAAAAAAATTAAAAAAAATTTTTTTTGAGTGTCTTTTTGGTTTGCTCTTTCCTTGTTTATTGTGACAATAAACAAACCATCTTTTCTGTCAAAAACACTTTTGACGGCCACCATATTGGACTGTCTGACTTGGCAGCCATCTTATTGGCCCCATGGCTTGCCACTCCCTGGGGGCCCCCATCTTGAAACAACAAAGGCCAACCCCTGATAAAGTCCTCTAAACTAGTCACTGAGACTTCCCATGATTCCTCTGTATTTGCAAGTAAGCCAAAGATTGTACTCTTTGAAAATATAATTCTAAATATAATAGAAAGAAAAAATGTGAAAAATTTGAAATCTCTTCCCTGAGTATTTGCAATGTAAATGGAAGATTGCTAAAGTATTAAATCTGACAGTAAAATAGTAGTCACCCTTACTGTAAAGGGACTTGCAATATAGCTAGCTCAAGCAACTAGGCTATATCCTGTTTGCTGCAAAGGAAGATAAACCTTCTTCAGTGAAACTCTGAAGCCTGAGAATTGTTCTGGAAGGAAATAGAGGAAAAGCTTTCTTCAAATATCTGAAGAACTGTAATTAGAAGTCCATATATTTGTCTCATAAACTGAAGTAAGTAATTTGGGTTTTTGCCTCCCTGACAAAGTTTATGTTGTTACTCATATTTTTATGCAAAATATTAAAATTAAAAGTTATCAAGACTGCATTGTAAAATTGCCAAAAGTGTTCTGATATTTAAATTTAAAAGGGGTGGGGGGATGGAAGAGTAATATCCTGTAGATAAATTACATTCAGAAATGTTTACTTTGAAAATGACTTTTCAGATTATGAGATTGATGCACTACCTACTGTGCTAACGAGGCACCTTGAAAATGATTTTTCAGGGGAGGGAGGGGATGTGTGGGAGGGAGGGGGGAAAAATTAATAAAATATGTAAAAATAAATAAATAAATAAATAAAATAAAATATATGAATGTTAAAAAAATAAATAAATAAAATGTTGTGGGAAAAAAATGATTTTTCATTTGTAATGCTAATAGCAAGACAAACATAAAAAAAAAAAAAAATCACACGGTATCAAAATAAGCCAAAGGTAAATTGTTTGGGCAAAAAACAAAAAAGGATCCCAAGTCACACTTATAGAAAAGATTTCTTCATTAATCTTTGGTTGAGAATGTATTTGTATATTTCCAAAAAACTCTAAGCCTATGTGGATTTCTGCAACAATGGATCCCAGAGAGGAATTGACAGGACTGTTCCAGCCACAGAAATAGCAATGGCCCCCAAGAAAGGAGGAGGAACGGTCCAGAAATGAAGATGGTGACGATGCCACCACCACGTCTGATAGGAACCCAAGGCAGAGTTCTCCATGTCACTGCCATTCACAGAGGAGGAAACAGACCTTGGAGAGTGAATGGTCTGAGATCACACTGGGAATGAGTCTCCCAGCTGAGATTTGAACCCAAGCCGGGTGGTCCGTGGGCAGCCTGGCTCAGACTTGTGAAAACTGCCTCTCCCTTCCAGGAAATGCCAGCAGAAGCCCAGCTCAGTTTTCACAGAGCACGTCTGGGTCTAGTGTGTGCTTTGTTCATGTGTCCACATGTGTTTGCTTGGTAGTGATTTCATACAGCAGACAAATTCCATGATGCCTAGTGGAGGCAGCCTGGGCTTGTGCTGCCTCCTGGGCACCCCCTGACTCCAGGCATCAGCACTCCCTCTGGTGCCTCCACTCACTCCTCCCTACACTGTCTGATCAGTGCCACTGTCTTCCCCTCCTGACTCAGAACTCTCCAGAGTCAGAGCCTGGCCCACACACTGGATGCTCAGGAATATCTGTGTTATGCCTGGTTGACAGTAGAAAGATGGGGGCCTAATGGAGGCTGTGCAGGATAAGAGTTCCACATGACAGCAGTTGGCTGGCCATTACTGGCCTCCCGCAGACCACCAAGAGCCACACATTCATTCCACACACATGGCCTAAGGAGCCATGATTACACCCTGGCCTCACCGAGCCTTTCATCCAGCAGGCCAGAGTGATGTTAGACAAGAATAGAACAGAGAGATAGTGGGGGATGGGCTTACTGAAGGGGGGACTTGAGGGGCTGTTTGTCAGCAGGGCGGTCATTGGGGGTGTGGTGAAGTGAAAGGGTGCCATGAGGGCAGGATTGGGGACAATGGAGACAAGGGGTAGTGAGGGAAGGCACTTGCTACCTGGGCTTAGTTCTCTGGGGAAGAACCTCTTCCCTTTGATAAATGTCGACTGGTGGCAGCAGTCATGTTGACAGGGTTACCTGTTACCGGCCCACGATAATTTCTGTCCCTGTCTCAAACATCTCAAAGAGCCCACAACTGTGTCTTTTGTGCCCTTCAGGCTTGAAAATGTGTAACTCCCAGATTGGGCGCCTTTCCCACTAATCCCATTCTTACATTCAATTGTCTCCACCCAGTTCACAGAGCTAATCTCATCTTCTCCAGAGCAGACCCACCCTTTTCCTCCTGTGCGGGACAGAGATGGAATTCTCTCCTTTTGCCCTCTAGAATGGCACTGTCTTCCCTCCAGCTTTTCTCCTTTTAGATCCTGAATTCACCCAGAGAAGAGTCTTTCCACCTCTCTTCTTTCCAAGAAAAATCCCAATCTTTTCCATGGCCCTGGGTCATTCACAGGGTCCCATTAGGATGGCCCAGCGCCACCCTGCCCAGCCCTGACCCCTGCCTCTCATGGTCCTTTCCTCAGAGAAGCCTTGTGGTCTGAAGGGCCACCCACATCTTCAGTCGCTCACTCCTTGCTCCCTGAGGAGCTAATGATCTGCTACGTCCCCTGACAGAATACCTGAGTGACAACTAAATGCATGGACACATTTTTCCTTCCTTGGGGATGCCCCCATTGCATTCTGGGCCATTTTCACTGTGTGTAATTAGGATTACTTTGAGGTGGCCATGTTCTCAGGTTGTGTTTTTTCCTGTCTAAAGTCAGGAACCCATTTCACCCTTCTCGGTCTCACACCGAGGATGACAATTTGTAGGCCATCACTCCAGCTCAGTCAGTGTGTGAGGAAGGAATCAATGACTGAGCCAACACCCTTGCCCCTCTCAAACTTAATATTTCCTAATCCCATCCCATTTCTGGGCTAATCGATTAATATGGAGAAAGGCAAAAATCCAATCAAGTTGGGGGCGGGGTGTAGACCAGGGGTTCTGATTGGACGTTAGCAATTGAGAAGGCCTATAAAAACCTCAGGCACCAGAGGGGAGAGTCAGAGTCCTTCAGCTCTGCAGTCAGTGCCCTGGTTCTCCACCAGGTCTGAGATCTGAGCCCCAGCCAACCCGAGCCCAGCAGGTAAGCTACCGACCTCAGCTAAGGAGTCAGCCTCATGGTGGCACGAAGCCTGACCTGGCACGGAGATCTTTTCATATTCTTCCTTTTTTCCAACCTTTATTTTTTAAATGTATTTAATTGATTTCAAGAAGAAAAGCAAAGGAGATTGAAACAGCAACATTGAGAGACAATAATTGATCAGCTTCCTGCTCAAGACCGCTCTGGAGATAGGGACCAAAATGTGGCCATTCTTGCCATTTGCATCTGGACTACAGTTTACTTTTTTAAATATCTAAACAAGCTGATTCTCTGACCCCCAGGGTCTCCTGCTCCCCCTCCCCAGTGAAAACATCTTAACTGTTAACTGTAGGGGGTTTTAGTTTTGGACAGTTTTTTTTAAAAAATATATTTTATTGATTGTCTTACAGAAAGGAAAGGAGAGAGAGAGCTAGAAACATCAATGAGAGAGAAACATCGACCAGCTGTCTCTTGCACACCCCCTACCGGGGATGTGCCTGTAACCAAGGTACATGCCTTTGACCGGAATCGAACCTGGGACCTTTCAGTCCGCAGACCGACGCTCTACTGCTGAGCCAAACCGGTTTTGGCTGGGACAGTTTTAATATTTAGTTTGTGTCCCTAGATTGATCTGAAACTTTTCTGCCCAATCAGTTGGGGATGAGCATTTAGGCCCCTGAGTACCCACTTCGTAGTCAGACTGGAATGAAAGATGTGGGTGCTTCTGAGATGCTTGTCCTGGGGCCTGCAGGGGAGAGCTATGGCTCTGAGGCCACTGAGCCCAGAAAGGGTCTTACTGAACTGAGACTGTCCCCATTGCCAGGCAGTGGCTTTAACCCTGAGGTGATCCCTCTGAGGCCCTGAATGGAAGGCAGTGCCTGGACCTGCCTTCAGCCACGTTGCAGGCGGAACCCCAGGAGGCCCCAAAGTGGACCTCGGTCTGGGTCCCTGTGCAGAGAAATGGGGAGATTGGTTAAACAGCATTTGGGATTATTGGTCATAACCTGTATTTTGGGAGTTTCTAATATAACAAGGAGTTTTTATGAAAGGAAATGGCCTTTTGTAAGCCCACCTATGTCACCAGGAAATCAATCAACATAGAAGTGCCAGTTTAGGTTTAGATCCTGCCTGCCCTGTCCAGGTACAGAAACTGGCGAAAATGGCATGAGTATCGCCAACTGGGTGGAGAAACATGGATGCTTGAAGCATAGACGGCTGCTACCTGAGTACCACATGGGAGCACACGGGACCTAGGATCCCTTGTGCAGAATTTGAGAGCTTTATCTTCACAGGAGTTGTCCTGATCATTTCAAATTTCAAGAGTCTGAGCTAGGCAAAAACTATGTCTGGACCCTTCCCAAATATTATACACATTTAACGCAACGGGGCTGTGAATAAATACTTATATATGCTTCTTGGAGGTCTGTGTACTATGTGACAGCCAGAAAATAGCATTTTTTTAAAAAATAGAAAATTCCAGGGTTTCTCTCTTACCCCAGCAAGTTCAAAACTGTTACATGAACATTAATGTTCGGTGTTACCAAGGGAAGGTTTATGTAATAAAGGCTTATGTTGGGCTTGAAAAAAAAAAAAAAAGAACAGAGTGTTAATCAGGGACAGGCTTACCGAAATGGGAACTTTGGGGGTACAGGTCATAAGGGAGATCATTGGCCCTGAGTTGATTTATTTGAGGGATGGGGAGACAGACGATGGGGGTGCAAATAATTGGCCTGACAAGGATGTCTTGTTCCCTACTCCTTTCCGCAGAATTCCTTTCTGAGCACCTTGAAGATGAGCATGCAGACCCCGCCCACACTCCTGGAGCTGGCAGCAAAGCGCCTGCTGAGGGACCAGGCCTCGGCCATCGCAGCTCTGGAGCACCTGCCCGCCGAGCTCTTCCCGCCTCTGTTCCTCCTGGCCTTCCACAGTAGACAGCACCAGGAGTCCCTGAAGGCAATGGCCCGAGCCTGGCCCTACCCGGTCCTCCATCTGGGCGGCCTGATGCGACGGCCTCGGGTCAAGGTCTTAAAAGCCGTGTTGGATGGGCTTGACGTTCTGCTTGCCCAGGAGGTTCGCCCCAGGTAAGGCTGCTCCCGGTGCCTGGTAGGGTCCTGGGCATCCCGGAGACAAAGTGGGTCAAGGCATGTGGAGGGCCTAAGGGGGACCCGAGTTTTCTGAAGGTGCCAGTGAGGGTAGGGAGCCCTGGCACCCTGCTGAGCTCACTGGAGAGTGGAGCACTGCCTACTGGCACCTCCAAACTGTGCCCTGCCTCCTCGCAGTGGTAGTTAAAGGTACACGAAGTGCTGAGCAGGAGGGATGGAAGGAGAGGAGCAAAGCAGAGGGAAGAGGAGGGCAAGGGAGATGATGACCTTGAGAATCAAAGTTAAGGTCAGGGTAGGGGTAGAGTCTGATTGTTGCCTCAACTCAGATGCTTAGTCTCATTCTGACCTGCCCTCATTCAGTGGATCTTTTTTAAAAAAACACTTTTTAGCCAGGACTGGTTTGGCTCAATGGATAGAGCCTTGGCTTGGGGACTGAAGGGCCCTGGTTCGATTGCGGTCAAGGGCATGTACCTTGGTTGCAGGCATATCCCCAGAGGGGGGTGTGCAAGAGGCAGCTGATCGATGACTCTCTCTCATTGATGTTTCTAACTCTCTCTCTCCCTTCCTCTCTGTATAAAAATCAATAAAATATATTTAAAAAAAACACTTTTTAATTGATTTCAAATTGGAAGGGAGAGTTAGAGGTAGACAACTCAATGAGAGATAATCGTTGATCTGCTGCATACCACACACACACACACACACACACACACACACACACACACACACATGCACATGCACACACACACACACACGCACATACACGACACTGAATGTGCAACAATAGGCACATATCATGACTGGGGACTGAACTGTGATCTCTTGGTTCATAGGTAGATGCTCTGAGACACACTGTCAGCCAATGTCATGTAGACCTGAATGAATCTAGACTAATGTCCTGCTTTCCTCACAGGAGGTGCAAACTGCGGGTGCTGGATTTAAGGAACCTGGGTGCAGACTTCTGGAGAATGTGGTGTGGAGACAGCACCCAGAAGCACTCATCGATGGTACCAGTGGCTGTGCACAGGTCCAGCCCCAACATGGAACACCCCTTAGCTCCCGTGGAGGTGTTCCTAGACCTTAACTTCAATGAAAGGAAGAGGGAAGAGTTTTTCATGTACGTCATCCAATGGGCCCAGCAGAGGGAAGGGCTGGTACACCTGTGCTGCAAGACGCTGAGGATTGCTGTGGTGCCCTTCCAGAGGCTGAGGCAGGTCCTGGATGCGGTGCAGCTGGACTGCATCCAGGAGGTGGAAGTGAACTGCATCTGGGACCTGCCCACCCTGGGGACGTTTGCTCTTTATATGGGGCAGATGGGGAACCTGCAGAAACTCTCTCTCTCCTACATCCAACTTTTGAGTGACGAGGATGAGGATGAAAATGAGGATGAAAATGAGGAGGAGAATATAGAAGAGGAGGAAGAACTGGAGGAAGAGGGTCTGGAGATGGGAGAGGAAGACGAGTCAGAGAGGGAAGAGCAGGAGCAAGTGGAAGAGGAGCAGGAGTGGAATGAGGAAGAGGAGTGGCAGAGGGAAGAGCAGGAGGACCAGGAGGAGCAAGAGGAGCAGGAGGAGGCAGAGGAACAGGCATCCTTTTCCCAATTCCTGTCTCAGATGCTCAGGCTGCAGCATCTCCGAGAGCTCGACATGAATTCCCCCTCCTTCCTCCGAGGTCGTTTGGACCAGATGCTCAGGTGAGCTGTGTAGCAGTGGACACAGTCCCTGAATGTTAAGGGAGTGGTCCTGTTAGGTGCTTTGAAGGGTGGTATCCCATGAGCACCTAAAGGAAGCATGTTTTAAAATCAGCCTGTCAAGGTGGGTAACAGTACTGGATCAAAGAGGGACTCAGCGACCCTGGGTGTGTGAATTCTTCCTTAGTGACAGATGTCTAAGTCAGTGTTTTTCAACCTTTTTTGGGCAAAGGCACACTTGTTTCATGAAAAAAATCACAAGGCACACCACCATTAGAAAATGTTAAAAAACTTAACTCTGTGCCTATATTGACTATATATAAAGTAATTCTCTTGAATAGGAATCAAATAAACACAAAGAAAGTATTTTATAATTACTTTATTATGAAATATTAAGTAAACAAAATAGTGAAAAATTATAAAATTCTGTCTGCACCTACGGCACACCAGGCAACATCTCGCGGCACACAACATCTCGCGGTTGAAAAACGCTGGTCTAAGTGATGAGGCCTTAGGAAGAGGGTTGGGAGGAGGCAATACCACATCAGTTGGAGCATTTTCAGACATAAGCTCTGTGCCCACAAGCCATGTGAACACACGTGAGCCTCTCGCAGATTCCCCATCTGACAGAGATGGTCCTAGGTACCAGGAAGGTCATTAATAGAAAGGACAGGCATGGTTCTGCAGCTAAGAAGCTGGAGTGGACAAGATTGCAGAGTGACCAGTGGTTTGCGGTGATGTATGGATGGAAGTGCCCTCTGCACACTGGCCTCCCCAGTTGATGTTGCAGAATCTTCCTCTGGTTTACTCTCTCCCTATTCTTTAAATCCTCAAAGAAGGAATTTTTTTCCCATTGATTTTTAGAGAGTGAGAGTGAGAGAGAAATACAATGTGAGAGAGAAATGATTTGTTGCCCTCAGCACATGCCTCAAACCCAGGCCGGGCATTGAAACTTCAATTGAGATCTGTCCCCTTGACTGTGAATCAAACCTGAGACCCTTGGGTCCAAAGGGAAAGCTTTATCCACTGAGTCAAACAGGCTAGGCCACTTGAGTTCCCTATGAATTAGAATCTCAAGTGGTCCAGATGTCTGGTGCCTGGAGCCAAGCTGTGGATAGAAGGGAGCCTGAGTTGACAGGATGGTTGGTTTTTTCTCCCGATCATAAGGTACAGGGATGTCCACCTTGACCTAGACACTGTCAGGCTCTCTGGGCAGTTTCCAGGGGTTTCCCTTTTGTCCAAGCACCCTCCAGCATACAGTGCTCTGCTTGGCAGCTGAGGAAGGAAGCTCTGGAGAAGTGGTGACCTTGACCCAGCCTAAAAGGAGTCTGGGCTTCCTGGGTGTTTCCATTCATCACATTGTCAGGACAATCCTGGGCTTGGACAAATGGGTCTTCTCCTACATGGAGGCCGCCTCTATCTGCCACCCCGTCCTCAATCCCCTTCCACTTCCCCAGGAACAAACCATTCTGTGTCTCCACAGGTGCCTGCAGACCCCCTTGGAAAAATTTGCCATAAGTCATTGCCAGCGCCTGACCCATTCAGACCTGACACACCTGTTCCAGTGCCCGAACCTCAGGCAGCTGAAGTCCCTGCGTCTGTATTGTGTCAGCCTCGCTGACTTTAGTCCTGAGCCCCTCCGAGCTCTGCTGGAGGCTGTGGCACCCACCCTCCAGGACCTGGGCCTCGATAACTGTGCCATGGTGGACTCCCAAATCGAGGCCATCCTGCCTGTCCTGAGCCGCTGTCACCAGCTCAGTTTCTTCACCATCTCTGAGAACCGCCTGTCTTTGGCCACCGTGGAGAAGCTGCTGCGTCACACAGCCAGGCTGCGCAGCTTAGAGATGGAGCTGTACCCCGTCCCCCTGGAGTGTTACACGACCCAGGACACTGTCAACCAGGAGAGACTTGACGCTATCCAAGCTGAGCTGACGGGAATACTGAGGGAGTTAGGACAGCCCAGGTCCATCCTGCTTGTCACCAAGCACAGTGGCTACAGGGAATATTATGATGTGGCATTTTCATGCCAGGGAGCCTGTTCTGTGCCCCTGTAATGACTCTGCTCAGTGGGTGCACCTGAGCTTCTTTCTGGGCCTTTGGAAGGTGAAACCTCGGACCTGGGGGCACTATACAGGGGCCACCCCATGTTTCAGGTTCATGCTCAGTGTGAATGGAGAAAGGGAGGGACACAGCCAGGAAACAGGATTGCAGGGACAAAGGACGGAGAGTTATTGGGACCTCAAAGGCAAAGTGTCCTACCATCAGAAACATGAATCTCATTTGCGTGGGGAGGGGGCAGAATTGGGGCTTGAGCTTCTTGTGTGGGAGTGAATCCTGGGGTGGATGATTGTAAAGGAATGATGAGAAATAAAGACAATTTCAAAGGCAACCTTCTGGTCCTCTTGCTTGAGTTCTCCTATCTCTGCAGTTCACACCTCAGGACTCTGTAGTCACTGATGAAAAAAAGTGGGGAGGGCTCAGGGTCAGAACCTGGAACTGCTGGGATGTGGTTCGGCTGCATTGCTCAGTACCATGTTACACTCCCTCCAGGCCTTCTCTTCTCTCTGGGCCTGTCTGACCTCCTTGTGGCTGCTCAGTGGGTGGATACAATGGGACTTGCTAGGTAGCCCACCAACCCCTGAGGTGAAGGGGACCTCTCTGCTGGCTTTGATCCTGGATGCCAGTGTTCCCTATGGGTCTGCAGGTGGACTCACAAATGTCAGGACTCGTGCTAGGAGGGGTTCAGGGAGAAGGCATGGCCCTCAGTTCCAGAAGGGCTTGTCCACGCTGCAGAGGCACCAAGTCCTTGGGCCACCCAGCCCATGCCTGTCAGCCCTGTACAGAGGAATAACCTGCTGATGGCCAGGAAAATTGTCCAAATTCCTTTGAGCAAAATACATTTTCTGAGGATTCGTACACCACATAAAATATAACCTGGCAAGCGGGGGCAGGTCATATCCATGGGGGGGTTGGCTTAGGCCCATTACACCTCCTGCTAGACTAGAGAGCATGTTTTGAAATCAGCCTGTCAGGAAGGGGAGCAGACACACTGCACAAATGTGTGAGCCTCTTCCCTGTGCTCAGTCGCTGTATTAGGTAGTTTGCTCCCGAATAGCCAACAGGGACACATGGACACAGGTAGGAGATTTATAAGGATAGGCTCCCGCCTTCAGTCGCAATATCTGTTCTCTGCAAGCTGGAGAACCTACAAAGCCAATGGTATAACTGAGGCCAAGTCCAAGTTAGGCTTGAGAACCAGGGGAGCCCATATGGGAAACCCCAGTGTGAGGCCATAGGCCTGAGTATAAAGGGCAGCTGGTGCACACCCAAGAGTTGGATGCCCTGACAACCTGGAACCTATGTTCACCATCAACTAAAACCAAAGAAGAGAGAATTCATCCTTCCTTCCTCTCTCTAATCCACTTGGGCCCCCAAGAGATTGGAGGAAGCCCAGCTGCACTGTAAGATCTCCTTACTCATCTACTGAATCAAAAGCTCACCCGGGCAATTTACACCCAGAATGGTTTACCCGCTACTTGGTCAACCCTTAGCGCCATCAAGTTCAGTGGTTGCCAACTGGTGGTCCGTGAGGTCCAGAAGTTTGATGACCTCAGGTAAAGTTGACACATAAAATTAACCCCTCACAGGGACCCTAATTAAAGGGCACTCTAATAAAACTCACGCTGAAGAGGGGTGCTGGTGGGTGGAGGGACCTCAGGCAAGAACCTCAGCTCCCCTGTCAGATGAGGATCATGGTGCTCACCCAGCTTAGAGGATGCTTGTAAGATCCAAGGAGACGGTGCATATTGAGGGCTTGGCGGTGGGCCTGGCATAGAGTAGGAGCTCAGTAAATGGGTTTTTCCTCTTTCCCCTCCCAGCAGAAGCCCCCAGCATCCTTGCCCCTCAGTCTCATGCTCTCCTCCTGAGGACAGGGAAGAGAGCCCAGCATAGGGCGCCCGGTGGGACTCAGCTTCTGCATGGGGCCCCCCTGATCCTGCTTCACCCAAACAGCTGACAGTCAGCTATGGGTTGTTGGGTATGAGTGGAAATTGGGTTGTAGGGTGGACTTATAGTGAAAAGAGTGGATTCATCCCTGGTGATTATCAGGAGAAATGGCCAGGCCTCAGGTTTTGTGCGCCACCTGCTGGTCAGATCAGGTGACGTGTTAGTGTTCCAAGCAGGTCTATGCTGGGAAGTGTTTATAAAATCTGCTTTTAGGTAAATGCTATTTGAGTATAAATATTTTATTTTTTTTTATTTTTATTTTTTAAATATATTTTATTGATTTTGTACAGAGAGGAAGGGAGAGAGATAGAGAGTTAGAAACATCGATGAGAGAGAGTCATCGATCAGTTGCCTCTTGCACACCCCCTACTGGGGATATGCCCGCAACCAAGGTACATGCCCCTGACCGGAATCGAACCCGGGTCCCTTCAGTCCCCAAGCCGACGCTCTATCCATTGAGCTAAACCGGTCTCGGCGTTTGAGTATAAATATTTTAGTTGTGAGTTATGTAAATGTTAATTATATAAACTGCCTAGTAAAGTGATTAAGGAATATGCCTGCTATGGCTCAAAGGTTGAGTTTGAACTATGAATTAGGAGGTCAAGTTTCCATTCCTGGTTAGGCACATGCCTGGTATGTGGGCTGGATCTCTACTAGGGGGCATTTGGGAGGCAGTCAATCAGTGATTCTCCCTCACTATTAATATTTCCATCACTTTCTCCCGTTCTCTTTTTCTGAAGTCAATAAAATATAAAAATAAAATAAAATAGGATGAAATATGAAATTTAGTATTTTAAAGTGTGCAAGGGGACATTTTATATATTTTTAATTCTTTCTTATTTAAAACATTACACAAGACTTCTTTTTCCTTCATTGATTTCTCTTTTACCACCCTCACTCCTCTACTTTCTCTTGTGCTTATGCTAATATGCATGCATATAAGTCCTTTGATTGATCAATCTCTTACCCCCTTACCCCTGCCTTCCTTCATAAGTTGGACAGTCTGTTTGATGCTTCTGTGACTCTAGTTTTATTTTTATTCATCAGGTTATGGTGTTCATTATATTCCACAAATGAGTGAGATCATGTGATATTTCTTTTTCTCTGATTGGTTTATTTCACTTAGCGTAATGATCTCCTGTTCAATCTATGCTGTTGCAAATGGTAAGAATTCCTTCTTTTTTACCGCAGCCTAGTATTTCATTGTGTAGATGTATCACTGTTTTCCAATCCACTCATCTGCCGATGCTGTTTCCAAATGTTAGCTATTGTAGATTGTGCTGCCATGTACCTAGGGCTGCATATACCCCCCCTGACTGGTGTTTCTGTTTTCTTGGAATATATTCCTAGAAGTAGGAGAATTGAGTCAAATGGCAGTTTCATTTTAAAATTTTTGAGGAAATGCCATATTGTTTTCCCATGGGGATGTTTTTTTGTTTTTGTTTTTAAAGTTTGTCCTAGGTAGTTTGGCTCAGTGGATAGAGTGTCTAATGAAGTGTCCCATGTTCATTCTGTTCTAGGGCACATGCCTGTTTGTGGACTCAATCCCCAGTTAGGGGGTTTGCAGGAGGTAGCCAATCAATGATTCTCTCACTTTATTGATGCCTTTCTCTCCCTCTCGCTTCCTTTTTGAAATAAATAAAAATATTTTGAAAAGTGGCTTTTAATTTTTAGAGCAGATTTAAGTTCCCAGCAAAATTGAGCAGAAGGTAGAGAGTTCCCATACACCTCTGCCACTCCACACTCACAGCCGCCCCATTCTCCATGCCCTCCCCGCCTCCACTGGGCCAGGCATTTGTTACAACTGTTGGACCTGCACTGACACATCCTGGTACCCACAGCTGTGTGGTTGCAGGTGTTTTAACTGCAGACAAATCCTTTGGTTCCTAGTGGAGGCAGCCTGGGTTGTGCTGTCCATTTCCAGGAGAGCTCAGCCACAGGCCTCAGCACTCACTCTGGTGCCTCCTGTCCTCACTCAGAATCTTTTCAATGTGACTCAGTTCCCCAGAGTCAGAGCTTGGCACACACACTGGGTGCTCAGGGGAATCTGTGGGGTGAGTGACTGACAGGAGAAGGTTGGGGGCCTGGAGGAAGGCTGTGCAGGCCAGGAACTCAATGTGGCAGCAATGGGCTGGCCACAGCTGGCCTTCCTCACACCGCCGAGGGCCACCTATTCATTTGTGGATGTCTAAGGACCCATGATTGCTGCCTGGCCTCACAGTGCCTCTGGTTCTGCACACCACAATGCAGAACAGAGCGATATTGGGGTCAGGGTTACTGAAGTGGGGACTTAGGTGCTGGTGGTCATAAGGGAGATCATTGGAGGTGTGAATAAGTGAAGTTGTGTCATGAGGGCAGGAATGGGGCCAATGGAGACACAGTGTAGTCCAGGAAGGCACTTGTTATCCACGAAGTATTCTCTGGGGAGGAACCTCTTCCTTTTGATAAACATCACCTGGTGGCAGCTGCCATGATGTTGACAGGGTTGCATGTGATTGGCCAACTTTTATTTCTGTCCCTGGCTCCAACATCCCAAAGAGCCCACAGCATCCAGCCAGAATGCCTTTTGGGCTTGAAAATGTCTAACTCCCAATGTTGCTCCCTTTCCTTTTTGCTCACATTCTTATATTTAATCTTCCCCACCCAGATGCTGAGCTAATCCCATCTTCCCCAGAGCAGACCCACCCTTTTCCTCCTGGGCGGGACAGAAGATGGAATCACTCCCTTTGCCCTTTAGGATGGCACTGCCTCCCCTCCAGCTTGTCTACTTTTAGATCCTGAATTTACCCAGAGAAGAGTCTTTCCATCTCTCTTCTTTCCAAGACAAACCCCTACCTTCCCATGGCCCTGGGTCATTCACAGGGTCCCATTAGGATGGCCCAGCGCCACCCTGCCCAGCCCTGACCCCTGTTTGTCACACTTTTCTGTCCTGACCTCCCTGAGAGAAGCCTTGGGGTCTAGGACAGCCACATCCTCAGTTGTCCACCAGTTCCTCTCTGAGGAGCTCATAATCTGCTATGTCACCTACCATAAAACCGAACTTGATGCCTGGACACATTTCCTTTGTTCTCCTGAGGATGGCACCAGTGTCTTCTAAGGATGTTTTAACTCTGCAATGTTCTGATAACTTTGAAGTAGCCAAAGACCCCCAGCAACCATGCTTTTAGGTTTTTCTCTTTCCTATTTAACATCAGGAACCCATGACACCTCCACTGTCTCACACAGATGATGAAGCTATGGACCATTAGTCAACCTCAGTCAGTTTCTGTGGAAGGGATCTGTAGAGAGCCATCTGAGAAGGCACATGGACATTCTTTTAGTTCTTATCAGCTGAGCCCGAGGGCACTGGCAGAATCCTGTTATCAGTATTGATATGTTTATCTTTATCAATGTGCTTGGAAGGAGGAACAAATAGGACCTGACTTACCCAGATCTTTTTTTTTTTTTAATATATTTTATTGATTTTGTACAGAGAGGAAGGGAGAGAGATAGAGAGTTAGAAACATCGATGAGAGAGGGTCATCAATCAGCTGCCTCTTGCACACCCCCTACTGGGGATATGCCTGCAACCAAGGTACATGCCCTTGACCGGAATCAAACATGGGACCTTTCACTCCGCAGATCGAAGCTCTACCACTGAGCCAAACCGGCTTCAGCGCTTTCTCTAATTTCTTAATCCCCAGATCCTCCATTCAGGAACCTGGTGTGCAGGACGGGGAAAACAGAGAAAATGCCCACCACAGGGATCAATAAGCCAGGCCTCCACCCTGCCCTTCCCTAACTTTCCTCAATCCATTCATCTGAAGGGAGACAATAATCCCATTGGGATTAAGGGTGGGAGACTGAGGGTCCTGATTGGATTCTAGCGTTTAAGAAGGTGTATAAAATCCTCAGGCACCAGAGGAGAGATTCAGAGACTTCCAGCTCTGCAGTCAGTGCACACGTTTTCCAGCAGGTCTGAGATCTGAGCCCCAGGCAAGCCAGTCACAGCAGGTAAATTACCGGCCTCAGCTAAGGCAGCTGATCTCAGGTTGGCACACCTTTCTCTTTTCTTGCTGTTGTTTTAACTGATTGAAGGCATTGAGTTTGCCTCTTAGTGTAGTTTTTCCTGAATTTCAAAATTTGGACTTGAGCTTTGACCTATTTTAAAGGTGTATCTAAATTTATTCCCTGACACCCCTCCTCAATCCAAGCCCCTAATGAAAACATCTTAATAAAATAAACATTTTATTTCTGGAAATTTTAAATATTGAGTTTGTGTCCATATACTGGTCTGAAATTTCCCCTAAAAAAGGTGGGGGTCAGTTTTCAGGCCCTTTGCACCCACTTCCCAGACAGATTGGAATGAAAATGTGGGTGCTTCTGAGATGCTTGTCCTGGGGCCTGCAGGGGAGCTGTGTGGTCACCTAGCCCGGAATGGGACTCTCTAAACTGAGGCTCACACCATTGCCAGGCAGTGGCTTTGGCCCTGAGTTTATTCCTGTGAAAATGGGGAGTCAGAGGATGGGGCTCAAAGGCTTGGCCTGACAAGAATGTCTTGTTCCCTGGACTTTCCCACAGGATTCCTTTGGAGCACCTTGAGGATGAGCATCAGGAGCCCACCCACACTCCTGCAGCTGGCAGCAGAGAGCCTGCTGAGGGACCAGGCCTTGGCCATCGCAGCTCTGGAGTACCTGCCCGCTGAGCTCTTCCCGCAGCTGTTCATTCAGGCCTACCGAAGTAGACGCCACCAGGTCCTGAAGGCGATCACACAAGCCTGGCCCTTCACTGTCCTCCCTCTGGGCGGTCTGCCACACCTGTCACTGGATGAGGTCTTCAAAGCCGTGTTGGATGGGCTTGACGTTGTGCTTGCCCAGGATGTTCGCCTCAGGTAAGGCTGCTCCTGGTACTTGGGAGGGTCTTGGGCACCTTGGAGACAAAGGGGGTCAGAGCATGTGGAGGGCCTAAGGGGGACCCAAGTTTTCTGAAGGTGCCTGTGAGGGTAGGGAGCACTGCCTACTGGGCAGCGGCACCTCCAAACTGTACCCTGCCTCCTCCCAGTGGTAGTTAAAGGTACACGAAGTGCAGAGCAGGAGGGATGGAAGGAGAGGAGCAAAGCAAAGCAGGAGCCAAGGGAGATGCTGACCTTGAGAATCAAAGTTAAAGTCAGGCTAAGGGTAGAGTCTGGTTGTTACCTCAACTCAGATGCATAGTCTCATTCTGACCTGCCCTCATTTTTTACTTGATTTCAGAGAAGAAGGGCGAGTGAAATATAGAAGCCTCAATGATGAGAGAGGATTATTGATCAGCAGCCTCCTATACACACACACACACACACACACACACACACACACACACACACACACCATACCCTAAGCATGGAGCATGCAATCCAGGCATGTATCCTGACCAGGGATTGAACTGTGACCTCCTGGTTCATAGGTAGATGCTCAACCACTGAGACACACTGTCCATACAGCATGTCAGCCAATGCCCTGTTGACCTGAAAGAATATCAGCTTATGTCCTGCTTTCCCCACAGGAGGTGCAAACTGCGGGTGCTGGATTTAAGGTACATGGCTCCCAACTTCTGGAAAATATGGTGTGGAGACAGCACCCAGAAGTACTCACCGATTTTTCCAGTGACTGAGCACAGGTCCAGCCCCAACATGGAGCACCCCTTAGCTCCCGTGGAGGTGTTCCTAGACCTTAACTTTAATGAAAAGAACAGGGAAGAGTTTCTCATGTACGTCATCCAATGGGCCCAGCAGAGGGAAGGGCTGCTACACCTGTGCTGCAAGACGCTGAGGATTGCTGCGGTGCCCTTCTACAGGGTGAGGAAGGTCCTGGATGCGGTGCAGCTGGACTGCATCCAGCAGGTGGACCTGAGCTGCACCTGGGACCTGCCCACCCTGGGGACGTTTGCTCTTTATATGGGGCAGATGGGGAACCTGCAGAAACTCTTTCTCTTCCACATCCAAGTGCTGGGTGAAGAGGAGGAGGAGGAGGAATACGAGGAAGAGGAGGAAGAGGAGCTGGATTGGGAAGAGGAACTGGATTGGGAGGATGATGAGCAGGATTTGGAAGATGATGAACTGGAATTGGAGGATGATGATGAGCAGGATTTGGAGGAGGAAGAGGAATTGGATTGGGAAGAGGAGTGGGCGAGGGAGGAGCAAGAGGAACAGATATCCTTTTTCCAGTTTTTCTCTCAGATGCTCAGCCCACTGCACCTCCGCGAGCTGGTCCTGGATTCTCCCTCCTTCCTCCGAGGCCGTCTGCACCAGATGCTCAGGTGAGCAGTTTAGCACTGTACACAGCGTTAGAATGTAAAGGAAGTGGTGTTGTTAGATGCTTTGAGGGTGATATCCTGTGAGCACCCAAAGGAACATGTTTTAAAATCAGCCTGTCGGGATGGGTACCGTGTTTCCCTGAAAATAAGACCTACTTACAGGTTTCCTTCTGAGTGAAATATAAGGCATCCCCTGAAAATAAGGCCCCCTTAGGCTAAACATGAGAGATTTGGTCCACTGATTCTGAAAGAAATGGAGTCACAAGAAATTCACCAGGAAATTCAGGAATTGGATTGTTAGGATGATGTTCCAGAAGATGACTGTCATTGAATAGATGAGTAAATTCTTGATAATGTAGGATTCACAGTTTGTCTGGTTTGTGTTGACAACTACCATACTACCGTACCGTATACAGGTAATACATTTCCTTTATTTTCATTTAACAATAAATGTGTACAGTATTCTTCTTCATAGAAAAATAAGACATTCCCTGAAAATAAGACCTGGCGCATCTTTGGGAGCAAAAATTAATATAAGACACTGTCTTATTTTCAGGGAAACAGGGTAACAGAACTGGCTCAATGAGGGACCCAGTGATCCTGGGTGTGTAAATTCTTCCTTAGGGACAGATGTCTAAGTTATGAGGCCTTAGGAGGAGGGTTGGAAGGAGGTAAATCACATCAGATAGAGCATTTGAGACATAAGCTCTGGGTCACCAGCCACATGAAAACACGTGAGCCTGTGTTAGATTCCCCATCTGTCAGAGATGGTTCTCAGTACCAGGAAGGTCATTAGTAGAAAGGACAGGCATGGTTCCTCATCTAAGGGAGTGAGAGCGGACAGGATTGCAGAGTGACCAGTAGTTTGCGGTGACGTATGGATGGAAGTCGCCTCTGCACACTGACCTCCCCAGTTGATGTTGCAGAATCTTCCTCTGGTTTACTCTCTCCCTTTTTAAAAAATCATCAAAGGAGAATATTTATACCCTTTGATTTTTATAGAGTCAAATGGAAGGGAAGAGAATGGAAGATAAATACATAGTGAGAGAGAGATGATTGGTTGCCCTCTGCAACTCCTCTACCTGCCACCCCCATTCCTGGAACTAACCTTTCTGTGTCTCTCCAGTTGCCTGCAGTCCCCCTTGGAAAAACTCCTCATAAATCGTTGCCGGCGCCTTACCCATTCAGACCTGGAACACCTATTCCAGTGCCCGCACCTCAGGCAGCTAAAGTCCCTGCGTCTGTGTTGTGCCAGCCTCGCTGATTTTAGTCCTGAGCCACTCCGAGCTCTGCTGGAGGCATTGGCACCAACCCTCCAGGAACTGTACCTCGAGAACTGTGCCATGGTGGACTCTCAAGTGGAAGCCATCCTGCCTGTCCTGAGCCGCTGTCACCAGCTGAGAGAGTTCACCCTCAGGAAGAACCGCCTCTCTGTGGCCACCGTGGAGAAGCTGCTGCGCCACACAGCCGGGCTGCGCAGCTTAGACTATGAGTATTACCCGGTCCCACGGGAGTGTTACACGACCCTGGGCACTGTCAACTGGGACAGACTCGCCCTGGTCCGGGCTGAGCTGAAGGGGATTCTGAGGGAGTTAGGACAGCCCAGGGCCATCAAGCTTGCCACCGACAGGGGCTACATCGAGTTTTATGAAGTTACATTTTCATGACTGGGAGCCCGTGCTGTTCCCCTGTATGGACCCTGCTCAGTGGGTGGACCCAGCAAAGGCTTCTTTCTGGGCCTTTGGAAGCTGAAACCTTGGATTGGGGTTTCAGGTTCACGCTCAGTGTGAATGAGGAAAGGGAGGGACACAACCAGGAAACAGGATTGCAGGGGCAAAGACGGGGAGTTATTGGGATCTCAAAGGCAAAGTGTCCTACAACCGGAAACATGAATCTCATTTGCGTGGGGGGGGGGGGCAGAATTGGGGCTTGAGCTTCTTGTGTGGGAGTGAATCCTGGGGTGGATGATTGTAAAGGAATGATCAGAAATAAAGACAATTTCAAAGGCAACCTTCTGGTCCTCTTGCTTGTATTCACCTGTCTCTGCAGTTTACACCTCAGGATCCTGTAGTCACTGATGAAAAAAGGTGGGGAGGGCTCAGGGTCAGAACCTGGAGTGATGGGATGTGGTTTGGCTGCAGCGCTCGGCACCGTGTTACACTCCCTCCAGGCCTTCTCTTCTCTCTGGGCCTGTCTGACCTCCTTGTGGCTGCTCAGTGGGTGGATACAATGGGCCATGCTAGGTGGCCCACCAACCCTGAGGTGAAGGAGACCGGGCTGCTGGCTCTGACCCTGGATTCGAGTGTTCCTCATGGTGCTCCAGGTTGACCCACAAGTTTCAGACCTTGTGCCAGGAGGGGTTCAGGGACAAGGCAGGGCCCCCACTTCCAGAAGGGTTCATCCATATGCAGAGGAACCATGCTGCTGTGCACCTAGCCCATGCCTGTCAGCCTCATGGGGGGTTGGCTTATACCCATTACACCTACCGCCTCCCTATGGAGCAAGACCAGAGAACGTGTTCTGGAATCAGCCTGTCAGGAAGGGGAGCAGACACACTGCACAAATGAGTGAACTTCTTCTCTGTGCTCAGTCGCTGTATTAGGTAGTGTGCCCCTGAATAGCCAACAAGGACACAAGGACACAGGTAGGAGATTTACAGGGATAGGCGCCAGCCTTCAGTCCCAATACCTGTTTTCTGCAAGCTGGAGAACCTACAAAGCCAATGGAATAGCTCAGGCCAAGTCCAAAGGCCTGAGAACTAGGGGAGCCCATGGCTTAACCCTCAGTCTGAGCCCATAGGCCTGAGAATAAAGGGCAGCTGGTGCACAACCAGGAGTTTGATGCCCTGACAACCAGGAACCCATGTTCACCATCAGCTAAAATCAAAGAAGAGAGAATTATTCCTTCCTCTTTCTATTCCACTTGGGCCCCCAAGAGATTGGAGGAAGCCCAGTTGCACTGTATGATCTCCTTACTCGTGTGCTGAATCAAGAGCTCACTTGGTCCATTCACACTCAGGTTTTACTATCTACCTGAGCAACCCATAGTGACATCAGGTTCAGCCGTCACCAACTGGTGGTCCATGAGGTCCAAAAGTTGGACGACCTCAGGTCAAGTTGACACATAAAATTAACCCCTCACAGGGACCCTTATCAAAGGCACTCTAATAAGACCCACGCTGAGGAGGGGTGCTGTTGGGTGGAGGGACCTCAGGCAAGAACCTCAGTTCCCCTGTCAGATGAGGACATGGTGCTCACCCAGCTTAGTGGATGCTTGTAGATCCAAGGAGACAATGCATGTTGAGGGCTTGGCGGTGGGCCTAGCGTAGAGTAAGAGACAGTAAATGGGTTTTTCCTCTTTCCCCTCCCAGCAGAAGCCCCCAGCATTCTTGCCCCTCAGTCTCCTGCTCTCCAGGGAAGAGAGTCCAGCACGGGGCGCCCAGTGGGACTCAGCCTCTGCATGGGCCCTCCTGATCCTGCTTCACCCAAACAGCTATAGCCGTCAGCATGGAGGTGGGGAAGTTGAGAGGAGTGGGCAGGGGTATGGTTACAGTGAAAAGAGTGGATACATCCCTGGTGATTATCAGGTGAAATGGCCAGGCCTCGGGATTTGTGTGTCACCTGCTGGTCAGACCAGGTGACATGTTAGAATTTCAAGCAAGGCTATGCTATTGAGTGTTTTTAAAATCTGGTAATACGTAGATGCTAATGAGTATAAATGTTTTTGTTGTGATTTATGTAAATACTATAAACTTCTTTTTAAAACGAAAAGAGAGTCTGGCCAGTGTGGCTTACTGGTTGAGTATGAAACTGGATCAGGAGGTCATGGTTCCATTCCTGGTTAGGCACCTGCCTGCGATTGCAAGCTGATCCCTCATCAAGTGCATCCTGGAGGCAGCTAATCAATGATTCTCCCACATCGTTAATGTTTCCATCACTCTTTCACTCTCCCATTTCCTGAAATCATTAAATATATTATTAAAAAATAGAGTTATATAGAAAATTTAGTATTTAAAGATGCATGAGAATCTTTTTAAAAAATGTTTACCCTATGTGGTTTGGCTCAGTGGATAGAGCATTGGCCTGTGGACCTAATGGTCCCAGGTTCAATTCTGTGCAAGGTACATGACCAGGGAGCAGGCTTGATCCCCAATGGGGGTTTGCAGGAGGTAGCCAATCAATGATTCTCTCAAATCATTGATGCTTCTATCTCTCTCTCCCTCTCCGTTCCTCTCTGAAATAAATATAAAATATATTTTTAAAAATGTTTAACTGGGTTTTGAGACTCAAAACAAACTTTAAAACTGATTTTAAATATCAATGGCCAGCCGAAACCGGTTTGGCTCAGTGGTAGAGCATCAGCCTGCGGAATGAAAGGTCCCAGGTTCGATTCCGGTCAAGGGCATGCACGTTGGTTGTGGGCACATCCCCAGTAGGAGGTGTGCAAGAGGCAGCTGGTCGATGTTTCTCTCTCATCGATATTTCTAGCTCTCTATCTCTCTCCCTTCCTCTCTGTAAAAAATCAATAAAATATATTAAAAAAAAAAGATCAATGACCAGTAATTGTTTTATCCTTAAAAACATTTGGAATAATAAAATTTAAGAGCTGGAAGGATTAGAGTTACCTTATTAAAAGCAGACTTTACGGCCCAGCTGGTGTGGCTTAATGGTTGAACGCTAATCTATGAACCAGGAGATCAAGGTTTAATTTCCAGTCCAGACATGTGCCCCGGCTATGGATTCATTCCCTATTGCGTGGTGTGCAGGAGGCATCCAATCAATAATTCTCCCATCATTGATGTTTCTGTCTCCCTCTCCCTTCCTCTCTGAAATAAATAAAAATATTTTTTAAAGTTTATTTTATTTTTCAGAGCTGATGTAGGTTCCCAGCAAAACTGAGCAGAAAGTAGAGAGTTCCCATACACCTCTGTCCCTCCACACTCACAGCTGCCCCACCCCCACACCCCCCACTGAGCCAGGCATTTGTTACAACTCTTGGGCCTGCCCTGACTCATCCTGCCACCCAAAGCCCATCATTGCCATCAGGGTTCATTCTCATGACTGTGGAGTCCTTGGTTTTTGGCAAATGTATAATGACATGTCCCCACCATGGTCATAGCATAGATTTGTTGTACTCCCTTAAAAATCCCCTTTGGCCGAAACCGGTTTGGCTCGGTGGATAGAGCGTCAGCCTGTGGACTGAAGGGTTCCGGGTTCGATTCCGGTCAAGGGCATGTACCTTGGTTGCAGGCACATATCCAGTGGGGGTGTGCAGGAAGCAGCTGATCGATGTTTCTCTCTCATCGATGTTTCTAACTCTCTATCCCTCTCTCTTGCTCTCTGTAAAAAATCAATAAAATATATTTTTGTAAAAATCCCCTTTGCCTCCCACTAGCTTTTACAGGTACATGTATGATCCAAACCAAGTTCATTTTTATGTGTGGTGCAAGCTTTGATATCGATTTTGTTCCCATGTGGATATCCTGTTGTTGTGACGCCATTTGCTGAAAAGACTTTCATGTCCCCATTGAATCTCCTTGGCACCTTGTTGAAGTTGACCACACACAGATCTCTATTCTGCCCCCATAACCTGCAGGCCAGCACCACACTGGAGACGGACACCTCGTTGGCAGGATAAAAGACTGACAGCAAGGCCAATAGTCCAGTTGCTGTAACAACTCAGGGCAAAGAGCAGAAAGTCCACGGGGTGTCCAGGCATCCATGTAAGAACCAGGCGCCGTACGCTGGAGGCTCTCAACCGTCTTTTTACATATGCATCTTCATGAGCACCGGGTGAGGGTGTCTGAAAGTTAACTCTCTGCCAAAACGTGGCAATTTTTTTTTTTTTTAAAGTGAACTCAGAGTTAGTCTCAATTTATTGTTCCTTTGCTTTTTGGTTATAACTAAGTATATTTTATTGATTCTTTACAGAGAGGAAGAGAGAGAGGGATAGAGAGTTAGAAACATCGATGAGAGAGAATCATCAATCAGCTGCCTCCTGCACACCCCCTACTGGGGATGTGCCTGCAACCAAGGTACATGCCCTTGACCGGAATTGAACCCAGGACCTTTCAGTCCGCAGGCCGATGCTCTATCCACTGAGCCAAACCGGTTTCAGCAAAAAAACAAAAACAAAAACAAAACGTGGCAATTTTTTATTCCACTTAACACCGTGGCCTGCCTCCCTGTTCCTGGCATCGCCATGTGCTCCAAAGGCCCGGATGAGAAATAGTCCATTAACTTCCCATCGTGGGCTGGGCCGGGTGCCAGCTTCCCATTTGATAATGAAATCTGTTCGAGCAGCTCCGTGACCCACTTGGGACGGAGGACTCAGCCTCCTTGAGCGTTCAGATCCCTCTCTGGTCCCCGGAGGCAGAAGTTGGCGCTGCGAGGCCAGGTCCCTGCGGGGATGGCTCCCACCTGCCTCAGCCTCTGAAGTGTTCCACCTCGGGCGACCCCTGCTTCCTCAGGAGGGAAAGTGACGGCGAGGGAACAGGACGTTTTGAAGACCCGCTAGTTTTGTCCCTTTGTTCTGACTCGGCAGACCTGCGTGATTTGTCATCCTTCAGTCAGCACGGAGCGTAACCTACATGCTCACCCTGTCTGGGTGGAATCCTTGATTTCTTTTGGCGGCCAGTCTCCGTTTAGGACAAAGGCGCAAGTCAGACACCGAGCCAGACCACAAAGGGAGGGAGAGGCGATAAAGGGGTTTTTACCTTCCAGCTTCAGGCAGGGAACCCAAACAGGAAAAGCTAGCCTCAAGGAAAAATGCCATTTCCAAGGTCGGAGAGACCGAAGTTGTAGACACTTTAGATTCTAAAGTTTAGAATTTCAGTCTCATGCTAGGTAAAGCCAACCTTTATTGTATTTTTATTTATTTGTTTTTTAAATATATTTTTATTGATTTTTCTTTTTACAGAAGAAGGGAAAAGGATAGAGAGTTAGAAACATTGATGAGAGAGAAACATCGATCAACTGCCTCCTGCACAGCTCCTACCGGGGATGTGCCCGCAACCAAGGTACATGCCCTTGACCGGAATCAAACCTGGGACCCTTGAGTCTGCAGGCTGATGCTCTACTGAGCCAAACCGGTTTTAGCTACTTTATTTATTTTTTTAAAATAAAACTTCCTTTTGCCTAATTCAGGTACCACTGGAGGTTCAAGTCTATATTCTGGGATGAACAAGGAACACTCTATAAAAAGCTGTTCATGGTGTTGGGTTCTTTTTAGTGGTATTTTTTGTTTTTTGGTTTTTATTTTTGTTTTTGTTTTTTTAGAGAAGCTCAAAATTGATTCTCCCAGGGGCAGTCTTGAGGAGGATGTGGTCAGTGTGATCAATAAGATGGTGAGCCGCCAGTTTGCCCCCTTCCTCCACAGTCCTCCGACATGGATTTGACCAAACCTTTTCAGTTTCTCAACAATTCTTTTTCTCTCAAGTAGTTTCTCCTTGACCGGAGCAGCTGCCACCAGAGGGATGATGTGCGTGCAGGCTGCCTCGGGGGGATGGCTTCAGGGCTGCTTAGGTACTGCCCAGCCTCGGACTGGCAGACCTGTCGGCAGGAGATAAATCAGAGTTGTCACCTTCCACAGCGCCGAATCGCAGGGGAGAGGAGATCCCTCCAAACAAGACAGAGGTGGCCTTTCTCTCTCTGGGGTAAAGTGTCCCACTGCTGGGGTGGGAGCTGAGGTGGGAGCTGCAATTGGCCATATAAACTTGGCTCTGGGAGTGGAGGGAGACAGGCAGGAGCCCTCTCCTCTCTGGAGTGTTCTCCCTACCCCACCCCCAACCCATCACTTTTTAAAATATATATATATTTTTATTGATTTCAGAGAGGAAGGGAGAGGGAGAGACATGGAAACATCAATGATGAGAGAGAATCATTGATCAGCTGCCTCCTATACATCCCACACTGAGATCAAGCCCAAAACCAGGACATGTGTCCTGGCCGGGAATCAAACCATGGCCTCCTGGTTCACAGGTCGATGAGCCATGCCAGTTGGGCCAGAACATGTCTCTGTAGCCATTTTACTTGAAGAATAAATCCAGACTTAGAAATGATCTAATAAAGGATGTGACTTCCCAATCTGTGACCCCCTCAAAGGGAGTGGACTGCTTTGCAAAATGGTGCTGGTGGTGCACCATCAGGGAACACCGCTTCGGACATGCCCGTCTCCTGCGGTCAGGCACCTAGAGAAGTCAATGGGCAGGGGGCCATTCCCCTGGGAGGCAACAACCAAGGCCTGGAAATACTTAGGATCATTAGTGCCATCATGTTCTCCGTGAGCTGCTGAGGGCTCACAGAGGCTCTGCTTTTGCGTCTGTCTCAGTGTTTCCTCTCTGAGCATAATTCTCTACTTTGACACCTCCATCCTGGTTTCTGAATTTACCCCAATTCTCTCTGTCCAGCCTGGACAGGGGCAAGAGGGAGAACTCGAATTGGCCAGCACTGAGTTGAAGCCCACTTGCTGGCTCTGCAACACTGGGGGAGCGCTCAGCCTCTCTGAGCTGATTTTTCCTTCTGTCTAATGAGCTTCATGGTTCCCTCATTTACAGGAGTGTAGTGAGGATTGTCTGAGATGTATGTGTGCATGCATGCCTGTGCACAGTCGGTTCTTTTAAAAAAATACTTTTTATTGATTTCAGAAAGGAAGGGAGAGGGAGTGAGAGATAGAAACATCAATGAGGACAGAGACTCTTTGATCGGTTTCTCCTGCATATCCCCTAATGGGGATGGAGCCCACAACCCGGGAATGTGCCCTGACCGGGAATCGAACTAGTGACCTCCTGATTCCTGGGCTGACACCCAATCACTGAGCCACGCTGGCTGGCTGCACAGTCAGTTCTTGTTCACTGTAGTTCTGTTCCATACAGTCGCAGAAATGCTGAGCTAGCGAATCCTGACCATGGCCCTCTCGCAACATGCAGAGCTGGGTTCCCGGAGGCGCTGGGAGCGACGTTCCTGTCCACTGACCTTGTTTCAGGAATGTTTCTGCTCAAAGACATCGCCTGTCGTGTATCTTGTGACAGTGACTTACAACACTGACCCCAGCCTGCAGCCCTGTCACAGCCTGAACAAAGCTCACTGAACACAGAACAACGTGCTGTCTCCCTAAGACACATCAGCCCTCTTCGGCCTGGAAGCTCTGGATGGCACGTCGTCACTCCACTTGGGAGCCGTTTAAACAGTCAAGTCCCCGACAACGTGCACAGAAATGCAGACAGCATGGCACTCAATAGGCAGCGCCAAGGCTCTCTGCAGAGCGAGAGCCAAAACAAGGAGCGACTCCAGGTTTGCGCTCTGAGCACTGGCGGGTCTGTGAGAGACGACAGATGTGCTGTGCGTGCTGGTTTTGGGTTCCAGTACATGTTAGAGAGCAGGTGCGTTAGAAAATACGGATCAACTGAACGTATGCGCTCCCTGCCCGGAGTCCGCATTCCAGTCACACCTGAGACGAGGGTGGGCGGGGGGTGGGGGTGGGGGGGAGTTAACAAAGCTGCTGTGATAATCAGAGCCTGCATGTCCTTTTCCGCACGAACAATGGGGAGCCTGCTCTGGCCCACCCCTGTGTATGCGACGTCTAGTTGCTCCTTGATACCCATTCTCCATTTCTTCCCTAGGCAGCAGCTTTTTAACCCGAGGCAGAGATAAACTGCTAACACTCTGCAGCATATATATATATATATATATATATATATATATATATTATTATTATTATTATTATTTTTACAGAGAGGGATAGAGAGTTAGAAACATTGATGAGGGAGAAACATCCATCAGTTGCCACCTGCACACCTCTTACTGGGGATGTGCCCACAACCAAGGTACATGTATCAAAAAAACAAAGTATTTGTTAGGGCCAAATATATATATATATATTGTCTATCTGACAAGAAACAACAGGTATAATTTCAATTCATTCACACACCGCATGGCTATTGTGGTGTTGGCATTTTTTTTTTTTTTATTTGACAACAGAGGTCAGTGCCCTGACTAAATAATCAGGTGCTGAGTGTTTTAGATTCTTGAGGCACGCCGGTTGAAATCGCTGCCCCCGAAAGTAAAAGAGCAATATTCTGGTGGTCACATGACCCCCCTTTCCTTCCCCTGCTCCCCAGCTACATGGCTTCATTTCTCAGACCCTCTTACGTAAAGTAGTTAGGGCCTGATGACCAAGTTCAAACCAATAAGAAATGAGCAGCAGTGTTGTGTGGGACTTCTAGAAGCTCATCCACACTGTTCCTCCTCTGGCTGGCTAGGATGCTGACGTGATGGCTGGAGCTCAGGCAGGCACGGTGGACTATGAGGTGGGAGCCAGGTGTTGCGGATGGCAGAGCCACGGTGAGAAGGAACCTGGGGTGCCTGGGGTTGTGGAGCAGCCACACAGTCCTTTGCGGACCACCTGGTCTGAGAAACAAGCCGCTCTCCTGTTCACGCCCCCGTGGCGCGGGTTTTGCTGCTGTTATTTGCTTGTTTGCTTATCTGCAGAGCGAACCCAGTCTGAGGTGCTAGGGAGGCTTCCAATCCTGGTGTGCCATTAGCCAGCTCACTACCCAGACTGGGGTCACTTTACCTCTTTGCATCTCAATATTCACGCCAGCAAACTGGCGGGGAAATAAATGATTAGTAATTAGAAAACTTTCTCGTTCTAAAATCCTCTGATTCTAACTAGTCTGAAATACAAGCCTTCCGACGTGTTCCTAAGGTCATTTTCCTAAGAAGGGTGGAAGGCGAGGTGTGGTTGTCATGGAGATGCCCTTGGGGTGCTATCTAGTGCTAACCAGGCCCAGAGAAGATGGGACAGAAGGAACCTGGGCCCGCAGGGAGAGCCAGCACGTGGTCAGAAAGGCCAGTCAGAAGGGCGGCAGCCCGATCCCTGTCAAAGGACGCCACTGCTTTTGCCCAGGCTCAGGCACCAGGAAGCGGTGGGAGCAGGGTTTCTTAAGCAAGAAAACCAGAGATGACTCCGGCTTACCACAGCGCAGATGTCCAGAAGAGGGCAGTCTAGGACATCCGGAGAACGGACCTGAGACGTAGAGCCGCCAATGGCCCTGGTCCCAGCAATGGAAAAGGCTTCCTGGCCCCCCAAAAAGATGGAATCTCAGAGCCAGGTCAGGACTTCGTGGCCCAGGTGGGCCTCGATGAAGAAGCTGCCACGACCTATAGCTGTCTATTCTGTTTTGGAAGTTCCAGTTCCCGTCTTTTCAAGGCCTGGTTGCTGCGGCTTGGTGGATTGAGTGGCGTCCCATGGGCCAAGAGGTCCCGAGTTCGATTCTCAGTCAGTCAGGGCACATGCCTGGGTTCCGGGCTCAATCCCAGTAGGGGGCGTTGCGGGAGGCAGCTGATCTGTGTGTCCCACTCATCGATCTTTCTGTCTCTCTCCTCTCCCTTCCTATCTAAAAATTAATAGAGAGAAAAAACATTAAAAAACAAAACAAAACAAAAAACGATGGTTACCCAAGACCGTGAACTCTTTCCAGAGAGGTAGGCCGCCTGCTGTCTCTCTGCCTCCCATTTCCACGTGGACTGTGGAACCACCGGAAGCGGATGTGAGTTAGGTTGCCAAGGAAATACAAAGGTGTTCATTTCTGTGCGGTTCCGCCTTTTTCTTTCCTTGATTTCCCCCCCAAAAAAAACCCAAAACAAACATACTTTATTTCTCTTCTAGGGCAGGGGCTGTACCTACTGGTCTATTTTTAAAAATATATATATTTTTTATTTATTTTAGAGCTGAAGGAGAGGGAGAAAGAGAGATAGAAACATCAATGATGAGAATCATTGATTGGCTGCCCCCTGAACTTGTCCCCTCCCCCCCCCCCGCCCTTGTGCCCACAACCCAGGCATGTGTCCTTGACTGAAATCGAACGTGGGACCCTTCAGTTTGAAGGCTGACGCTCTATCCACCGAACCAAACCAGTCAGAGCCCACTGGTCTATTTAGAGCAAGGTCAGGGCCAACCTGACCCAGAGAAGATGCTCAACGCATGTGCCTTGAAGATCGGACAGAAGGAGCCTGGGCCCGGAGGGAGAGCCAGCATGTGGTCAGAAAGGCCAGTCAGAAGGACGGTCCTAGCCGAAAGGAGGGCGGGGCTGCAGCAAGCTGTCCCGTGTCTGCAACAGCGAAGCGGGATTCTTCTTTCCCGTTGGGTGAAACGCCATCACAGACATTTAATTGCTTCAAGTGAACTGTTCCGTAGCATTTGGTAGGTGCACAAGGTGGTTCCACCATCACCCCATCAAGTCCCCGAGCATTCTGTCACTCCCAAAAGGGAGGCTCGTGCCCATCTCAGGCTGTTCTGTGTGCTGGGAGGGACGGGGTGGTGCCAGCGTGAAAGCAGCCCAGTGGAAGGGCGTCAGGGGGTTCTGACACCTGGAGTGGCACGGATTCTCCTGGAAAACATGCTGAGCGAGGGAAGCCGACCGAAGGCCGCATACTGGCTCCATTTATATGAAGTGAGTGTCCACAGACACAGAGGAGACTCAAGATGGCAGGGGAGGGGCTGGGGGAGGGGGAAGGGAGAAGGGGCTGGGCAGGGGCAGAGGGAGGAGGCAGGTGCAGGGAAAGGGGCAGGGGGAGAGGGAGCCTGCTACACTCTCCCCGGAACCAGAAGACAGGACCAATGCTGTCCCAGGTGATGCCCAGCCGATGGTTTGAGGGACACGCAGCTGCAGGTGGTCATGCTCTGCCTGGACTCACACCCCACGTGCCTGGGAGTCCGAGTGGAGGCCAGAGACTACGAGGCTGGAATTCCAGGCCCTCCTGTAACCCCCACCCCTCCTGCTGGCACACTGTCTCTCCCAACAAGCATCCAGACTCCGTAGAAGCTTCAGGATCAGTGAGAGAATGAGCTCTTGGAGGGAACCGCTCACAGTGACAGGCTGACCTCCATGAACAGCAGATCACTGGAAAAGTGGAAAATGCCAAAGGCCCTGTCTCCTCCTGCTGGAGGCGGTGGGCAAGGACGGGTGAAGGACACCCACTTCTTGCAGTCCCTGGGACTGTGCAGGGAAAGCCTGTCCAAGTAATTAATGGAAGCAATTAGGGGTCAGATGGTCACGGGTGGAAATCACACAGCACCCAGTCACAGATGCCAAGGCTGGCCGTGCCAAGGAGAGGACACAGGGGTGGGGCAGGAGGACTCAGAGAGGAGAGGGGGCTGCTGCACTGCCCAGCAGGACAGGGAGCGGATGAGGCTCGCTCTCGGACTCTCCGATGAAATGTAGGCTATGAAGTCTGCATCCCTAATCAGCAGCCCACACTGAGGCTGAGGGGAGGCTTCTGAGCCACAACAAAACTGGCAACTGCTGAGGAGGCCACACCAGCAGTGGTTCCTGGCATCGCAGCCCTGGGCTCAGCACTGCCCTGGCAAGTGAAGAGGCATTTTCCTTTCATGCATTTGCTGCATCTTGTAAATCCTTCCCTGGTTGTATTTTCTCACTTCAAGTCCTTGGGAAGGGTAGAAAATGTTCCATCTACCCATCCATCCATCTATCCATCCGCCCACTCACCTGTTCATCTACTCACCATCCATCCATCCATCCATCCACCCACCTACCTACCCATCTGTCCATCCACTCACCTACTCACTCATCAATCCACCCACCCACCATCCATGAGCCCACCCACCTATCCATCCATCCATCCACCCACCCTCTTCATTTATACACTTCACAATATAATTTTTTAAAAGAGGTGACGCTTATTTTTACTGAGAGACTTCACAATATTAATCAGGCTCCGGCCAAGCCCACACCAGGTCTAGGCTCTGGGAATACAGGGGAATCATGACAAGCATGGGACTCACTCTCGTAGCGTGCAATCTGCACAAGCAAGCCAACGACACCCAGGAGGCCCACCCAGCCCTGAGTGCTGTGAAGAGAATGCATTAGAGGGCGGCAGGTGAGGGTCTCTTTGGCTGGGATGGGCAGGCAGACTTCTGAGAAGGTGACCTTTGAGCTGAGACCTGACTGACAAGAAGAAGTAAAGGTCAGGGCCGTGGTGGGGAAACTGCGGCTCTCGAGCCACATGCGGCTCTTTGGCCCCTTGAGTGTGGCTCTTCCACAAAATACCAGGTCCTGGGCGAGTCTCTTTTGAAGAAGTGGCCCCATCTGTCAAGCCCCACAGGGCCCAGTGCTGCTCACGTGTGTCGCCTCACATCACCCCGCTGGGCCCATGACCCTGCTGGTGCCGTACTGTCTCAGAACCAACGGGCTGCATCCCACACGCTGGAAACCACTGCCTGCCACGGTCTCAGCTCCACAACCACGTCTCTCACACACACACACACACACACACACACACACACACACGCTGAGGCCGCAGGGGAGGTTTGCAGAGGCCGAGTCCCAGTTCATTTGTTTCATCATTTTACCATTTTGTGGGTCCGATGCCTCCTGCTTTCTAGAAGCCTGGCCTCCAGGAAGGTTTCAGCGCAAATTCTGGAGCTGGCGAGTCTGGAACAGAGCCAGCAGAGGGGACGGCTGGGGAGCAGCTCAGGGACAGGGTCTGGGGATGGGGAGAGAAACGCCAGAGGGAAGTGACTCTGAGCAGAGCCCATGGGGCTATTCAAAGCAAATGTCCTTCCTTCGAGGGCCGCTGCCTCGGGGGTAAGAATCGAGGTTTGTTTTCTGTCCACAAAGGTTTTCCCAACCAGAATGGAACCACCACCACCCTCCCGCCAGCTCTTGGCTTACTCCTGGGTGCCATGTTAGCCAAACGTGGGAGAGAGACCTGAACCCCAACCCCTACTGTCTGAGCGGCCGCCTCCTGGGAGGAAGGAGGTGTGACCTGGTGGCCCAGGCCAGGCCAGAGACGTGGATGTCACAAAGTCATCGTTGTGGGCGAGCGCTGCGAGTCTGGTTTCCCGCCGGCAGCTGTGAAGCTTGACTCCATCATCTCCCCACGCACCCCACACTGGGCCGCAGCCCCTCCTCCAGGAAGCCTTCCTGAGCTCCTTGAGCTAAGGATTATACACTCTGAGGTCGGAGGTCCCACCCGGTGCGTCCCAGGGTCCACTCTGGGCGGCTCAGGGCACTGACCGCGTGGGTCTCAGCATCTCCCTCTCTCCTCGGACGGGAGCCACCAGCGTGGGCTCAGTCGTCCTCATCCTCATCTTCCTCCTCGGCGTCCTTGCTGGGGGTGCACCTCTGGAAGCACTGCACCACGGTGGCCAGGACGAAGCTGGAGATGATGGCGGCGATGGACACGGCCACGCCCGAGAAGATGATGATGAACAGGTCTGTGAGCGAGAGGCTGAACTTGCACTCGCTGAAGCTGGCCTCCGACAGCTGGCGCAGGAACACCCTCCTGTTCTCGGGGGGCAGGGAGCACTGGATTTCATCGAGGCCTGGACAGGGCGGGCAGGGCGAGAGACAGGTTTAGGCTGTAGCACAGGATTGCCTAAAAGTTGGCAAGGCGGGTGCTTGCAAAGTGCAAAACAGAAGCAGCCCCCCCAAAAAACAAAAGGGGGAGAAGTTGATTGAAATGGAATTTGAGCTTTTTTTAAAGCCTCAGTGTAACTACGATGGGACACATGCTTTAAAAAAATATATTTTCTTTTATTGATTTCAGAGAGGAAGGGAGAGGGAGAGAGAGATACACACATCAATGATGAGAGAGAATCATTGATTGGTTGCCTTCTACTGGGGATGGAGCCCACAAGCCAGGCAAGTGCCCTAACCAGGAATCAAACCCTGGCCTCCTGGTTCATAGGTCAATTCTCAACCACTGAGCAACACTGCCTGGCTATGGTACTCTCCTAATTTTGAGTCACTCAGGATGGTGACGGGAAGGCAGCATAAACTTTTAGGGTTTAGGATCTCTATAGACCCTAATCCAGACCTGGTAATACCCGGCCTCTGGGAAGGGGGATGGAGGGCAGGGCACATGCTGTGGGGTGGGGGCTGCTAGTATGTGTTACCAGCATAATCTGTACATCCTGACTGATACACAATATGAACTACGTACAAAGTGTAGACTTCAGATACAAAAAAAATGCATGACATTAAAATGCATAAAGAACTCACATTTTCTCTTTTTTATGTGGAAGAAAAGAGAAAAACAAAACAATAGTAGCTCACCCTCATATTGCACTTACAAAGTACTAACACTGTTCTAAGTGGTACGTACATATTAACTTCCAATTCGCACAGCCACCTTCTGAGGTACGCACTGTTGTTATGCCAACTATGGATGAGAAAATGGAAGCTCGGAGAGCATAGAGAGTTGCTTTCAGCAACACAGCTTCTCAGAGATGCAAGAACACCATATGTCATTAAGGTTAAGCACACTTGCCTCTGACCTCTGCTTACCTCGGGCTTCCTTTTGTTAGAAATAAGGCGAGCCCCCCAAGTCAGGGGTTCTGGTAGAACACAAAACATACTCAGGAGCCAGGCAGCAAGGCAAACATCTTTACTTTTACATAGAAGGGTGCACACACATGGTCTGGAAGTGTGTGCACACCAGCAGGTGGGCTGCTCGGCTTTATAATTCCTGATGTATGTGACCTGTCCCTTGCTAGGAGCTCAGGCACACAGTCTTTTGTGATTGGCTAATTGAAAGGGAGGGGCTGGCCTTTGCTGTTTCAAGATGGTGGCCCCCAGGGGAACTGCAAGCCATGTGGCCAACATGGCGACTGCCAAGTCACGCAGTCCAAAATGGTGGCTGTCTAAGCTGTTCTTTGACAGAAAAGATGATTTATTTATTTTCACACTCAGGAAAACCTTCCATTGCTCACTTCTTCAGCACTTCCTGAATTCAAAAGCTGACCCTCAACCCATCTTCAGAATTACCTGAAAGTTTAGATGATTTCTTCGAACCACTCTAATTAACTGGTTTCTGTCTTGCAAAGAGTGGCTCCACTAATTGCAGAGTAAACCTGCAACCACCTTTTGGGGTCTTTATTTGCATATGTTTCCTTCTCCAGCTTAGAAACAGAAGAGGAATGAAGAGTGGCTGAGCTTCCTCCTTCCTTCTGTCCTGGCCCATCTTTTATGTATCAATAGCCAATCTATGATGCTCTCTTCCCCATGGGAACCATTGCCTGGCAACCAGATTCACAGTCTCTCCTCCCAGACTCAGTGCCTACCTTCTCTACCCAAAGAATTAACTGGACCAGAACTCTGCAGGTTTCTCCAGCTGCCACTTGACTATAGTTTGTGACTTTTTCCTTTTTTTGAAGAAGAAGAAGAAGCCAAACTTTTGTTTACTTATTTTGAGCATTTAAATGCCTTTGAATAGGACAGGGGAGCTTTAAGACAGTGTTATATTGCAAGTTCCTTTTGGACACTTTTCTTCAATGGAAAAGTAGAAAAATAAATTGATCTGCCTCCTCTTTTCTTTCTTTTTTTAAAAAAATATATTTTATTGATTTTTTACAGAGAAGAAGGGAGAGAGATAGAGAGCTAGAAACGTCGATGAGAGAGAAACATCGACCAGCTGCCTCTTGCACACCCCCTACCAGGGGTGTGCCCGCAACCAATGTACATGCCCTTGACTGGGATCGAACCTGGGATCTTTCAGTCCACAGACCGACGCTCTACTGCTGAGCCAAACCGGTTTTGGCCTCTTTTCTTTTTAAGGCATATATTTTTAAATTGATTTTTGAGAGAGAGAGAGAAATATCAGTGTGAGAGAAAACCATTGATTGGTTGCCTCTCATCTGAACCCCAAGCGGGGGTCAAACCCACAACCTTTTGGTATACAAGACGATGCTCCAACCGAGTTGCCTATCCAGGGCTTGACCCACCTCTCCTTAACATCCACCCCACCCCCAGCCAAAGGTGTTCTGACAATAAATAATATGGACACCAATAAGCAGTATGAAGCACAGGCGGTTTCTAAAGCCAAGATACCATTTGCCCAGATAGCATTCAGGTCGTCAGAGGCGATCGTTACCCAGAGGAACGCTGCACGATTCCTTGTTCAATGGGCCGCATTGACTGAGCAGACACAGAGCCCTGTGCCGCATTCACTGGAAAGCAAACACAACAAAACACCACCAGCCTCAGAGCCCGCCCCGACGCCTCACGCCAGTTCCCCTTTCCACAATGTTCTTGGTGCCTTGAGATTAGTTTGGCATTTTTACAGAGTGACGCTTTGAGGAAATGTCATGTCTCTGCGGCTAGAAGAGACAGACCTGTTTAAAAACCGCCAAACAGGAGCCCAGCCGGGGCAGGAGACCCCAGGACACACTCGTAGGTGCTTTCACGATAAGATCCACCGGCTTGATGGGTTTCCGCAGCTCACAAAGGGCCGGGGAATGAGAAGAGTCGGACAAAGAGTCAGTGGGGCCTGTAGAGGGGCAGAGCATCGCTGCCAGAGTCTTCCAAAGATGCGTTCAAGGCCGACTGCAGACTCTGGAGTTGGGGTGACCTCACTTTGGGGTTCCCTCTTCTCTCTTGCAGGATCCTACTTTACACCAGAATTTCTCAGTCTCAGCACAGTGACAATTGGGACTGGATAACCAACCCTATAACGTGGAGGCGGCCTGCGCACTGAGAATGCTTATCATTGTCCCCGCCCTCTGCCTAATGGAGGCCGGCAGCATGTCCCCTCCCATTGTAACAATAAAAAATGTCTCCGAGACCAGGAGGTCACTGTTCAATTCCCGGTCAGGGCACATGCCAGGTTGTGGGTTTGATCCCCAGTGTGGGGCGTGCAGGAGGCAGCCAATCAATGATTCTCTCTCATCATTGATACTTCTCTCTCCCTCTCTCTCTTCCTCTCTGAAATCTATCTATCTATCTATTGGGTCGGCAGCTAAGTAATTGCGGGTTTCACACACATATGGCTTCAGTTGAATTTTTAGGTTTGCAGACGTAGTACAAATGTAAAACACATTTTGTTATTTGGTAGTTGGCTATTCAGCTGTTAATCAGTGAAAAAAGTTTTTTGATCTGTTTTGTAGTTTTCGTTTGGCGTTCGTTGAAAAATGGAAAATCAAAAGGAACATTTTCGTCATATTTTGCTTTTTTATTTCCACAAGGGAAAAACACATTGCAAGCTCATAAAAAGTTATGTGCTGTTTATGGTGACGAAGCCTTAAAAGAACGGCAGTGTCAAAGTTGGTTTGCCAAATTTCGTTCTGGTGATTTTTCACTCAAAGATGAAAAACGCTCTGGTCGTCCAGTTGAAGTTGATGACGCCCTAATCAAAGCAATAATCAATTCGGACTGTCACAGTACAACACGTGAGATTGCAGAGAAGCTTCATGTATCACATACATGCATTGAAAATCACTTAAAACAACTTGGCTATGTTCAAAAACTCGATACATGGGTTCCTCATGAACTGAAAGAATCACAGTTAACACAACGCATTAGCAGCTGCGATTTGCTAAAGAAACGTAATGAAAATGATCCATTTTTAAAACGACTGATAACTGGCGATGAAAAATGGGTTGTTTACAACAATATCAAGTGGAAAAGATCGTGGAGCAGGCCAGGCGAACCAACTCAAACAACATCAAAAGCTGATATTCATCAAAAGGAGGTTTTGTTATCAGTTTGGTGGGATTACAAAGGAATTGTCTACTTTGAACTCTTACCACCCAACCGAACGATCAATTCTGATGTCTACATTGAACAACTAACGAAATTAAACAATGCAGTTGAAGAAAAGCGGCCCGAATTGACAAATCGAAAAGGTGTTGTATTCCATCATGACAATGCAAGGCCACACACATCTTTGGTCACTCGGCAAAAATTAATGGAGCTTGGTTGGGATGTTTTGCCACATCCACCATATAGTCCTGACCTTGCACCATCTGATTACTTTTTGTTTCGATCTTTACAAAACTCCTTGAATGGTAAAAATTTCAATAATGATGATGATGTCAAATCGTTCCTGATTCAGTTTTTTGCTAATAAAAACCAGAAGTTTTTTGAACGTGGGATTATGATGCTGCCTGAAAGATGGTAAAAGGTCATTGATCAAAATGGGCAATACATTACAGAATAAAGTTATTTAGTTCCATGAAAAAATTGTCTTTGATTTTCTTTAAAAAATCCGCAAGTACTTAGTTGCCGACCCAATATATCTATATCTATATCTATATCTATATCTATATCTATATCTATATCTATATCTATATCTATATCTATCTATCTATCTATCTATCTATATATATATATATATGTGTGTGTGTGTGTGTGTGTGTGTGTGTGTGTATGTGTGTGTATATATATATAATTTTTTTTGGGGGGGGGACCTCTCCAGACAGTGCCATGTGTCCCCAGGAGGGGAGTGGGAAAGGAGACAGAATCCTCCATCGCACCCCTCCCTCCCTTGTCAGGGGAAGGGCTCCTGGCTGCTCCGAAATGGGTACATGGATGAACAGTGCCCGGAACTGAGGTTTGGATTAAAAGACTAATATTCACAGCCAGGAGCCCCGCTCGGGCTGCCCAGTGGTTTTGTTTGTCATCACCAGGTCTTTTATTTTAAGAATCTAAAAAACAAACAAACACTTAAATCAGGAGATGAGGCAATGTTGCCACATGGAGACAACTGTCAGGCTTTTGTAATGAGACCGGACACATGCCGGGGCCTGCTCACTCACCCGTGCCACCTGGCTGGCCCCAGGGCAGCGAGCCTGTCGCCCGTCTGTCTCCGAGGCAGCTGGGCAGTGAAAGGCAGGGGTAGGAGTTGAGGAAAAGACCATCCGCCTGTGACTAAGATCTCCTGGGAGCCTGAAACCCACCCATGTACCATGACCGGGACCTCCTGGTCGACACTCAACCACTGAGCCGCACCAGCCCAGGTGGAGCTGCCTCATTCTGTACTGAGCCTGTCCCTGGTGTTTCTTCAGTCTGTGAGTTACCTGATATCCCTGAAATAAGCCCCTTTCTTGCTCATATTTGCCAGAGTTGGCTGACATGGTTTTTTGTCTTGTTTTGTTTTAAACTATTTTTATTGATTTCAGAGGGGAAGGGAGGGGAGAGAGAGAAAAAGAGAAACATCAATGATGAGAGAGAATCATTGATCAGCTGCCTCCTGCACGCCCCACACTGAGGACTGAGCCCACAATCCAGGTACATGCCCTTGACCAGAATCCAACCTGGGACCTTTAGTCCGCAGGCTGATGCTCTATCCACTGAGCCAAACCTGCCAGGGCGGTTGCCATTGTTTATACTCAAGAGGTACAACCAATGGATTAGAGGAAGATGGAGTTCAAGGATGGGCTGACTCCTGTTCCACAGCCACAAATCATCCCGCTCGGCCAGCTGCCCTACCAAACCTCGTACGTGCAGGGTGGCTGCAGAGCCCGAGAGAGGGGGAAGGACCAGTGCCGCTGGCCTTCTCTCCCAGGGAGAAAGCACAGGGAGCGGGCGCGCTGAGGGGAGAGAGGCCCTGCCCACAGCCCACTGCTCCGTGCCCTCATGGCACCGTTCCTTCTCCGCCAGGGCACACAAGGTTAGAGCAAGGCCCCCTTCCTGGTGCAGGGGGCTCCGTACCTGCCTGCCGCCACCCCTCGGGGCTCTGTCCCCTTCACTAATGACTCCTTCCCAGCTGCTGACACCTGAGCTGGGAGGGGGAAGAGCTGCCATTCTCCTGAAATAGATGATGACACAGAGGAAGGCTGAGAGGAGATTAATCTTTCATCCCTTGTCAGCGCACGGGCCCCCGGCCAGGGGATCTCTCAGGGCCTTTCCCCAGATCTGGCCTCCTGGAGCGGCCTCACCCAGATCCACGACAGGTGCCCCTAAGCAGTTTCTGCCATTCAAAATATGTTGTTGGCTCGGCTGGTGCGGCTCAGTGGTTGCGCATTGTTCTATGAACCACAAGGTCACTGTTCAATTCCCAGTCAGGGCACATGCCCGGGTTGTGGGCTCCATCTCCAGTGGGGAATGTGCAGGAGGCAGCCGATCAACGATTCTCTCTCATCATTGAAGTTTCTCTCTCTTCCTCTTGCTTCCTCTCTGAAATCAGTAAAAACATATTTTAAGAAATATATATATATATATATATATATATATATATATATATATATATATATATATATTGTTTTCCTAATTCCACTTACTGCAGGGGTGGACAAAAGTAGGTTTACCAGTATAGTTGTGAGTATGCAAAACACAGAGTTTATTCCTGTGCTGTTATTTATTCATTCTTATATTATTTTCCATTGGAACAACTATAAACCCACCTTTGCCCCACCCTGTAAACAAAGCCTGCGTACACAGGACAGACATGAAAAGGGGAACAAAAGCACCCACAAATACATATCTGACACCATTCTAGATTTTTCTACGGGACCTGTACACAAATCCTCCCAGGAGAAATATACTCCGCCATGCTGTGGGCTAACCACACCAGGAACATCTCTCCCTCGAACCCACACGGAGATCACATAGCAGCTGTAACGGCTCCGGGTATCTTACTGTGCAGATGAGCTGTGACTTCCCCGATTCCAGGATGTTTGTGGTTTTTTCCTACTAGAAGCAGAGCTGCGAGGAGCGTCCGTGTACACATCCTTCATTGTTTCCCCAGACGCACTCCCACCAGTGGGAGATTGTGAGAGAGGCCCCGAACCCGTGCCCACCACGGCTCTTTGTCACCCTCTGCCTTGGCCAGTCTGCGCTGTGACATGGCATGTGGTTGAGTTATTGTAGTTCGCGTTTCTCTGATGTCTGCTGCGCTCATTGACCACTTGTGTTGTTCTGGGAACTGTCTGCCAAGACCAGAGAGCCTGAAGTCTGCCAGAGGTGTGAGGAGGCCCTGGTGACCCGGGCTCCTCAGGGACAGAGTGGCTGCTCTTCACCCAGCTCCCTGCTGGAGCTACGCGTCCTGTCCCGGGAGGGGCTCCCCTGCCCCCGCCCTGGAGGAAGGGCCAACACCGGTTCTCCGGGGGCCACTGGGCCTGGGTCCCACGGCTCTCGGCCAGAGCTCACCACTGCCATCACTCCTCTGCCACCCGCTGCAGTGAGGGCTCAGCCTGGGCTGGCGAGGCGCCTAGCCAGGCCCTCCGCACTAGCCCCCCAGACTCCAAACCGAAAGAACTAGAAACAGAGCAGCTTTTGTCCTTCCGCACACACAGGGCTCCTTTCAGAGGGGACCTCCTGGCTTCACAGCCTCTCAGATCGCAGGGCACCTGTGACGTGTTAACGCCCCTCCCTGTCATCACCCCCCACATATTTCACAGATGTGAGGCCAAGAGAGGTCAGGCAACTTGTCTCAGGGCACAGGGAGTGTGGGTGGGACCCAGGTCTGCTGACTCCCTGGGCAGTGCTCTCTCTGGGCACCGGGGTCCCAGCGGACTATGACGGTGAGCATCTGGGGAAGTTGTGGGTGCCACGGCCCGTTCCGCGAAGGAAGACTGCACACAGGGGCGTCTGAGGTGTGCACGCTTGCTCCTGCTCCTGGGGGCTGGGATGCCTGGGGACCCGGCTCCAATTTCCGGTAGTGCCGATCTTTGCCCTCTCCATCACTTTCATTAAATACCGATTGCTGCGTAGGGAAAATTCCCCGCCATCCTCCCTGTCCCGGCCGCAGACACTTCTCCTGATTAAACAGTCAGCTGATGTCCACCAGGGGAAGATGTACCAGCGGACAGTGCACCCGGCCAAGGGCTCCTGCTTGGTCCTGGCCCCACCGAGCGTGTCCGTGGAGGGCAGCAGAGAGGAGTGAGCCCTGCCCCAGGACTGAGACTTGTGTCTGTTACCCTACACTCCGGCCCATCGCCCATGGAGCCTGAGGACAGCCACACAGTTGCATGCACAGGCATGGGAAACCAACTGACCTGCAGGCAGTTTTCCTAACCTGCCCCCCTCAGGAGGAAGTGAGCAGAGATGGTCGCTGAGGGCCCAAAGTGTTCTCCTCTGGTGGCATGTATGTGTTTTCCACGACCACCACCATCACCATCACTCCCGCATCTCCACCATCACTGTCATTGCTACTTCCATCACCTCCCCTGTGTCCACCATCTCCACCATGATGCCCACCTCCTCCCTGTTCACCATGATGTCCACTACCTCCTCCATGTCCACCATGACACCAACCTCTACCATTTCTACCACCACCACTGCCACCACCTCAATTATCAATAACAGATGCTTGCTATTAGTTGGGTCCTGGGCCGAGTGCCTGGGGTACCAACCTGTGTCTCATTATTATTGACTAGAGGCCTGGAGCACGACACTCATGCACTGGGGGACACGGGGGAGGTTCCTCAACCAGGCCTGCACCCTTTAGCAGTCGGAGCTGTCGTCCCATCAGCACAGCAGCGCTTGCCAACCATCAGCCTGGCTTGTGGCTGAGCGGCGCTCCCCCTGTGGGAGCACACTGACCACCAGGGGGCAGCTCCTGCATTGAGCGTCTCCCCCATCTCCCCTCCACCCCCATGGTCAGTGTGCATCATAGCGACCGGTCATTCTGCCACATTTTAATTTGCATGTTACCCTTTTATTATATAGGATGATCTGGTCAGAGAGAATCTTCTGACACAGCCAGGGTGAGGAAATCTAAGTTGCCCTGTGAGTCTGGGACCTCCCACAGATCACGGCAATCAATGCTCCATACTGTCTCTGGGCACTCAGAGACACCCTCTGTGGCTCCCTCCTGAACCTTTCCTTCTGAATACGGAGTCCCAAGTTGGTCCCTAATGATGGGCTCACTGGAAGAAGAAACAGGAATATCCTTGGGTTGAAAAGGGGCATGTGTGTTAGTGGGGCCCCTCCAATGACACGGTGAATCTTGAGTTTACATTCTTCAAGGACGTGCTATTTATGGAAACTCCCACTATTTATCAGGATCTATAACAAGTACTTTACCATTATCATCTCTCTTAATCCTCTTTCTCAACAGCCCTTCAGAGCAGTTGTTCTCAACCCTGGGGTGATTTCCCCACGCAGGGAGCATTTGGTGATGTCTGGAGATGTCTTCAGTTGTCACCCCTGGGTGGGGTGCTACTGGCACTGAGTGGGTAGAAGACAGGGATGCTGCTAAACATCCTACAGGGCACAGGACAACCTCCACGGCAAAGAATCAGCCGGTCCATAATGCCAATGGTGCTGGGCTGAGGTGCCCTGCTTTAAGGTGATTTGTTTCTCTACTCCCATGAAAACATTTTTTTAATTGCAGTAAAATACCACAACATAAATAACATAACATTTGCCATCTGAGCTACAGTGGCATTCAGTACTGTTGTGCAACCATCACCAGCATCCATTTCCGGAACAACTTTCACCTTATAAAATTTAATCTCTGTCCTCATTAAACACTAACTCCCCATCTCTCCCCTCCCCCAGGCCCTGGCAGCCACCATTCTACTTCCTGTCTCTATGTATCTGCCTGCTTTCAGGTGCCTCAGACAAGTGGACTCATATACTATCTGTCCCTTTGTGAAATGCTTGTTTTGCTTAGCGCAATTACCCCAAGGCTTATCCGTGCTGTAGCCGGTGTCAGGATTTCCTTTCTTTAAGGCTGAAGGATGCCTCGCTGTATGGGTGAGCCCCATCTCGCTCATCTATTCATCCGTCAATGGATACTGGGGTTGCTTCCACCTTTGGCTCTTGAGCGTGGGGGTACAATGCGGGGTACTTTTTAGATGCAGAGACAGGGGCTCCAAGGAGCTATGTGACTTGCCCCAAGTCATACAGCTCATCTGAGAGGGTCTTGATGTAAAGGCAGGCCTGTCCACAAAGCCTACCCTCTCTCCATGACTCCACAGGGCCCTCAATATTCCCGGGGCTCACTCAGAGACTGGTCCTCACCTGATCTCTCTCTTCGGGGGACAATTTCATCCAAGCCATAGAACTGGACTTTGTGTCTCCCCCATCTCTGCTCAGTGATGCTACCTTCCCTCTCTCCTCTGCACCCTGTTCATCCCTCTCTGTCACCCATGATGCTGGGATGGGCTGGGACAGGGAGGGAGAGGAGATAGAGGGAGGATCTTGTGGGCCAGGGGTAGAATCTGGGTTTAAGCACAATGGAAGCCATGGGAGGTTTCCAGACACATCTTATGCTGTGTTAGCTGCAGGGGATTCAAGGGGAAACGAGACACATTTTGTCCTTGAAATGGGCCAGACTCATGAACTGTCACTATCAAGCTGGGGTCATAGAGGTGGCACAGGACCCAATGAGAGTGCACAGGGCAGGCTCCCAACTCAGCCTTGGGGTGCCCAGGGCGGTGGAGGGGGGAGCTAAGTGAGAACCAGAAAGCTAGAAGGAAAGGTGAGAATGGGGACATGTAACAGTTGGGCGAGGACCTGAGAGCAGGAGCCAGGAGGTGTGCACTCCGCTGCGACCTCGGAGGCGAAATTCCCAGAGCTTTTCCTCTACCTGCATGAGGATGTTCCCTTCAGCATTGTCCAAGGACCAAAATGAGGCATCTACCCATACTTCTAACAGGAGACAGGCCAGTTCCATGGCCGGCAGACTGCGGCTCGCGAGCCACATGCGGCTCTTTGTCCCCTTGAGTGTGGCTCTTCCACAAAATACCACGTGCTGGCTGAGTCTATTTCGAAGAAGTGGCATTAGAAGAAGTTTAAGTTTAAAAAAGTTGGCTCTCCGAAGAAATTTCAATCGTTGTACTGTTGATATTTGGCTCTGTTGACTAATGAGTTTGCCGATCACTGGGCCAGTTCATAGATTGATAAGGTGACCTATTACGTGGCCACTAAATGTTAAACTTTCAAAAGCTAAGAACCATAGGATGTCACTCAGATATGGGATATAAAACTGAAACTCGTGAACACACAGCAGTGGGACGGTTGCCAGAGGGAAGGGGGCGGGAGGAGGAGGGGTCCTGATATAAGGTAACTGGAGAAGACTTGACTTTGGGTGGTGGGCACAGGATGTGGTATACAGACCTTGTCCCTTGGATGCCATTTGGAGAATTGGCTCACGTCACCGTAAATGTGCCAGATCCGGGTACTCACGACCACCCACATGATGTGGGGCCCTCAACGCCCTTCCAGCCTGAAGGCGACACAACCTTCCAAGCACCTCATCTAAGGTGACCAGGCGTCCTGCTTTTGGCAGGACGCCTGGTCACCTTAACCTCATCCCAATTACACTGGAAATCACAAGATCCGGGGACGGTGGGAGGCGGATGGCCACTTGGCTGAAAGGGCCTCCCCCTTGGGCATCTGGGTCAGCTGGCGCGGGGTCACTCAGCGAACAGTGGTCCTGGCCTCCCCAGAGCAAATCCCCCACGCGTGCCCTGGGCTGTCCTGGGTGGGCAGGGAGCTAGGACCACTGTTCTCTGCTTCCCAGCAACAAGGTCACCCTGTGAGTGAAGCGACAGAGGGACGGGATGGATGTGCTGCTTTCAGAAAGGGCTGGGGTTTGGGATGGAGCAGCAGGACCCCAGGAGCAGGCTGTCCAGGGAGCAGACGAGGTGAGGTTGCCTCGGCCTGTGTACACGGTGGCCTCGTCCCCGGAGCTCCAGACCATGGCGCCCGTGGGAGCCGACAGCTGGCCCCGGACACAAGTAATTGTGAGAAAGGTGACACCGGAGACTCGACTCTAATTAAGAGGCAAATTAAAAATGCAGTAGCCCGTGGCACACAGGCGGGCACAGACCTGTCAAAGGCGGAGTGAGACCTCGGTCAGCCCCGCCAGGAGCTGGATAAACACACTGAATGTTCACTCCGCTGGGGAGCGAAACTGCGATGCCAATGAAAGCAATGAGGGGACAGATTGCTCTCTGCCAGTCAAATATTTAAAGCGAATAAATCTGAGGACAGTGGGGTGGCACGGGGACTCTCTACTGGCCACCAGTGTCCCCTGTCTGGGGTGCAATTGGGCAAAAATGACTCCAGAGATTAAATATAAGATTAGACTCTCACTCTGTGTTCCCACCTCAAAAAACCCACCCCCAGGAAATCCCCAGAGCTTTTCCTCTGCATCCAGGAGGGGTGTTCCGTTCAGCTTTGTCTGTAGACAAAACTAAGGCACCTACCCATACTTCTAACAGGAGACAGGCCAGTTCATAGATTAATAAAACGACCCATTAGGTGGCCATTAAAAGTCAAATTTTCAAGAGCTATGATTTCACTCAGATGTGGGATATAAAACTGAAACTCGTGAACATGCACAGCAGTGGGGTGGCTGCCAGTGGAACGGGGGTGGAAGGAGAAGGGGTCCTGATATCAGGTGACAGGAGAAGACTGGACTGTAGATGGTGGGCACACGGTGCAATACGCAGATCTTGTCACTCAGAAACCCACCCAAAACCTAGATGTTTATACTGGCCAATGTCATCCCATACATTTAATTTTTTAAAAAGCTAAATTCTTAAAGAACTGCAAAGACAGGGAATTCTCACAACTCAATAAGAAACACAAAATCAGTATAATCTAGTATCAACTTGTTTAAGAAATTTGCATGTGCTTAGGAATAAAACCCAATTAAATGTAGAAAACCTTGGAGGGTGGTGGGCTCCTGGGTGCTTTCCGTTTCTTTAGGAGACTTTTCTCCAGCTCCCGAGTCTGCGTGGAGCCTGTTATTTCATCCTCCAGGAGATAGAACTGCTTCCGTTTTAAAGAAAAAGCACCTTGGAGTCACCAGGGGAGAAAGTTATCAGCTCCGGTCTCTTTGGCTGAACTATATCTATTTTGTCAGTATGACCAGAAGTCCTCACTCTTCCACCACACTGGGCTCTCCAAGTGTCTGACGTCAGAAAAGGAGAGCGGGATTACTAGGAGATGGGGCAGGGACCCCCCCAGAGAGCCAAGGGTCCAGCCTGCCAGGCATGTTAGTGAACTAACTGGTGAGCATCCTACCGCATGACCCCCCCCCCCCCTTCCTAGAGAGGACTCCAAGCAGGGTCTGCCCACAGGGCCCGAGCGGAGCCCAGAATGGCCTTTCCAGGAAGCTGCCCCAGGCAGGGGCCAGGCGAGCAGTCCCAAGGCTTAGCACGTGCACCTGTATAACTGAGCCCCTGATCCCCACTCCTTTCCGCCTTCCCTCCCTACTGCTGCTCAGGCCAAGGTCGCTGGGCATGAGAATTAGTTCCCTTCACTCTCCTAGTCTGTGGGCCACACGTGGCTGTGGCTACAGAGGGAAGTGGAAGAGGAACCTTAGCTATTCAGTCTTCCGCAGGGACCTGCGTGTGCCCTTCCAGAGATGGGTACGAGCGTCATCCTCATTTTACAGATGAGGAAACTGGGGTACTGCAGGTCACCCAACTAGTGAGAAGTAGAGGCAGGATTTGAACCCAGCAGCTCAGTGCCAGAGTCCGGGCTCTCAGCCACGCTGCCCTGCACAAGTGCAGGAGAAGGTGGGAAGGGGGTGTCTGAGGTTACAGAGCGCCCATTCTGAGCTAAGCATGGCTGTGCCCTGATGGAGCTGATCTCATGTAAACACGGTGTGGGATTTGGTCACTGCGTGCTGAGGTTAGAGGTGGGGAAACAGAAGCTCAGAGAGGTCGGAGACATGCTAGGATCACACATCTGGGAAGAATGGCATTTTACATTCACACTGCTCCTTCCTTCCACCCACGTGATCTGGTTTTGATCCCAAAAATCACCGATTCAGACTACCCAGCATTCCAGGTGCCAGTTTCAAGCAGGAGGAAGATGAGGCTCGAACAAAGTTAAGTGGCCCACCCAGAGTCACCCAGGTTTAAGCGAGGCTTCAAGCCTGTGTCTTCAGACTCCAAACCAAGGTCCCTGTAGAGACCTCAGAGGCCACCTGCAGTACTTCAGAGATGAGAACATGAGGCCGAAGGACAGGTGGCCCGTTCAAGGTCACAGCCATCGATGGCAGCACAGAGGCTGAAACCTACAGATCCTGACCCCATAACACCTAGCCCTCACTCGGATGACAATAAGAGCCCGTTATATCAGCTCAGTGAACCGTGGGAGTAAAGATGCCAAGTCTGTGGGGGAGCAGAGGTGGAAACCAACAGAACTGAGGCACACCCCCATTCCACAGTGAGGTCTTCCGGCCTCCGGGGCAGCTTGTGGTGGGGAGCATCTGGGGAGCCCGGCCCTTGAAGGAAGGCAAAGTTTAAAGCTGGGGAGTCTGGCCCTGGCCGGTTTGGTTCAGTGAATGGAGTGTCGGCCTGAGGACTGAAGGGTCCCAGGTTCAATTCCAGTCAAGGGCACATGACCTGGTTGGGGGCTCGGACCCAGTGGGGGCACATGCAGGAGGTGGTCTGTTGGTGGTTCTCTCATCATTGATATTGCTGTCTCTTTCTCCCTCTCTGAAATCAATAAAAATATTTTAAAAATAAATGAAGCTGAGGCGCCTGTACCTTTTAGGGCTTTTTTATGGGAGAGAGCCTGCCTGGGCTTAAAGTGGCAGCTCAGGGCCCTGCACCTGTGAGGAGAGACGGGTCCTGCCTGGGGCAGGTGCTCAGTCAGTGTGGAATTAACGCGTGAGCACAGGAATCTGGGGTGTAGGTGAGGTACACCCTGAATCCTCAGTACATGGAAAAAGGATCTATAGAAGCTATATCCTTATCGGTGTCACCTTTTATAACGTGTGCCACACAGCTCTGGCTCCTGTTCTACCCAGAGCCTTCGGTAGATGAAGGTGGAGCTGGGCTCTGGAGTCCCCGGCTGAGCCCCATGGTAGGCTGGGACCCCTGAGGGCAAGGACACTCTGCCTGCTCCCTGCCTGGGGCTCTTCCCTGTGGGTGCTGAGGTCCCTTCCCTCTCAGCTCTGCCTTTGCTTCCTTCCCACTGGCCTTCACCGGGCCGTAACTGCCGGCCCGGTGCTCCTGTCTGCAGGTGGGGGTGCATGTGTCTGTCACCCCAGGAAAGGCGCACCAGGAAAGGGAAAGGTGCACCTGCTCACATTTTTGTTGGGTGAGATCATATCTGGGCTGCAAAATCACAGAACCTGGCTCTCCGGGAGCAGCCATTGTCCCTCACCAGGAATATCCTCACCCCGTTAGAGAGAAGGGCCGGCTGGGAGCTGAGAAACACTCCTGCTCAGGCCCTGCAGGCTGCTGGGGGGTTCTTAGCGGCTGGTTCTCTGAACTTTCAGAGCAGTGAGAATGCGATTAGTGGTTTCCTATCAGGAGGGCGCGTTCCATTTAGAAGGGGTTAAGTCACCACGCCCACCAGTGCTAGAACCTAGAGGCCCATGAGGTGATTTAGGTGACGGAGAAATGACAGATCTCTAACTCTGGAAAGTGGGTTGTTGGAGAAGGGGGTGGGGGTGGGGGTGGAGTATAGCATCAGGGCCCAGAAATTGGAGAACCCAGAAGTGTCCCTCCCCAGCCCCCTTCCCCAGAAGATTCCCAGAAAAAGTTCAGACTAGGAACTTGCGAGGTTACAGCCCAGGAGCAGCTCTCATCCTGTGGTCCCTCTGAGCACCCAGACCTCTTCCCGCTCCACCCCAGGCCCCCGGGGCTGCGGTGGCCTCTTCCGGCCCCTTCCCCCCTCCCTTTCTCTCCCAGCCCCTTCCCCCTCCCTCCCCCAGCTCCATCCCAGCCTGGCGGCCCGGCTCGCCTTTGGGCAGCTTGGACGCGTTCTCCTGGATCCAGGCGAAGAGGTGGGCGAAGTCGCAGTCGCAGAGCCAGGGGTTGCCGTCCAGGCGCAGGGAGCGCAGCGCGGGCAGCGCGGCCAGGGCGGCCACGCTGAGGCCGCGCAGCTCGTTGCCGTGGAGCTCCAGCACCTGCAGCGACTCCAGGCTCTCGAAGGCCGCCTCGTGCACGCCCTGCAGGCGGTTGTGGGCCAGGCTGAGCCGCACCAGCCCCGCGGCCGAGCGGAAGGCGCCGGCGTCTAGGCGGCTCAGGTTGTTGTGGCTGAGGTCCAGGAAGGCCAGCCTGGCCGAGCCGCGGAACGCGCCCTCCTCCAGCGCGCGCAGCGAGTTGTTGCCGAGGTCCAGGTACACCAGGTCGCCGTGGAGCAGGAAGAGGTCCTCGGGGAGGCGCTGGATGCGGTTGCCGGCCGCCAGCAGCTTGCGCACGTCCAGCGGGAAGGGGTCGGGCACGCTGGGCAGCCCGCGGCCGCGGCAGTCCACGGTGAGCGGGTCCGGGCAGGCGCAGCCCGCGGGGCAGGCGCGCCCGGGTCCGAGCAGCAGCAGCAGGAGGAGGAGGCCGCAGAGCCCGAGCAAGGCGGCGGGGGCGCGGGGGGCGGCGCGGGGGCGCATGGCCGGACCCCGCGAGCCGCGGCGACGCGGACCGGCTCTGCGGACGGCAGGACAGCGGGGCGCCGGGAGCCGGAGGGCGGCGGGGCGGGGAGGGCGTGCGCCCTGACGCGCGGGGGCGGACTTGGGGAGCTCGGAGCGAAGGGACGGAGCGGAGGGGGGACGGGAGGGGAGGGAGGGGAAGAGGAGCCGGGAGGGAGGGGCGAGGGACACTCGGGAAGGATTTCCCAGGACAGGAAATTAACCCGCTGTTAAATCCCGGGGGAGAGACGGGAGGGAGCGGCGAGGGTGGCCAAGTGGTGGTCGCCAAATGCGGCCCCACCGGGACGGCTTACTTGGGGACCTGATCATCGGAACTGTCAGCTGTCGTATGCGCTCCGCCAGGAGCCCTCGCTGACTAAGCTCGGTTAAGGAGCGCATCCCAGCCCAGCTGGTGCCCAGGCCCCAAGCCTGGCGCCCCGCGCCCGCCAGGTGCCAAAGCACGCTCCCTGCGCCACCCGCTGCCAAAGGGAGCGCAGCCCGGGTCACTGTGGCCCGGCGCCCGGAGCGATGCCGGCAGGCTCTTGGGGGGGCGCGACCGGGGCTGCCCATGGGGCTGGGCAGGGCCCCAGAGGGGTGGCTGTTCTTCCTCCCTCCCACCCCTACCCCAATCTCAGCCAGGCCGGCGGGGTCCTGGAGGCTGGCAGCTGCCCGAAGCCCCGCTGTGGCCAGTCAGCACTTTCCATCCAGGTTGGTCCCTGCTCCTCAGGAGCGCGCAGAGGCCAGTGCGGAGCCGCTGCTGGTCTAGGAGGTCCAACCGAAGGGGTGGGGCCTGGTGTAAGGAGGCCTGGCTCCCATGCCTGTGGCCTCCTATCTCTGCACCCCCTGCGCCCCCTCCGTAAAATGGGAACCAGTCCTCTGCCTGTCACCAGCTATGGAGGACCACCACAGGGTCAAGAACCCGAATTAAAAAATGATCTCTTCCCTCTTAACATTCACTCTTCCCCCACCAACTCCAGCTTTGGGTCCCAAGGAAGCAGGTCAGGGAGGGGTCAAGGCTGAAAGGACAGCAAGGCAGGTCACCTCGCTTCAGACACAAGATTCCCCTCCTGCCCTCCCTCCCCCAAGCCAAGCTCCTCCTCCCCGCTCTCTCTTTAAGAAACTCCCAAAGCAGAGATTCTCCCCACCCTCACCCCCGCCCCCCACCCCCAGAGCCACCACGCTGCGGGCTATTTTGTTCCAAATACCCTGGAATTGATAGCTGGACCAAAATAGCCAGGGAGCAGCTGTTGGGCCACCGGCCCCAGAGACCCTGCCCTGGCCCCCCCGCCCTGATGCGCTTTGGTGGAGGCCTGGCTGCTAAAGCCATGGAGCTAAGCCTCGGCCTTTTCCAAAGGTACATGGAGTCTCGGTGGATCAAAACCCTGAGCCTCTGGGTCTGAGCCAGCGGCTCCACAGATGAGGAGTCTCAGGAGCCCTGGGGAGCAGGGGTGTGTGGAGGGGAGCTCTGAGCCACGGGGGTCCTGCAGCTCTTTCCCTGCCTCCATGCCAGACCCCCTGAGCTTCTGGGGGTGTCTCCTCTCTTCTGGGGTCCCCAGCTGCAGGGGCTCAGCCCCTCTCTGGTCTGTCTCCTCTTAAAGAGCAGGTGCCAGAGCGATGGTCTGATCCCCTCAGAGGGGGTGAGAGTGCCCCCTGAAAGGACAGCATAGTAATGATCTTTTGCAGTCACGGGCCTGGTTCCCGCCACTTACTACTATTGATTATGGCCAGAGCCCTCAGCATCGTTGCTTCCGCTGGCCTGCGTTCCACTGGGCTGCTGTCTTGCACGCGTGTGCCCTGTGCCTGTGTGTGTGAGTGTGGCCAGCACTGCCCAGTGTGTCTGAGTGTGGACAGCCATGCCCAGTGGGCAGCTTGGCTGGAACCCTGGCCTGGGCGTCAGGCCCCTGGCCCCGGCCCTGGCCCCACCGCTAGCCACAGCGCCTCTCCTGGGCCACTGAGCCTCTCTGGGCAATACTTACAAGCCCGGGGTCCCTGGGCTCCTGGAAGGTAAGCTTTTCAGGATTTCACACAGTGCGGCGGGAACCAGGCCTTTGCCTCTGAGAAAGTCACCGGAGGAAATGCTGCTACTCTGGGCAATGGGCTCAGGGTCGCCCTTATTCTTTGGTGCTGGACAGAAACCGGCACTCATGGGTGATTTTGATGAATGAAAACAGCCAAATTTCTACTCAATAAATGTAGAAATTTGGCTGTTTTCATTCATCAAAATCACCCATGAGTGCCGGTATTTTGTTCCAAATACCCTGGAATAGCAAGGGCTTGCCTACAGTGTGTGTGTGTGGGGGGGGGGGGGGGGGTTGCTCGGTAGTAAAATAATAAAAGGGGTCCCTGGTCATTAAAGTATTGAGAAAAACCTCTCCTCCTCTCTCTCTCTCTCCCTCTCTCTCTCTCTCTCTCTCTCTCTCTCTCTCTCTCTCTCTCTCTCCCCCCCCCCCCCTCTCTCTCGACCTTGATGCCCTCATCTTGAAACTAGAGAGAAAATGCCTTCTCTCCTCCCCCCCACCGCCCTCCTTTCCCTGGTCCGGCCACAGGCGGCTCGAGGCCCACGTGGAACCAGTGCTGTGGAACGTGATCTGAAAAATGTTCGGAACACGCTGCATGTGAAAGTGGCCATAGGTCTTGCTGTGGTAGGAACTCCTTGCTTCTTGCTTTGGGTGTCCCTCCAAAATCCCCCAAATTCAAACTGAAGCAGTTCTCATCAATATCAGCAGGAGCAGATGTGGCTGAGGTTCGTGGGGAGCAGGGAGGACCCCATCTTCCAGGATTCGCATCCCTTGGTAAAATGCGAGCTTTGCCACGTCTGTCTTCTCCTGCAAGGAAAGCGTGGCCGTGACCTCAGCAAGGTCGCACGGTGAGCCAGTGACAGCTGCTGGAAATAGGACACAGGCGTCCTGACACCCCAGCTGCTCCTCTCCCCGGCTCCCTCCCTCCTGGGCAGGGGCCTCTCCCAGCTCCCGATCAACGTGAAGGAACCGCGCAGGTGGCTGGAGGGACCGTCAGAGGCTGGTCAGCTCCAGGCTTGCATTTATTCTCAGAATCAACACAGTTTGTGATTCTCATTCAGGAGACTCAAAACCCAAGGTGTCCTGGGTGTTTTCCAAGCTGACATCACGCCTCCCCCAACTGGCCAAGCTGAGTCCCCACCTCTGCCCTGTGCTCCCCTAGCTACAGAGCACTTCCTGTCTTGTCTCATAAATGGCCCGTGTCCAACTCCCCGTGAAGCCTTGGGGAGCTGTGTGGACAGTGGTACCCACAAAATCCCCCATGTGGAGTCTGGCCCCTATAAGCAAAAAAATCCAGCCCTAACTGGCTTGGCTCAGTGGATAGATCATTGGCCTGTGGACGGAAGGGTCCCAGGTTTGATTCCAGTCAAGGGCGTGTACCTTAGTTGGGGGCACATCCCCTGAGGGAGGTGTGCAGGAGGCAGCTGATCTATGTTTCTAACTCTCTATCCTTTTCCCTTCCTCTCTGTAAAAAATCAATAAAATATATATTTTTTAAAAATCCATTCAGACTGACCCCTAACTTAGCCAAAATTCTAGGCCCTACATTATAAACAAGACGATGCCGGTATGGCACATGCAGGAGTATGAATGCAGCTGCGGACACCAGGTGTGAGTGATGAGTGTGGCTGGTGCAGGTGACGTCATTTGGGTTACCCACGTGATGAGCGCCTGGCTGGGAAGGAGATGCACTTTGACCCTCTGCCTGGGGTAAGCTGACTTGATGAACCCAGTCTCCATGGACACAGCTTTCTCTCTGTGTCCACCTCCCCCCCTCTCCCCCCCCCCCCTCCCCCCCCCAATCAACTTAGCTAAACCCAGGCTCAATTCTCACCCACTGCTCTTCATCGCTGCCACCACCAGGGGGCGCCCTCTGCTGCCGCAGTAAAACACGTTTTGCTCTGCTCCTCTCTGGCAAGCCAGGACCCACTCTTGAGAATGAAGGCTGCTGCCCCTTTTTACTCCTGGGGGCAGGAGATGAATATGCAAGTGAGCTTCTCTAATCCTCAGATTTCCCATCTGAGAAGTGGGAAATGCCTACATCACTGGGTTGTTAAGAGGATTAATTGATACATCTGTGAGTGCTTAGCACAAGACTGACACAGAAATGGTAGCCACATTATCAAGCTCTTGCCCAGCTGGCGTGGCTCAGTGTTGAGCATCAATCGATGGACCAGAAGGTCATGGTTCGATTCCCGGTCAGGGCATCTATCCGCTGTGTGGGTGTTACAGGCTCTATCCCCTGTGTAGGGTGTGCAAGGGGCAGCTGATCAATGGTTCTCTGTCATCATTGATGTGTCTATCTCTCCCTTCATCTCTGAAATCAATAAAAATATATATATTTAAAAATGATCAGGTTCTCTCTATCTTTTCGCCAATAGCAGGTAAAGATTCATTTGTCTCTCTGGAGTTTATTGGTTAGGGATGCCCTAACATGCTTTAGTAATTCTCCCTGCCCTAAACCTTGTCACACCTGAGACAGAGGGGCAGATGGACACAGATACATCCCTTAGTTCTTTCCTGCCTTTGTTAATCAGCTTAACAATAACCCACAGCCTTCGGACCAACTTCTTTCCTGCCTTTGTGAGCACCCTCCCGCCTTGCCCCTGCTCACTTGGTTACTCTGAGCATGGTCAGACTAAAACTGAGGGCATGGGGTTGGTCCCTCAGCCTGGCACAAGGCAACATCTGTTCTCTGCTCGCAGTCGGTGCTCCTCATGTGAGCTAGTCATCCAGCAAATGTGTGACCTCAGGTTGGGCTGGAGGAGGTTGCGATAGTGTCACCCTGTCTCTCCCAGGAGGAGACAAGCACAGAGCACACATCCCGAGAGTCAAAGGCATGTCATCCCACCGGCAGGAGGCACATGTCACAGCCAGCCCAGGAGTCATCTGCTTCCCTCTCACTGGCCCCTGGCTCCTGTCCATTGGTGGAGCCCCTTGAACCCCCTTTCCTGCCTATCCATGGTCACCCTCTTAGTCCCAGTTGGCATCATCTTTTACTGAAGTCCCCACTGGCCTTCCGGTGTCATCCTTGCTCACTCACCATTCATACTCACTCCTCATGCTCAAGAAAGCCAGAGTGATCCTCTAACAAGGTATATCAGGCCATGTCATCTCCTGCTGGGACACCTCCAGTGGCTTCCTGTGTGTGGCAGGCAGATTTCTAAGGTGACCCCCACCTGCTGGCATTCCTTTAGTGAGGATGAAAAACCCATTGTGTGACTTGCTTCTAATGAGTAGAATAGGGCCAAGATGACAAATGCCATTTCCGTGATTAGGTTGCAAAAGACGATGGCTTCTGTCTTGCTATCAGACTCTCTCTCTCGCCTCTTTAGTCTGTGTGCTTTGATGAAGCACGCTGCCACATTGAAAAGAACTGCATGTGAGGAACTGAGAACGACCTCAGATCAATACCCATGAGTATCTGAATCCTGACAACAATCATGTGAGCATGAAGTGTAGCCTTCCCAGCCAACATCTGGACTGCAGTCACGGAGAGCCTCTGAAGTTGAGAACCCAGCAAAGGCATGCCCAGATTCCTGATCTACAGAAACTGTGAGATTTAAAAATGAGTTTTGTTCCAAACTGCTAAAAGCTGGGGTCATTTGTTACACAGCAGTAACTAGCTAATACACAGTAGTACTTGAAATAAAATCCTACCAGACCCTGAGTGGTCTGACCTGACATGCCTCTCCCACCCATTTTTCATTCTGCCCTTGGCTCACCACCCTCCAGCCTCTCTAGTCTTTTTGTACACCTATCTAATCCATCATTTTTGTTCCTACCCCAGGACCTTCACCTGTTCTGTGATCTGGCTGAAACACGTTTCCCCCAGCTCTTGGAATAGCTGGTGCCATTTGATCATTCAAGTTTTCTCGGCCCAAAATGTCACCTCCTCATCTGGCCTTCCCTGACCTCCTCTCTCCCAGTCACTTCTATGCTACATCCTTGTTTTATTTCCTTCAAAGCATTTATCACCACCTGAAACTCCTAGCTTGTTTGTTAGTTATTTTACCTTCCCCCCACTAAAATGAAACTTCCATGAGGGCCAGTACATTGTCCAAGTTTCTAGAATCAGCCCTAGAATATAATAGGCACTCAGGAAATGTTTAATTAATTAGCTAACTGTTACCTATAAATGATGCTTCTCAAGCAGCATAGCAGTTTCTCAGTAGCTCCCAGTGGTCCCTCACCCGGAGATGCCCATCCATCCCTTCCGGAGGAGCAAGGACCTTCATCCCTCCCGAGGAGGCCTGGGCTCCGCACAAACTGGTCCAGCTGTACCCCTGAAATAGGCGGGGACTTTGGGCTCCTCCAAACACACTTCTGGTTCCTTTCCACTCCTTCCAAAGCACATACACCCTATAAATGGCTTCATCGTGCCCGCCTTTGAGCCTCACACACACCCTCTTTTCATCGTGCCCTCCTACCACATTCCAAGGAACCTGGCTTCCTCCAGGGAGTCTTCCAGAATTGCCACGGACAATTTTCCTGGGAGAATAGGTGCCATGCTAGGGCTGGAGGTACAGAGATGGAGGAGGGAGCCCATGGCATAGGAGGCAGCCATAAGAGGAAACATCCACCATTTGGTTAGAGCTCAGGGCTTAGCTGACAGTCTGTAAAACCTTGACTCACACTGCTTTAGGAAACAGGGGCTGTGAACTTGGGTAGAGTCAGAGCTCACAGCATCGGTCGTGCATGAGTCAGCCTGAATTCAAATCCCAGTGTCAGCACTTCTAGGCCACGTCTCTTCTGCACGTGATGTGATCTCTCCAGGCCTCAGTCACTTCATCTGTAAAATGGGGGTGCAGAGCATCCACCTCGTGGGGTTATCGTGAGGATTAAAAGAGATGACTCACAAATGAGCATGTGGCATCCGAGGGGATGCTCAGTAAGAGGTAGCACCCGACACTGTCACCGTTCGGACACCCGCCAGCAACCACCACCTGCTGCCTGCTTAACATTCACAAGCAAGGCACCGAGGAGACAAAGATGCAATACACAGCCTCAGTGCTTAGGGGACGCATAATCTCCTTGAAGAGAGGGGACCCTCAGCAGCAGCAGCAGCAGCGGCCAGTGAACAGCTCAAGGACTCACCGTGGACAATCGCTGCCAAGCAGGCCTCACGGGCACGTAAATGTCACAGGCACTGGAGGAGTGGGGGAAGCCCGGGCTGCGTGCCTGGGAAAGGTACAGCTTGACACCGTTGACCGTGTTTTCCAAATCAGATCGGCCATGTGGCTTCACGCTCCTGTGCCTGGCACACAGCGTCCCCTCTGCCTGTGCACCTGGCAGGCTCAAGGCTCACCCTGGGAAGCACCCTGCGCTTCTCCAGGTGGCCTTGACCTTCCCAGGTGCGCAGGCTAGCTCCTCCTTTGTGTCTCTCTCTTCCCGGGCTTCTGTCACTGACCCTTACGGGTGTGGTGTGGCGTTTATTGATAGCATGTTTGTCCCCTGCTGGTTTCGAAAGCCCCGGCGTGAGAAGAAAGAGGTCCTTGTGAGCAAATAGCGTGTCTTTTCTATCTTTAAATTTCAGAACCCAGCATAAGGCCCTGCCCGGGGCAGATGCTCGGTGTCTTTGCTGAATGAATGAAGGAGTGCACACATACATGCATGCATGCATGCATAAAGCCGTCCTATGAAATGATCATTGGACAAAAGGTCTGAAATCCGAGATGCATTGGAGACCTCAAAAGATGGAGGTCTCTGTCATTATGCTTCAGAACTAGTTGTTGGACCCCACATGCTCTACCCACGCTGCTCGGTGGCCATATCGCTTGCTCCTGGCTCCCCCTCCATTCCCACCCACAATTATACTGATGGTCTGAGCCTCTCATTAACCACTTACCCACTGCAAAGCCCCTTACGCCCGTCACATCAGGGGGTCCTGAGAGCAGTGGCCAGGTGGGCAGCGCTCATTCCACAGAAATGGAGCCTCGGGTGGCTCACTCACTTCTCAGCTCTTCACAGCTGGAGAGCTGCAAGGGTCCTGGGCCTTTCAAACCTAAATGAGCTTCCTGGGCTCCTTTTGTGGCTCTTATGGCCTCGAGGGCACAGTTCCTGATAACGCCAGGTGGTTAGATCCTGCTAGTGAAATGGGCTGCCTGACTGGAATGGGCCGCAGAGCCCGAATGTTGACGTTCCTTTTGGACCAGCCACGCGTATCTGATCCGGTCCTCACAGCCTCTCTGGCCCCCTCCACCCTCCTGAGGCAGATGTGTGCACACCTCCACGTGCACACCCCCATGTGCGCACCCTTCCCTCCTCCAGGTGTGGGTCTTCCTGAGAAGGGAGACGTAACCATGTAACTAGAAGGAGTAGTATAAAGCCAAAAGAATTCTTTCTAGCAATACAGAGGCACACAGGAGGCTACTTTTATGTGGATTTGTATGTGATTTGCATACATTTGCATGCATTTTCCGAAGCCATCACACCGAGTTCATGAAATAAACAATTAAAGGTGAATCCACTTTATCGGGGTCAGCCAGGGGCAGATGCAGATGCTTTTACTACCCCTGCTTCTGGGTTCTTTCCCCTGACGTTGCTTCTAATTTAACCTGAAATCGTGTTCAGCGTTACTGAAGATCTCCAAAGCTGCAGAAAAAACACTTAGGCAATAATAATAATAACACTTAACAAATGTTTACTGTGTGTTCAGCACTGCTCTGTGAGCTGTAAACATATTATCTTCTTCATAACCCAAAGAGTGGGTACAATTACTACCCCCATTTTGCAGATGAGGGACCTGAGGTCTCCATAGCTGAAGGTTACATGGCTTCTCAGGGATTCAAACACAGGCAGTCTAGTTCCATTACTGATGCAGCAAACATGAGTCTGAGCACCTGCTATGAGCCAGGCAGGAGTGTAGGCACTGGGAACACTGCAGTGAACACGAGAGACGAAGTCCATGCTGTCACAAAGCATTGGTCTGCATTCGTTAGGTGAGGTCGGATTGCAAAACAAAGGACCCCAATACATTAAAGGACCAAGAAGTTGTGACCTGCTCCACATGGTCACTGGGAAGAACCCAGGTTCCTTCCAAGTCATTGCTCTGCTGAGTACCTAGGACACAGTCTTTGCTGCTTGGATAGACCTGGGCTGCTGCAGGAACTTACCAAGCAGGATGGCGGGAGGGAGCAAGGGGGGCCACCCCCAATGTGTTAAAGGCCGGGCCTGACAGGAGAGGCAACTGTCATGTCCACTTCCTGTCTGTGGGTGAAACCTAGTCTGGAGGGCACATCCAAGTTCAAGAGGGGCTAGGGAATGGCACCTGGCCAGCGGCCAAGGAGGAAGAGAGAATGGATCTGGGTGGGCAACCTTTGCCACAGAATGACATTCACTGAGCAAACAACTATATCGGGTGATGCCAGAGAGCAGTGAGCACGAAGAGGACAAGAGCAAGGGAAGGGGCTGCAGGGCTGGGTGGCCACATCTTCAGACAGCCACAAGCTCTTAATCACCGTCCTTCACTGACCCCAACCAAATCGGTGTTTGTATGATGATGTTGAAGGCAAAGAAGAGCCCCAAGCCTTACCTGACCAGAGCACCTGGTTACTCAGCTGGTCAATTCATGTCCAGCTGAGTAACCCGGTGCTCTGGCCAAGCGAGAGTTTCTGGATCTGACCTTCATGCCTTTGTCAAGGTGTTTTTATTTATTAGTCATTTTATTCTTATTTTTAATATCCTGTGAGGTAGCTAAGGCCAATTAGAAATGTCCAGTCCAATTAGAACATAAACTACAGTGAATTCCTATGTGCCAAGGAACTGAGATAAAAAGGCGAATAAGATGTGGTTCCCTCAGACACCTTGACAAGTAGCTTAGAGTGGTATGCAGACATAGAAGCAAATATTTGTAGGATGTGCAATGTTAGAACTGTGTACAAAATACAGTGGTACAGAGGAGGAGGGGAATAATTCTAACTGGATGAAAAGGATCAGACAAAGGTACACAAAAGAAGTGATAGCGGACCAAGGTTTTGAGGGATGAATAGTTCTACAAGAAGGGGGAGAATCTGTTATGGGTAAGGGAAACGTGTTCCAGAGAGAGGAACTGCATAATGAAGGCACAGAGGTCTTGTACGATGCTTCAGAATTTGGCCATGAACGCTGAGAAAGGCTCACTAAACCTCTAAAACCCTGGGAAGCAACCTGGTCTCCTGACTCCTCGTCCATGCTTGTTTTTGACCTTCTTTTGTAGCTGCCCCATGGTCTGGTGGACCAACCCCTGGGTTTTGTAAAAGCATTTAAAGATCTCTGATCACAGAGCTGCTATTCCTAAGCATTCATCCACCAATACTGACTGACTGCCTTCTGAATGGACTCCCACATTGGGGCTACGTTGCAATGTGCGTGATGCCCAACATGAGGAAGAGGCCAGAGCAATCTCTAACTCACTTGTCATTCTGAGCAAGTCACTGAGCTTTCTCATCCTCTGTCTCATCTCTAAAATAAGGCTCTTGCCCTACCGTTTTAGCTCAATGGATAAAGCCTCTGCCTGCAGACTGAAGGGTCTTGGATTCAATTTTGGTCAAGGGCACATGCCTGATTGTGGGCTCAATCCCCAGTAGGGGGCGTGCAGGAGGCAGCCAGTCAATGATTCTCTCTCACCATCGATGTTTCTATCTCTCTCTCCCTCTCCCTTCCTCTCAGAAATCAATACAAATATATTTTTAAAAGGAAAAACAAATAAAAGAAGGCTCTTGGCCTAGATGATGTCTAAGAACCTTCCTGGCTACCTTCTCTCTACTTGGCGGCCATGCTGGGGAAACATGAAACAAAACCCCATTAACCTGCCTCAGCACTTGAGGGGGCAGAGCACCATTGTTCTGCAGGTTGGGGTCACTGGTTTCCTCTGGGAGCGGGATACTTTGATTGTCACCTCATCATCTCTTCTTCACTTCTCATCCCAATAGTCTTCTTGTTGGAAATTCAAACGACTCTCCCCTTGATCCAACACCAATCAGGCTCTCTGATCACGAGGCCCGTCCTTGGACACATCCTCCAGCGGCCAGTGTTGGCAAGGATCCTGTGAGGTCGGTTTAGCCAGAACCTTATCCTCAATATCTGACCAAATTCCTCAACTCCCACCATCCCCCGGGGGATGTCTGAACACCTGGGCCCCCTTCAGCAAGAACCCCGTTAGAGCAGTTTAGCCAGAACCCCCTAATCCCTGATAAAAACAAGTTGTATCTAGTAATTTTCCATCCACGGCCTCATTCCAGCCTCAGGAACTTTCCTGGCCCTTCTTTGCAGTCGTTAAGCTCATCAGAGCTTGGGAAGAGAAGGTGATTTGTGGCTTCTCCAGTGGCCATCAGACTAGCTCTGTCCTTTGCAGATGAAGTACATTTAGGCTAATTGATGAATGAGGTGCAGCAGGCCTCAGAAGGGATCAGATGGCAGAATGGAAAGGTGAGAGGACACAGGTAAACCTAAAACTGTTCAAGGAAAGGAATAGATGGAGCCAGATGACCTGATTATATGTATGAAGACCATGTTGTCAGTGAGCACTTATTGAGCACCCCTGGTGTACACCAAGGGCCCTACAGCAGCCCTAGGCCAGGTCCTCCTCCTCGGGAGAAGAGAAAGGCCACAGAAGGCACAGTCTGAGCCAGGGCCTGGGTCCCTGGCTGCCAGCAGTCATGGCCCTAGAATCTTCGCACAGCCAGCTCATCGCGGAAATGCTTCTAATCATCACGGGGTCCAAAGGGGAAGCACTTAGGGCCACTCCAATCAGATCGGCGATGCTAAATTTGGAAGCTCTCCAGCATCTGTGAGGAGGCCAATTGTTTGATCCTTTAGGGAGCAAATGACTTCAGTCGAGAGTGGATTTCATCAAGGAACTGGGATAAAAAGGCAAATATGGCCCGGCCGGCGTGGCTCAGTGGTTGAGCGGTGACCTATGAGCCAGGAAAGAGCTCATGGTTCGACTCTCAGGACGCATGCCGGGTTTTATTTTGTGTTTTTTTTTTAAATATATTTTATTGATTTTTCACAGAGGAAGAGAGAGGGATAGAGAGTTAGAAACATTGATGAGAGAGAATCATCGATCAGCTGCCTCTTGCACACCCCCTACTGGGGATGTGCCTGCAATCAAGGTACATGCCCTTGACCGGAATCAAACCCGGGACCTTTCAGTCTGCAGGCCGATGCTCTATCCACTGAGCCAAACCGATTTCGGCCGCATGCCGGGTTTTGAGCTTGATCCCCAATGGGGGCATGCAGGAGGCAGTCAACCAATGATTTTTCTCTTATCATTGATGTTTCTCTCTCTCTCTCTCTCTCTCTCTCTCTCTCTCTCTCTCTCTCTCTCTCTGTCTCTCTCTCTCCCCTCCTCCTCCTCTCTGAAATCAATAAAAAAAAAAAAAAGAATATTTTTTAAAAAGGCAAACGAGAATGGTTTCCTCAGATACCTTGCAAGGCCCTACAGGAAGAGTCCCTCTGGACATCTGGTCTACCTCTCAGCACCCAATGCAAGGCTCATGCACACACACACACACACACACACAGAGGGCGGATTTATGCCTTTTTGTCCCCTCAATCACAAGCCCTGGAAGAGCACAAAGAGAGTTCTGTGTCATGATGTTCCAGCTCCCACTCCCAGTTAGCTCTTCAGGAGCTGCTGGTGAGTGACAGTTGACTTGGACTTTGGTGATTTTCAATATCCTAAAGCAGTGGTCAGCAAACTCATTAGTCAACAGAGCCAAATATCAACAGTACAAAGACTGAGATTTCTTTTTTTTTAAAAAACTTAAACTTCTTGTAACACCACTTCTTCAAAATAGACTCGCCCAGGCCGTGGTATTTAATGGAAGAGCCACACTCAAGGGGCCAAAGAGCCACCTGTGGCTCGGGAGCCGCAGTTTGCCAACCACTGTCCTAAAGTATGGAACATAGAGGGGGAGTCCTCTGAGCGGAATGACAACGCACAGTGAAAAAAGCAAAAAGCAAATTTGCTGCCTTGAACTTCGCATCTTGGATGAGAAAGCGCCTTGCAGGTGAGAATCTCAGAAAAAGAAGTCCTGGGTGGCTGTTTTCCTTATCTGGCTGGGAAGGAAGGAATGAACAGAAAGGGGACACGCGGACTTGCCACCTCATCTTGGATACACGTGTCCCCCACCTCAGTGACGAGATGTGTTCTGAAGACTTAACTGCAAATTGGGGTTTTTATAGCCTGAGTCGTTTATTTCCCATTACCTCCTTTGCAAAAATGGGTCCTCAGAATATCCATACACTTTAGGATGTAATAAAGCTACAGCGAAGGCTGCAGCAAACCTCTTCACATTATCACTTTTATAGCTGGAACGAACCATGCTCTTACAATAAAAAGATTACATGGAAAAAAGGCTGGGGGGAAAATGCCATGACCGAGGGTTATTTCTCTACATGGTACAATAGTTACAATGTCGACCACCCTTTCCTGGGTAGTTTCTAAGCTTGGGGCACTGGGCAAGGCATTTTCATACGGTGTGGACTATCATTCCCACAGCAATCCTGTGATCTAGATGTTATTATTCCCCCTTTTTTTGATGCAATAATGAAGTTTAAGGAGATTAAGTAACTTTCCATGTTTCTGAATTGGGAGAGGTGAAGCTGGAATTCAAACCAGGTCTGGATGACTCTGGGTTTGGTATACTTTTCCTTCCATCCCTGGTGTAGAGGTTTAAAGTAAGAAACCCAACAACAGGCCAACAAGAATCTCAGCGGCTGAGGGAACAGCACACAGCCCGGGTTCTAACAAGTCCCGTTTGCAAGAGTCTCACCTTCCGGGGGTGAGAGACTGGTCACACCTTTTGCAGCAGCGGGGGAGGAAAAAATGTCCCTCTTTCCCTTCCAGGTTCTTTGGCTGGGCTAATTATTAAATCGACATAAGACAGATTAACAGGAGAAAATCAAATTTTATTTCATAGGTACGGGAGCTCCAAAGATATGGGGCTCAAAGAAGTGGCCAATGCAGAGAGCTTTTAAAACTTCTCCAGAAAGAAATAATACATCTGTGAAGCGTGGACAAGATGGAAGGGTTTGGCTCAGTGGATCAGGCATCTTCAAACTACGGCCCGCGGGCCACATGCGGCCCGCAGAGGAGTCTGATCCGGCCCGCCAGGTTTTTTGGGCAGTGAGCGCAGCCAAGGTGTTACAGTAGGAATTAGTAGTTCATATAGTCCGGCCCTCCAGCTCTCTGAGGGACCGTGATATGGCCCCCACTTTAAAAAGTTTGAGAACCCCTGATAGACCGTCGGCCTGCAGACTGAAAGGTCCCAGGTTCGATTTCGGTCAAGAGCATGTACCTTGGTTGCAGGTACATCCCCCGTGGGTGGTGTGCAAGAGGCAGATGTTATTATTCCCAGATGTTATATGTCGATGATTCTCCCTCATCGATGTTTCTAGCTCTCTATCCTTCTCCCTTCCTCTCTGTAAAAAAATCAATAAAACATATTAGAAAAAAAAAGAAAAAAAAAGAGGTCACGGTTTGACTCCCAGTCAGGGCACAGGCCAGGGTTGCAGGTTCAATCCCTGGTGCGGGGTGAGCAGGAGGCAGCTGATTGATCCATTGATGTTTCTATCTCTCTCTCCCGCTCATTTCTTCTCTCTCTAACATCAATAAAAACATATAAAACAAAATAAAGAAATCTGACTAAGGGTGCCAGAGTTCCTGCCCTACAGCTGTGTGGTGGCCCTCTTCCCAGACGGTCCCCAAGTGGCCCCTCCTGGTAGCCACACCCTGAGCAGCCACTGAGGGGGTTTCCGTGACACACAGCTGGTGGCAGGCATGTCCCCCCCCCCCCCCCCCCCAGCATTAGATGGTGAAAAGGCTATCTCGGACATCACTCTTGCTCTCCCTCTCTCTCTCCAGACCCTCTCTCTCCCGGGAAAGCCAGCCGCCACGTGGTGCGGTCTATAGCGAAGCCACATGGCCTCCTGCCAACACCCACATCAGTGAGCGTGGGAGGGGATCCTCCAGCCCAGGCGGCATCCTGACCAGAACCTCCAGAGAGATCTTAAGCCGGAACCACCCAGCTCCGCCTCTGTGCCGCTCCGGACCCACAGGGCCCGTGCGATCATACATGTGTGTTATTTTAAGCTAAGTTTGTTTTTGCAGAAATAAAAAGCAAACAAACCAACCAGAGGTTGTTTTCTTTTCAAAGCTTCCCCATGGTTGACATGAACCATGCCTGGCCAGGTTGTACTCGTCCTTGACCATTTCTCTCCTCCTTTCTCCAGCTATTTACCCTCTCTTCCCCTTTATTTTTAATAACTTCATTAAGGCAATAAATCTCAACTCAGGGCTGCTGAATCGAAGAGTACCATCAGCCATTGCACTGCTACAGGGACAGTGGTTTTGTGAACGGCGCCCCCTGGTGTTCGTTGAACAGGCGGCACAGACCGACAGCAACCAGGCCAGCCCACACCAGGAAAAGTGCCAGATGCCAGGTTTTTCTGCAAAGATGGCAGGCAAGGGTGGCAGTGGTAGGTGGCTCACGTTCACCGAGCCTGGCAGACTCATTCTGCGGTTGCAGGCAAAGCCCAAAGATTTAGGTCGTTATCTTCCTTCCTGTCTCAGGAAGGCACCTGCGGGGCATGATGGGCTGGTGGTTATGAGCTTGGGCACTGGCGTGGCAGAGAGGTCCAGTCCCGACTGTCCATGTCACCCGCGGGGCGATTCCACGTGTGGCTGCACCTCCCTGCGGGACTCTGATTCCTCAGGGGTCAACTGGGAATAACCGTGCCTCCCCCTCCCCCAGCCATGGCGTGGCTGGAGATCACAGTGAGGTCACAATTGCTATCTTTCGTTCGCCCCAGGCGGGACCCACGCCCTGCCGGTGACAGAGCGGGTACCCAATAAGGCTTTCTTGAGTGAATGGAACGAAAGCTCCCATTTCTCCAAGAGGGAGATGCCCCTCTGGTTCTGGGTCAATCCACGGCCCACAACAACCCTCCTGCGGGTGATGCAGCCGCAGGCGGAACGGAACCAGACAGAGCACACAGTGCGGCCGGAACTTCTGCCTCCGAGCAGTAGTCTCGATGCAGCGCGTCTTCCACGCTGGGGAGAGAAGTTTCCGAAGAAATGAAATCTCATCCGCTGGCAACACAGATGGAGAGGCCGCAGCTGTGTGGCTCCAGACGCCCTCGGAGGTTTCTGGCTAATTCTAACCTGAAGACAGACGCACATGCAAACATTTAGCCAATCACTTAAGCCTGGCTTAGCCTGACTCAGCTATAAACAGCCCTGCCTGGTTGCCAACTACCCCGCCCCCCCCGCCCCTGTTTCCATGGCTGAGTCTGAGAGGCTGGGGGGGAAGTGGGGGGCGGGGGGGGAAGAACACGCCAGTTGTTTCTCCTCCGGCTCCAGGACGCAGGCTGGATCAGCTGCTGACGTCAGAAGGGAATCCATCGCCCCCCTCCCCGTGCTGGTCTAGCATTTCACATGTCTCCGCGCCAGAAGGCCTGGGCCACCACGGGACACACACACAGCGGAGCTGGGGTGGCCGGCAGCTGCCTCGCCTGGGCCCGCACACTAGTGCTGAGCAAAGATTGAGAAGGAGAGAGAACAGGGTCCTCTTCACACGGCTCTGCCCTGCCCCCTGGGCTCAGCCACTCCCCTTCCCGCCAGCCCTGCACAGGCACCCACAGGGCCGGCTCTGTGCTCCGAGCGGCGGGGACACAGCCCTGGGCGGAAGCACGAGCAAGAGCAGACAGACAACAAACACGGGGAAGTCCGCAGGAGGGTCACCCAGGCGGGGTGGCTGTGTGGAAATGAAGCAGCAGCTCCTGATGGAGGAGGCCAGGCGGGGCCTTTGGCCAGGTGGCGGGTGGCCAGGGAGGGCCCCTCTGAGAAGGTGACCTTTGAGCTGAGAAGACCACATGGTTGAAGGAGCCAGACGTGCCAAGCAAGAGCCGTGTTCTAGTTAGAGGCAGGACCCGCCTGCCACATGATCCGTGGGGTCCCGGACAAAATGAAAATGTGGGGCCTCCTCAAAGCCCATTAAGCAGCTGAAACCGGTTTGGCTCAGTGGATAGAGCGTCGGTCTGTGGACTGAAAGGTCCCAGGTTCGGTTCCGGTCAAGGGCATGTGTACATTGGTTGCGGGTACATTCGCAGCAGAGGGTGTGCAGGAGGCAGCTGTTCGATGTTTCTCTCTCATCGACATTTCTAGCTCTCTATCCCTCTCCCTTCCTCTCTGTGGAAAATCAATAAAATATATATATTTTTTAAAATTAAAAAAAAAACAACACCATTAAGCATTTCCAGCCCAGCGGGTGGGGCTCAGTGGTTGAGCGTCGACCCAGGAACCAAGAGGTCTCCGATTTGATTCTCTGTCAGGCTTCCGGCTCCATCCCCAGTGGGGGGCATGCCAGAGGCAGCCGATCTATGATGTTTCTCTCATCATTGTTTCTATCTCTAGCTCTCTCCCTTCCTCTCTCTCTAAAAATCAATAAAAAGTATTTTCTAAAAAAAAAAAAAGGAATTTCAAGATGGCACCAGCAGAGCATGGGCCCTGAAAGCTCAGGCTGGGACCCTGTGTGACTGTAGGACCCAAGCCCAAGGAGCAGCCCTGGGAGAAAGGGTGGTCAGTGTGAGAGCCTGAGGGAAAGGCCAGGGTGCCTGGAGGGCAGAGGCATGAAAGGTGTGTGTGTAGGGGTGGTGGGTGGGGCTGACTAGGGTGGCCCAGGACAGAGGTGTGGCTGGGGGCATGGTATAAGGGAGGGATTAGTTCTGATTGACATAAAGATCTGACTGGCCTCTGGGAGGAGGCTGGTTACAGAGGGGTCCGAGGGAAAGCAAAGCCCCAGGTTAAAAGGCAGCAATCAGCCCTAGCTGGTTTGGCTCGGTGGATAGAGCGTCAGCCCGCTGACTGAAAGAGGTCCAGGTTCAATTCCAGTCAAGGGCACATGCCTGCGTTGTGGGCTCAATCCCCAGTGGGAGACTTGCAGGAGGCAGCCGATCTTATGATTCTCTCTCATTATGGATGTTTCTATCTCTCTCTCCCTCTTCCTTCCTCTCTGAAATCAATAAAAATATATTTAAAAAATAAAAATAAATAAATAAAAGGCAGCGATCGATGGTGGTGGAGGTGGAGATGGGTGGGCCCCCACTGCCCGTAGTAAAGTCAGTCATATCAAGATCTTCCCGAGTCCCCTCCTCACTGTCGGAAATCTCCGCGACCTCACGACCTCTGTCTGCCTTGCACACTCATAGTCATCGTGTAACCCCACCTGCAAAGCCACCCGCTCAGTGAGGCTCGGCCTACAGGCTGGTACCCGCCCCTCCATAGCACCCGCATCCTCAGCTAGACTGGGACATCCTTGTTCTTCCGGTGTCCAGCAGAGGGCCCAGCACATGGCGGTTCATGATCAATTACTAGTTGCCAAGTGAGTGAGCAAATGTATTAACTCATCTTCGAAGCAACGAGGCCCTGCAAGTCTGAGCCTAGACCCGTGGTCGGCAAACCTCAGCTCGCACGCGAGCCATATGTGTCTCTTTGGCCCCTTGAGTGTGGCTCTTCCACGGCCTGGGCGAGTCGTTTTGCAGAAGTGGCATTAGAAGAAGTTTAAGTTTAAAAAAGTTGGCTCTCAAAAGAAATCTCAATCATTGTACTACTGATATTTGGCTCTGCTGACTAATGAACTTGCCGACCACTGGCCTAGATCTTGATCTGAAGAAGGAGGCTTCTATTTCCCAGCCCAGCACCGTTCCCTCTCATTAGATTTTTTTTTTTTTAAGTAAAAAAAGGAAACGAAGCTGGCATCCGAGGCTGTGGCACCCAAATGGCAGCCTCTGCCTATTGTTGACGCTATATTTGTCGTCTCCAGGTGGCATCCTGGGGCACAGGAAGGGACATGCCAACCATCCCTCAAGGAGCAATATTGCCCTGTTCCCCCCTCTAGTGGCCAGAATGGATAGTGCATGTCCCCAGAGAGGATTTCCCCCCCGAAAAAAACTAGAGGAAGAATTGGATGATTTGGACCCTGAACAATTTAGCCAGAAGGAGGAGTGAGCTGCTAGCGAGGCTGGGGAGTGAGGGCCTTCGGGGCCAGTGCCCTCCACTAACCTGGGGTGCTATTTTTTTCTGGGCCGTTCCCCAATCCTAGGATTGCCAGACTGCACAGGAGCTGGGTGAAAGTTCTCCTGGACAGATGGCCTTCACCCCTTGCCAACGGACAGAAACACCGAGACTTTACTAGGTTTTTTATGGCCCCCGCACAGGGCCACCTTATTTACCTGCAGCATCGGAGAGGCCTAAGAAAAACGCAGATCCACCATATAATTTGGAGCTAAGTACATGATGGATGCCCGGGGATTTAAAATTAGCCCGTCGGCTCAATACCGGGGCATTATGCTTGCTTTCAAGTGCCTGGATGTCTGTTCAGGAGACATCACTCGGGAAGGACTCTTGACACAATAATCGGGCTCTATCTTCTCTGGAAATAAAAAAACAAAACAAACAACAACAACAAAAACAGGCCCGCGCTGGAGGAAACCAGTTGTCCCCAATGTCCTCCAGCCAAGCCGGGGGGTAGAGCTGTGTGCTGTCTGTGTGTGCATGTGTCCCACGTGGGGGGTTATGTTGTGGTGTGCACAAATGGGAGTGAGGTTTCGGGTGATTCCCAAAAGGCAAATATGTACTTGCTGTTTTATAAACATGTCCCACTTAGCCTTCAAAACCAAGGTTCCCTGCCTGCTCCCACTCCATGGAAGGGTGCACCACGGTACGTGGGGTGGGAGCAATGAAGAGGCCTGTTCCTTGGCACCTCATGCAAGTTCGTGATCAGAAAGGAGACGGGACAAATGGACATTAAACGCTAGCATCTGAATGCTCTGTACATGCGTTATCTCATTTAATTCTTTTAAAAATATATATATTTTATTGATTTTTTTACAGAGAGGAAGAGAGAGGGATAGAGAGTTAGAAACATCGATGAGAGAGAATCATCGATCAGCTGCCTCTTGCACACCCCCTACTGGGGATGTGCCTGCAAGCAAGGTACATGCCCTTGACCAGAATCGAACTGGGACCTTTCAGTCCGCAGGCTGATGCTCTATCCACTGAGCCAAACCGGTTTCGGCCTCATTTAATTCTTACAGCAACATTACAAAGTACGTATTATTACCTCCATTCACTGAGTAAGAGGTGAGGCTTCGAGTAGCTACATGATTTGCCCGTGGTCAAGCAGGAGGAAGTCATGGTCGAGCCAGAATTCAAGCCTCGGCTTTCCTGTCAGGTGCTCCAGCACCCTGCTCTCACGGAGTCTGCCCCATGTTACACCCCAGACCCTGCCATTAGTTGGAATTGTGGGGAGCTAATCAACAACAGCCTTTAACCCTCATTGCTGTGTAACCAATTCCCCCAATGAGCAGCATTTCAAAGCAATAAACCTTCACGTCTCAGCTTCTGGGGGTGGATGAGCGGGGTGATTCTAATGTAAGGTCTCTTATGAGGTTGTGGTGCAGAGGGCAGCCTGGGCTGTGGCCAGCTCAAAGCTCAATGGCGGCCGGAGGATTTGCTTCTAAGCTCCCTCACGTGGTGTCGGCAGGAGGCCTCATTTCTTGCCACGTGGGATCTCCCCTAGGGGTGCTCATGATACGATTGCTGGTTTACTCCAGAGTCATTTTGCTAAAGGCCCGTCTACTAATGGTCACACAGGCTACCCTGTTACAATACGGCACTGGGCCAGGCATGAATTTCTGGGCACCATCTTGAAAGCTGCCTATGGCCTTAACCCTGTAAGAGTTTCATCAAAGGATAAGCTACCTGGCAGAAGACATGTGGCCACAGGGACTTTTTAATGCTTCATCCCTGAAATAGACACACGTAGCCTCCTGGTCATAGCTCCACAGCACGTCAGGCAGGCTTAACACATGGAGTTCCTGAGCCTAAGACATTCTGCAAAGAGAAAGGGCAGAGCTGGGCAGACTCAGCAACACCTCCCAACTGGCCAACCACAGTCATCTCTCCCCCACTCCCCCCGGAAGCCGGGGGTGCTCCTCTGACAAACTCGCTTCCTATAAGCACCTGGCCACAGAATGGATTTTTCACCAACCCCTTCCCTGGTTCGTCCAACTCTCTGATCCATCTCTGCCTATTACACCTGGTGGAGGTTTTATGAGATCTGTGGGCAAGCCATGTTTCTCATTGACGTGAGTGTCCCCAGATCCTAACATGGTGTGTGGCCTGTGCCAGGATCATCATTACCACCATCGTCACCCATCACTGAGTGCTAGCTTGCAGTGTACTAAGTCCTTCACAGGAATGATCTCATTTCCATCACCGTGACCCTCTGCAGCAGGTGCCATCACCATCTCCATGCAATGAAGAAGGCGAGTCAGCCTGAGAGGCATTAATTACCATGGGCACACAGGCAGCAGGTGGCGGAGGTAGTGAAGCCAGCCTGTCTGACTCCACAGTCTTGCTCTTAAACCCCATGCAAGAGAAGGCTGTCCAGTAAGTAGTTATTAAAATAGATAAATTGAAAAATAACCATTGACTTCAAAAGAGGAAAGAAAGCCTAAGTAAGTCAAGTTGTCAGACCATGGAGAAAAATCTAATCCCCACAATGCTCTTCCCAGATCTTAGGAACACACTGAAGGTTGAAAAAAAGGAGTCCCTTCCTCCAAAGGCCCCTCCCACTAGCAAATGATTTGTTTCCAAAAGACAGAAGCATGGGCCCGGAGGTAGCTTCCTTCTCGGTGCAGAGTTGCTTCTTCTCACCCCCAGTCTCTTCTGTAAATGCTGCCTCCATGGGTGAAGAGGTCTGTCCATGAGACTGTAGCAAAGCAATAGGTCAGACAGTGGTCAGAGCAGATGGTCTGTTGGCTTCGGGCACCAGGAAGCAGGGACGGATTCACACTGCACTTCCTGAGAAACACAAGCCCAGTTTGTTTGTTGACAAGACAAACAAATGAAAGGCTAAGAGACAAAAGGCTTAGAGTCTTAATGCCTCCACTCAAACTGTTGGCCTGCCTGGGAGCCACAGCCCATTGGCTGTTCCCATTGGTGACTTGCCTAACCCTTAGGCCTACCCTCACTCCCCACCCCCAACCTCCAGCTGTGTCCCTCTAGGGACACCAACTCGCTTTACTGTCCATACCCAATCAGCGTCCCACCAGCTGCCAGGAGAGCACAATTACCTGTAGGACAAAAGGCAAGGCTAATGGCGAGACATGAGAAGATAAGGACTCATGGGGAGACATGGAGAGAGACGTCTCACACCGAGGCAAGGGCTCAGGGGGAGACAAGGAGATCTAGGGAATCACTAGCCCCGTGGGGAGCTGGGTTTGGGTGTTATTTGACTGACCTCAAGGAGTTTGCTTCCGTCTTGGGGTGAATTAGGAGGCAGGGCCCAGAATCCAGGGGTTATTCCTGAGAAGACTGGCCACGATGTTTAGTCACTCCGAGGAGGGAGGTAGCAGGGGGGCTGGGCTGAGCAGAAACACTTTTGGGGGGAGACGGGAGCTGAGGAATTGGGAAGATACACTCCGGTGTTTTCCAGTCCTCATTCTCACATTCTCACAATAAACAATAGTATAAACTATAGCCAAATTTTGCAATATTTGGCTATAGTTTATACTATTGTTTATTTAACATTTCCTCTAAATTGAATCATTTTCATATACACATTTATTATTCATCTTTATTTTTATTTTTTTAAATATATTTTATTGATTTTTTACAGAGAGGAAGAGAGAGGGATAGAAAGTTAGAAATATTGATGAGAGACAATCATCGACCAGCTGCCTCTTGAACACATCCTACTGGGGATGTGCCCGTAACCAAGGTACATGCCCTTGACCAGAATTGAACCTGGGACCCTTCAGTCCACAGGCTGACACTCTATCCACTGAGTCAAACCAGTTTTGGTACATTTATTCATCTTTAAAGGAAACTTGATACCAGTAGAGTAAGACAATATCCAGTATCACTCCCCATCATAGAATATAATCATTAGATAAAAGCGAAGACAAAGCAGTGCTGTTAAATTCTAGCTGGATACTATTGTGGGTGACGTCTCTGACTCTTAACAGATGCTCAGAGGTGTTGAGGACCCAGGAACACTTAATTCAACTTTCTCCCTCATCTAATCCAAAGATTAAAAATGAACTGAATTCCTCTTACTGGAGAATGGCAAACTCCCTCCCCACCCTGTCTTCCCCCCCGCCCCCCCCCCCCACACACACACACACACTCACTAGGGTACAACTTGATCCTGGGAAGATTATACTAAACATACTTCTATGACTGCTGGGCTTTGATGAAAATAAGGACAACGTCCAGGTTGGTGGGGGAATGGGAGAGGGCACTAAAATGAGAGCAGAACGGGGATGGTCGGCAAACGTGTCAGCCGGAGATGGCTTGAGGAGCAGCTCTGGGATCAGGACACTAAGCCTTGAGCTCTCCACAAGATGGGAAAACTAATCTCGAGGCTCCTGCCGTAAGCCCTGATTCTCTAAACAGAGCTCAAGTGTGCCCGGTGTGGTTACAGCCTCTGGCTCTTAAGAAAGCAAATATAAATCCTCCCTGAAAAAAAAAAAGAAGAAAAAAAAAGGCGTCGCCAGTTTAGGAGCTCTACAGAGTATGTTCAACCAAATATAAGTTCCCAATTTTAAAAAAATTACCAAATCCAGCCCTGGCCAATTTGGCTCAGTGGGTAGAGCATCAGCCTGAGAGACTGAAGGGTCCCCCGTTCAATTCCGGCCAAGGGCACATGCCTGGGTTGTGGGCTTGATCCCCAGTAGGGGGCCTGTAGGAGGCAGCTGATCAATGATTCTCTCATCATTGATGTTTCTCTCTCTCCTTTTCTCTTCCTCTTGAAATCAATAAAAATATATTTTTAAAAAAATGCCAAACTCAAGCTTCACTGAGTGAGATCAGCAGAATTAACAAGGTGTAGACTTAGAATGATATGAATTCTGATATTGGGTATAATCTAAAAATACAAGAGCAAAAGGTATAAGCAATTGTTACCTTAACAAATTAAAGAATAGAATCATATGATCATTGTAATCAATGCACAAAAATCATCACTTAAAACTCTCAGCAAATTAGGAATAAAAAGGAATTGCCTATGGAAAGCATCATTGTAAATAGAGTCACATTAGAAGCATTCCTTTGAAATCAAGAACCAGAGAAGGAGGCCCACTGTCCTTGTTTTGATTTAACAATGTACTAGAGATATTAGCCAGGGCAATAAGACAAGAAAAAGAAATATGAGCTTAAGGATTAGAAAACAAAAGTGCCAGTATTCCTAGATTACATAATTATCTGCAAAGAGATAGCCCAAAATATTTTTAGACCTAATTATTAGAATTAGTAAGAGAGTTTAGCAAAGTGGTAGAAAATGAGATCAATATATAAAAATCAATTGTGTCTTTATGCACAAGCAAGAAATGAAAACATTAATTTTTTTAAAGATGTGATTTTCAATAGCAACAAAATAGAAGGTACCTAGGAACAAATAAAACAAGAGCTAAACAAGAATTTGATAGAGAAAAATTTTAAACATTTTAAAAGACATTTTTAAAACTCTAAATAAATACTGGGTTATGGTTAGACATACACAATATGACAGGTGGGGTTCTCAGCCTGCCTGTGGGGATCAGGCTGAAGCCAGCTCTCTGACATTCCCTGAGGGGTCCCAGATTGTGAGAGAGGGTTCTCAGTTTTTGCACCCCAGCTCTGGTTCCAGGAGCTTCACCCAAGAACCGCATGTGCCAAGTCATAGCAGTTCAGCAGCTCCTACGTTGAGTGTCTGTCCCCTGGTGCTCAGTGAGTGTCATAGCTACCAGTCAGCTGGTCAAACAGTTGTAGCAACCGTCTGATCGTCCAAGCAGTAGCTTTGATGCTATGAATTTTTATGACCTTAGCATAAGATTTTTTTAACATAAGAATTAAAAAGTACTTGACACATTGAGCTACATTAAAATTAATAAGTTCTGTTTATCAAAAGGAGATGAAAAGCAACTGATATTTCTACACAGTGGAATATTTCACAACAGTAAAAAATGAACTATGGTATGTGCAGCAACAGGGATGAATATTAAACACTAATTCTGAATGAAAAAAGAAGTTGCTGAAAAACTACATACTCTAAGAAACTTATTGTTTTTAGTTTAAAATAATTAATGCGTAGGGGTATACATATGTGATAAAAGTTTCTTTTTTATTTCAAATATTTAATTTTTTTTAAATTTTTACTTATTTTATTTTATTTTCTCCACCATCATTTATCCCCTCTATGCCCTCTTCCATCTCCATCCTTTATAACTTACACTTATGTTATATATGTTATATATTATGTTATATATTTTTGGCATGTGTCAATTATTAAATAATTTTTATAAAGGAGAATTTAAAATATAGAGAGAGGAAGGGAGAGGAAGAAAGAGATGGAAACCTCCAAAATGAGGTAGAATCATTGATCAGCTGCACTCTGTATGCCCCACTCTGGGGATTGAGCCCATAACTATGACCTCCTGGTTCATAGGTCAACACTTAACCACTGAGCCACACCAGCTGGGCTATAAAGAATTTAGAAGAGCATAACTATCTTATGATGCGATTCATTATTATGTAATGAAACGGAAGACACTTTGTTTTTTTGTTTTTTTGTTTTTTTTTTTTTTAGAAGTATTCTTTTTTTTTTAATATATTTTTATTGATTTTATACAGAGAGGAAGGGAGAGAGATAGAGTTAGAAACATCGATGAGAGAGAGAGTCATCGATCAGCTGCCTCTTGCACACCCCCTACTGGGGATATGCCCGCAACCAAGGTACATGCCCTTGACCAGAATCGAACCCAGGACCCTTCAGTCCCCAAGCTGATGCTCTATCCATTGAGCCAAAACGGTCCCGGCCGGAAGACATTTTGTAGCAGAAGCCAGAACTTAAACATGTCTTTGGGGTAGATGGAGGTGAAGCTTTCTTCATTTTTATAGATGCCCTCACTTTGACCCAGATGCTGGGTATTAGAGGGCCTTGCTCTGATTATCTCGAACTCAGTCTCTTCTGGGTTAGAACAGTTTCCTGACAAGTCCTTTCTCTTTTCGGGAAATACTCACAATCTCCCTCCGGGGATTTCTCTTTTCTCCTGAGGGGCCTGGGTGCAGCGAAGTTTCAGCCCCTGGGGCAGTGACTAGAGGCTGGTTCTTACACAAACTCGGACGGCTCTAGCTCTGCCGCGGGGCGTCCTGCGTGCCTTTGGGCCCCCGGCCACTGTTTCTGCTGAGTCAATGGTGATGTTCTGGTCCTGCTTGGAGCTGACATCCACAGTTGCTGCACGTCCTCAGCTCTGCTTATCTGCTCTGAGGCCCCCTGCCCTGACCGGCTTGGGTCAGGCCCCCTGGTCCTGATAGCATCTCCCTCCCCGCAGGGGGAGGCAGGGACTTCTCACTGGGAGGGCCCCGCCGGGCCATTGGGATCACCTATCTGGAACCCATCTCTCACCAGGTCACCCTACTTTCTCCTCATCACAGTGGGTGTTTCTGGAAACAGAACGTCAACCTGTATGCTCTTGAGATGTGCCCTCAGCTTGTCAGGAGTTTCTGACCTTGGGCAGAGCCCTAAGAGACACGGGTGGCATGTGCTCCCCCCTGGTCCTCCGTTCTGCCCTTCTGCGTGTCTATACTCTTACCTCTCACCTCAGAACACTCATCCCTTCCCCTCTTCTCCCCCCAACCCGCCTCCTCTGAGGATGGACCAGCCCAGCAGGCAGATTTCTGCCTAGAGACACCAACTTGGCAGTTGTCGGTGCTTAGAAACCATAATTCGGATGAGAGAGGTTTGCCGAGATATCTGTCACCACGCCATCGGAGCCATTTTCAGTGTCTGGGAGGCACACCCAAAGCATATTGCCCACACTTAGGCCGCGACTGCTGATTTCCCTGCGGGTCTCTCACTGAGAGGCACTTGGGTGGGATTGGTTCGACTCAAAAAACAGTTGGGAAAAGACCCCCTTGCCAATGTATTTAAATAAATTGAGTTAATCTTAGTACATAAGGGATAAATCCATACATGTCTAAATAAATCATTGATATTTATTTTCACAAAAACCTATAGAGCAGTGGGTGAGTTTTGCTCATGAAATGGATGGGAAATCTCATCCATAAACCTAATTTTCAACGCCAGTACACGTTATTAGGTCAGCCAGCCAAAGCGACTTTCCTGCTGTCAAGACTACTTTTATTTAGATTCAGGATGATGTATGGTTATACGCCTTCTTGAGAATTTGGATGCTTCTCACTTCTCCAGGGCAGTGGTCGGCAAACCGCGGCTCGCGAGCCACAGGCGGCTCTTTGGCCCCTTGCGTGTTCTAAAGCCACTTCTTCAAAATAGACTCTCCCAGGCCGAAAAGCGACTTCTGCGCCTGGGCCACGAAGTTCCCATCGCACTGTACGTGCGCGCCCACACGTGGTATTTTGTGGAAGAGCCACACTCAAGGGGCCAAAAAACCGCATGTGGCTCGCGAGCCGCAGTTTGCCTATCACTGCTCCAGGGAATATAATCAATAATATAGTAATAGCCATGAATGATGTCATGTGGCATATGCATGCCTATTCACTATGCTGCACACCTGATATCAAATGCCAACAGTAATTGAAAATTTTTTTAAATTTACAAAAAAGGAGGAAGCATGTATATGCCAGGGAAAGACAGGCAGCTTCCAGGAGGCTGGCCCGCAGCAGCATTCTGAATGGTCCCTTATCTGCCCGGAGAGAGTTTTGACCTCCCTCAGACCAGGCAGCCGAGCACGATGAAAGATGACTCAGAGGTTCGTTCGCCTTTCCCCAGCCAAGTGGAAGGAAAGTAATGGTGGACGGGAAGGCAGACCCACGTTAGCAAAGTGGACACACGTTAGTTGAGAATCTAGAAAAATTCTCACTTTAATTAGCACTTTAATGTTTATTTTTTGTTAATCCTCACCCAAGGAAATTGTTCTTTTTTTTGTTTTTTGTTTTTGTTTTTGAGAGTGGAAGGGAGGGGGAGAGACAGAGAGAAACATGGATGTGAGAGAGACACATTTATTGGCTGCCTCCCACACGTGCCCCAACCAAGGCTGGGCATCTAGCCTGCAAGCAAGGTACACGCCCTTGACCAGAATCAAACCTGGGATCCTTCAGTCTGTGGGCCAAGCTAGGGCAAGGTATGCACTTTATTGTGTGTGTGTATATATATATATATATATATATATATATATATATATATATATATATTATTGCTTTCAGAGAGGAGGGGAGATAGAAACACCAGTAATGAGAGAGAATCATTGATCTGCTGCCTCCTGCACACCCCCATGAAGATCGAGCCCACAACCCGGGTGTGTGCCCTGACCAGGAATCGAACTGTGACCTCCTGGTTCATAGGTTGATACTCAATCACTGAGCCAGAGCAAGCTACGCACTTTAAACTGTCTTGCCTGCATGTGCCCTGGGAGGGTCAGTGCTACCTCGAGTGGTGTGCACTCCACTTGGGAGAACACTCAGCACACCCTCAGCTCACCTTATTTATTTCTGTTCCTATCATCTGCCTTCCCCCCCCAACCCCGCCACCCCCCTTCCCCAATGAAAGAGGCTTCAAAACAACGCCCTGTTCCCTGCCATGTTCCCCAAACCCAGGACACTGCCTGGCACACAGTGGATGGCCAATAGACCGTTGCTGAGTGAAAGACTCAGTTACCTGTCGTTATAGCTTCCTGCCGTTAGTGCCAGTGGGAAAAGACAACCCGTTCCCCTGGCTGCTGAGGAGAACAGCTAACCCCTCCAGTCACCTCGCCCAGAAATGCCCCCTGCCTCTCGCCCGCCTGCAGGAAGCTCAGCCCCTGTCCTGTCTGCGGGCCGCTGGGGACGGGGTGGGGCCCGGGGGCCCCTGCACCCGCGCTGCTGACAGACACGCGGTTTTCTCCCAGCTTTCTTCACTCTGAGCCTTTTCCTGTTTTCCTCTCAAGGCCAAACCCACCTCTTGGCAGGCGCCGCCGAAGTCTGAGTTTTTGAATTAGATTCTTAGAACGGGGATTCAAACAGATTTGGAGCTTGAACAAGAGATTCTAAAAGACTAACAAAACCCAGACTCTCCCAAAGGGATGGAGAGCCGTGGAGGGAGGCGGGCAGGGACCTCATGTCCGGGGAGGGTGCCGCCTCCTCCGGGCAGGCCTCCAGGCTGCTGGTGGTCCTCGGTGGGCGCTGTCCCTGGCGTGTGGCCAGGGCGGGAGCTGGAGGACACGGGGGGAGCTGCTCCGGCCTTCGGTGCAAGGCCACGCCTCGTGGGTGGCTGTCTCCTGGTCACGCAGAGATCTTGCCACCAGCATGTCCACAAGCCCACTTTCCACCCAAGGAAACTGAGGCGGAGAAAGGCTCCTCGGAGAGCAGCAGGAGCATCAGCAGCCTCCCACCCTGTCCCTGCGCGCCCTCCCGGCCTCCCACACTGAGACGCATTCATCCGGAGTGTGTTCTGAGCAGGGCCGGGCACTTTAATTTTGTTTTTCCAAAAACAAGTGAGAGTGGAAAGTCGCAGGGGCAGAAGCAGGGAGCCCTGGAGGAAGGGAGCCGGAGGGGCTGCGTGGACCCGGGACGCGGGAAGGCCTCGCTGAGCACACGGATGAAAGGGGCCTTCAGTGCGTGTCAGTCTGAAGTGTGAAAAGCATCAGCCGCTCCCAGGGCTTGTCTGTCCGTTAAAACTCAATGTTGATCCATAAAAAACAAACAGAAAAACAAAACAAACAAGAGAACAAAAACCTGCCTCTGTGCTCCCAACCACCCGAGTCATCCGTGATCCTTTTCTCCCAGACCTTGGGTCGGCAAACTGCGGCTCGCGAGCCACATGCGGCTCTTTGGCCCCCTTGAGTGTGGCTCTTCCACAAAATACCACGGCCTGGGCGAGTCTATGTTGAAGAAGTGGTGTTAGAAGAAGTTTAAGTTTAAAAACATTGGCTCTCAGAAGAAGTTTGATCGTTGTCCTGTTGATATTTGGCTCTGCTGACTAATGAGTTTGCCGACCACTGGCCCAGACCATCCGACATACCTGAACCTAAATCCAGCGGCTGGATCCAGCCAGCTTTGGGGGAGCGGGTGGGGGAAGGGCAGTGTGTAAACAGGCCATGTGTTGTGGTGAAGCAAACACCGCCTGCGGCCTGAGCGAGACCTTTCTGCCTCTGTCCCTTGCCGGGTGGGCTGACAGGAGATGTAGGATCTGCACCGTGGAGGCAGCAGCGGCCTCCGGGGAGGGGGACGCTCGCTCCCTTGGCCAGGCCCGAGCTCGCGGTGTCCAGCAGGGAGGCCCGCAGCCTCCCAGGGGGACGGGTGCACAGAGGCCTGTTGATCAACAGTTGAATGTTTTCCTTTTGGCTCCAAGCAAGGGCTCCGCTGCTTTTAATAGACCAGCGAGAAACCCAACATCACACCTTGTTCCTTGTGCTGGGACAGTCACAGGGCCCCGCCCGCTGGGCCGTGGAGACTCAGCCTTCCTCCACCGAAATGAGGGAGGGCCGGGAGTGGAGCCGATGCCCGGGCTGATGCCCAATGGGGCTCTCAGGCAGAGGACAGCACGAGGACCACCCGCTCCGGCCACACCTAGGAGATGCCCCTGCCGGATGCCCACATTGGTGCTGGACGCCATCAGCAAGCGTCTGGGATGAGCGAATCAGCAATGAAATATAACAGAGAAGGGATGGCAGCATGCCCCCTAAGTGACTGCTTGACCAAACACAATGACAAAGCGGGCCTCCCCGGGGTTCCCCTTCTAGGCAGTGACCTATGGAACCGGAACCCTTGACACCTCACCCAAACCTGCTCTCAGGAAAGGGAGAGACCCAGGCCCATCAGACCCAGCGAGACGGACCGCGCTCAGAGCCGTCCTTCCCAGGGCCGCTTGCTTCCTGACCGCGTCAGGCCTGGAGCCCAGGGGCGGGTCGCTGTGCGTGGCATAGGGCCCTCAGCCGGCGTGCAGAGAGGTGGGGTGGGGGATGCAGAGATTTGGAGGGGAGCCACAGGGCTCTCCCTGCATCCCAGAAGCCACCCTTCGGTTTGGGTTTTATCTTTAGAGTCAGGCTGGCTGGGGACATAGTATGCACCATGGACTCAATCTCTGGGCTGGGCTGGGGCGATGGGAGAGGGTCCTCCATGATGAGTGTTAGACCGCCCAGAATATTAGGCCCCGGAGCAAGGCCGGTGGGCCAGGTAAGAAACTCCCCAGGGCGGAAAGTCCCCGATGCCTAGCCAGGGGCAAACCTGGAACACAAGAGCCTGGGCCCCAGGCTACCCCCTCCGCCCCTAGCGCATCACTGGTCATGCGGTTTGGACCCCCTGATCTTTCCCTCCCCAAGATACCATCTAGGCCTCAGTTGTATTTCAGCTCCAGGCCCAGAAAAGCAGCCAAACCAGACAGGAGATGCTGGGGGAGCTTTTTACCTCCCAAGTCACTCGGCAGGTTTCCTCGGCCTCGGGCATCTGATAGTTTCACCCTCCCTCAGAGCAATGGGCAGACTAAGCTGCCCGGCTGCTTTCGGATAGGTGGGGTAACGGTTTATGAGGAATAATGATTCACGAGCAGAAAGAGGAGGGAAATGTTAGGCTTGTCGGACAATACGGCCCTTCCCAGCCGTTTGTAAGCTCCCCGCCACAGGGCACAGAGGCCAGGCAGAAAGCTCGCTGGACATCAGGGGTCAGACCATATAAGGGACAGAAATTGTCCCCAAGAGACCCGGTCCCACACCTGCATTCCATCTGCATTCCAGGCCCACTGGCTCAGCCTCCAAACCCGCTGATGACAACTTTCTCGACAGGAACTGCATACGGGGTGAAACTGCATCCATGACGGGGCTGCCATCGTGGGCCCATGTCCCCTTGGCCGGGTGCTGGGCAGCCCTTCCCTTGGGACATCCCATTCCATTCCCTTAAATAAATCCCATTTTCTTAAATCACCGTCAGAGATGGCTATTTAGCCTGCCCACGCACCTCCACGCTAACCACCCCCCATTCACCTTTCAGGGATGGTCTGCTAGCAGGCCCGCTAACATCCCAAGCTCTGCCCTGGCTGGCGTGCTTCAGCTGGCTGGCATTGTCCCAGGCACTGAAAGGTTGCCGGCCTGATTTCCCAGCTCCATCCCCGGTAAGGGGCATGCAGGAGGCAGTGGATTGATATTTCACTTTCACATCAATGTTTCTCTCTCCTTCTCCCTCTCCCTCGTTCTCTGAAATTAATAAAGACAAATTTTAAAAATATATTTCATTGATTTTCCACAGAGAGGAAGGGAGAGAGATAGTTAGAAACATCAATCAGCTGCCTCCTGCACACCTCTTACTGGGGATGTGCCCACAACCAAGGGACATGCCCTTGACCGGAATCGAACCTGGGACCTTTCAGTCTGCAGGCTGACGCTCTATCCACTGAGCCAAACCAGTTTCGGCAAAAACACATTTTTTAAAAAACCCTAAGGTGTCCTTTCACAATTACTTATGGAGCAGGTTCCAGAGGCGGGCCTACATTGGGCTTGGTCCTTAAGCTACAGCAGGATGAGTGAGGGGCCCTCATGCTGGCAGGAGATCCCCCCGGGGAGGGGGCGGGACAGGGGCCTTCACCCTGGGGAGGCACAGACTCACCCAGGAGCACGCCAGAAAGGAATCTGTTGCTCACATCCTCTATGGGTGTAGGTCACCTCTGTACCTGCCTGAGGAAGCAGCATCTGCCCAGCAACCCTCCTGCCACTGGTGAGAGAAGGTGCTCCTTAGCCATCCATTTAAAAATATATATCTTGTTGATTTTTTACAGAGCGGAAGAGAGAGGGATAGAAAACTGGAAACATCGATGAGAGAGAATCATTGATCAGCTCCCTCTTGCACACCCCCTACTGGGGATGTGCCCACAACCAAGGTACATGCCCTTGACCGGAATCAAACCTGGGACCTTTCAGTTCGCAGACTGATGCTCTATCCACTGAGCCAAACCGGTTTCGGCACCATCCCATTTTTTAACATAATTTTATTGATTTTAGAGAGCAAGAGAAAGGGAGAGAGAGATAAAAACATGGGTGATGAGGGAGAATCATTGATTGGCTGCCTCCTGCATGCCCCCCACTGCAGATCAAACCCACAATCTGGGCATGTGCCCTGACTGGGAATTGAACTGTGATCTCCTGGTTCATAGGTTCAACCACAGAGCCACAGCAGCTGGGCCATCTCGTCTTACTATGGGACATTCCCCGGGGTGAAAACTCTCTTGTCCCAAGGTGAAGCATTGTCTTGCCCTGTTTTGTGTACCTGCGGTGAAGGGTAGGGTATTCTGAGTTGAGGATAAGATCACCTTTCCCAAGGGGACAAAGTTAACACTCAGGGCACTGGGACCAGGCCTCCTGCCTGGGCCTCCTCACTGAGAACATGCAGCCTCCAACACCCAGCCACGGAGGCATACCTGCATCTCCTCACCAGGAAGGGTCAGACAGGCCCAAACACAAGGACTGTCTCCAAGATAACTAGCACATGGTCTTCAAAAAACATCAAGTTCGCCCGGAGTGGCCTGGCCCGGAGGAGCCGGGCCCAGAGCAGCCGGGTCAGGTGCAGCCAGGCCAAGAGCAGCAGCTGCCAGGCCGGGAGCGGCAGTGGCCAGACCTGGAGCAGCTGGTTGTGGAACAGACCAGAGCAACAGAGGCCAGGCCCAGAGCAGTCAGGCCCGGAACAGCTCACTCCTTGCCTGCCCCTGCCCCACGGCTGCCTCTCAGACATGGCTGGAAACTTTTGGGGGAACTTGAGGGTCTGCTGAATCAAGTGATGAAGGCTTAGATCTGGATGTGTTGAGTTAGTATAACGCTGGGGTGTTGATCTGTGAGTGCCTTGTGTGGGGCCTGGATGAGGTTGATTGATCTATTTGGAAATGTCTTTTGTGTGAAGTGTATCCTTGGGCATGTGGAGGTATTATGGAATTTAGAAAATGCTAATTAACTGATTTACTATCTGAAAAATTTAAAGTTCTGAAAGTTTAAGGTCTCTTGCCAAAAAGAGGTTTTAAAGCTAACACCTTAATTTTAATAGAGAAAGGGGAAGACAAGTCCTTCCCACCCAGAACAGGGAATCCAATTCCAACCAGCAGCTATGTTTAAACAATGTGTCCATTTACACTTGAGTGGCTATACCTTTTGATAGCCTAAGGGCAAGTTTACATGTAAATAAGTTTGCTTCTCAACTCCCAGGGCAGAAAAAAAACAAGGTTTAAAATTATTAGATTTTAAAATTTATTCTTAGAAGTGTAAAAGTTTATTAATTAAAAAACAACAACAACAACAACAACAAAAGGAGATTGAAAAACCTGATGAACAATAATAGCTGTTCATTGTAGTAGAGTTGGCGATATGGGAGGGGAGTGGACTGACTGTTCTGGGGGAAAGGGGAAGTGGTGGAGGGGGGAAGAGACTGAACATAAACTGTGCACCTATGAATGAGGACAATGGGGGGTGGGGAGGGGGCGGAGGGTGGGGTGGGAACCTGGTGAAGGGGGGAAGAAATGAGGAACCTTTGTAATAATATGAACAATAAAGATTGATTTAAAAAAAAAACAAAACACATCAAGTTCAAGAAAAAGAAAGGCTGAGCAGAATTCTGGAATCTTCTAGAGACAGGACCGGCAAAGCAATGTGCGATCCCGGGTTAGATTCTGGGAAGGGAAAAATTATAAAGGGCATACCATTGGGAAAATTGTCAAAATTGGAATACGGAACTGTGGATCAGGCAAGAGTGTTGTTTTAATACTAAACTTCGTGATTTCTCAATTCCTACCGTGGCTGCAAAAGAGAATGTCTCTGCCCTCGGGAAACTCACGCCCAAGTAGCTATGGCTGAGGGCACACAGCACCAGGACGCTCAGGTGGGCCAGAGCAGCACCAATATGCAAATGCACATCCATAGAGAGCCCAGGATGAGGCACAGGGGCTAACCATAAACACTCCGTCCGGGAATCTGGAGCAGAGGCATGTGGGACTGTTTTGACTACTGCAACTTTCCTTGCAAATCTGAAATGACGTCAGAATAAAAAGTTGCAGACCTAGCTGGTTTGGCTCTTTGGATAGAGCATCGGCCTGTGGACTGAAGGGTCCCAGGTTCGATTGTGGTCAGGGCAGATGACTGGTTGAGAGTTTGATTCCCAGTAGGGGGTGTGCAAGAGGCAGTTGATCAAAGATTCTTTCTCATCATTGATGTTTCTGTCTCTCTTTCTCTCTCTCTCCCCCTTCATCTCTGAAATCAACAAAAATATATTTTTAAGAGAGAGAGAAGGAGGGAGAGAGAGAGAGAAAAAGAGAGAGAGAGAGAGAGAGTGCATTAGTCTTGTGATAGAGGAACTGTGGCCCCACCACTGCTGGTTCTGGAGGTTCAGATGATGTGTGTGGTCTCTAACCCAGTGGTTCTCAAAGTAGGGCCCCAGGACCAGTAGGCAGCACCTGGGAACTTGTTAGACATGCAAATTCTTAGCCCCACTCTGGCAGCCCAGAGGCCTGCTTCTCAGCTCCTGGGGAAACCATGGTGCTTTGGAAGCTCCTTTCCTTACTCAGAGGATAAGCATTATCAGCGGTCCTGACCCAGGGCTGTTTGGAGGCGTGGCTGAGATAGCACCGTCTCCGTGGCCACTTCAGGAGCACAAGCTGCTCCTCAAGAATGAAGGAAGCGCTGGCCTGTTCCCTGCCTGTCCCCTTCTTCCCTCTTCCGGGCTGGTCTCACCCAGGCTTCCAAACCCGAGTTACCACCCCAAACCACCCACGTGCGCCCTGACTCCCACCCTGTGCCACGCCCAGCGCCCTCTCTCTCAACTCTGCTGTTGAAGAAGCCTCCCCCCGCCCCCCAACTAGGTCCAGCCGCTCTGCCCCATTACTCAGACAGTCAGCGCTGGGCCCCTGTCCATAGATTCTGTGGCCCCTCTTCCCATCCCTGGGATGGCGTCCAACAGGGTGCAACTTCCTGTCACCTCCTCCTTCTCCATCCTCTACCACAAAGTCAGGTGACCGACCTGGTAGCATTTAAACACATCGCTGTGCTGTTGGCAGACACGAGGGGAGCAAGGAAGACGGGCCTGGTGCTGACGGTCACTAGGATGGTAAGCTCCAGATGCCTAGCAAGGGAGAATCAATTGTAGGTGAGGACCTGGCCCCCAGGGTGACCTTTCCTCCCCTGGCACATCGCTGGTCATGTGGTTTGGACCACACCTTTCCTCTTAGATTCTAGGAGAACTCCTTCTCCCACACCAAGGAGGGGGCTCCCGCACCCTGAAAGCAGCTCTCAGACCTCTCCCTCCAGGTCCTTAGGCAGGAGAGCACTAGTCCAGGCCTCAGGGGGTCTTTGAAATGCAGATTCCCCTCCCGCAGACCAGAGGAGGCTGCACCAGCACTTAACCAGCAATAAATATCCCCTTGGGCGGGTCCTTGGGGGACGCTGGCTCCAAATGTGAATTCCCAAAGGCTCTCCTAAGGAGAAGGGTGGGGCCAGGAATCTGAGCTTTGCAAGCAGTCTCCCCTGGGGATTCTCCTGATGAAGCCCATTTGCATACGTCAGTCTGGGGCGAGGATCTGAAAACAACCCATTTTCACCCCGTGGCATCTGGAAGTGGGACAGAGACTACCACTCCACTGCTGCTCCTTAAAAAAAAAAAAAAAAAAAATCCCAACAGTTCAGAAGGAAAGAAGATAAAAACTCTTTACGCGGTAGCCTTCTAGCCTGTTTGGCTCAGTGGACAGAGCGCCGGCCTGTGGACTGAAGGGTACTGCGTTCGATTCCGGTCAAGGGGGCAGGTACCTGGGTTGCAGGCTTGATCCCTGGCCCATAGTGGGGCTCATGAGGGAGGCAACCAACGGATGTGTGTGTGTGTCTCTCTGTGATGTTTCTCTCTGTGTCTCTCCCTCTCCCTTTCGGTACCTTTAAAAATAAGTAAGTTAATTAAAAAACCCTAAATGGTCGACACAGGCTTGTGACCAGGAAGGCTGCCGGCACGCATGCACCGGCCCCAGCCTCACAGCCAGGCGTGAGGGCGCATCTAGAGCTCAGCCTCCCCCGCCCCCAAAGTGCCAAAGCCACCAACCCTGCCAAGCTCCCGCCAGCGGCCTCCCACACACCCCCACCCCTTCCCACCCCCTCCAGTCCCTTCAGGACAAGGGCGCGATTTAGCCTCCTCTGCCCACCCAGACGAGGACCGCCACCTTTTTTTTTTAAGCCATCAACTCCAATATTTACAAGCACAATCCCAGGCTTGGTTCTAAAATGACTGGCCACACAAGGCACCGTGTACTTCTCCTAACAAGAAAGAAAGAAAGAAAAAGAAAAAAGAAAAAACAAACAAACACCAACTAGGCTTGTGCCTTGCACTTAAAAAACAGAATAAATAAAGTTTAAAAACTTCTTAAAAAGAAGTTGCTTGTGGCACGCACCCCCTTCCCTTCCTGTTGGGGGGCAGAGCACACACACGCCGAGGCGGCCAGGGCGGGGGCCTCCGGGCCCGGGCAGGCCCGCAGCTGGGCCCTGAAACTCTAAACCTGGCCTGAGGTCATCGCGGCCGCCCGGCCAAACAGAGCGAGAGGGCGGGCCGCCGCCCGGAGACCACCTTACCCGGCGCCCGCCTCCCGCACATAAATGCCGGCTCCCTCCCCAGCTCCCGCTGCAAAGTCTGCTCCGCTGGCAGCCGAGGCCGGAGGACGCCGGGGACCCCGCTTGCCCTGGGACGTTTGCTCCCCGCCTTCCAGTCCCCCCTCCTGAGCGCTCCTCCAGGCCAGGGCCTGTGGATCTTCCCAGAAACTAGCTGCTGGGCCAGTCCAGGGGAACGAGCCAACGGAGAAGATGTGGAAGGTGCCGGTGCCGGTGCTGCTGCTGGTTTGCGGGAGTGCATTGCTCTGGGCTCCGGCAGGAGAAGGTAAGACCCGCGTGAGGAGTGGGGCTCCCTCCCCGCAGCTGCTGGGGGGGACCTCGGGGCCCGGACCTGCGGGAATGGCCGGGCCTGGTGTTTTGAGGTTGCCTAGGAGAGCAGAGGGGCTCGGGGAGGGGGTGCCTGCGAGTCTGGAGGACCCGTGAGAAGGGGAGGCAGCCAGCGCTTAGCGGGTGCCAGGACCCAAAGAAAGCTGAATGAAGTGCAAGGAGGAGACCCCGAGTCCACAGGCAGCAGGGAGCAGGAGGAGTAGAGGGGGTCTCCCTCACAGACAGCCCACCTCCTGGCATGCCCTGCTCAGCTCAGCTCAGCTTACGAGAGGACCGGTGACGGGTGACGGGGAACAGCAGGAGCCTTCCCGGCCCAGACTGGGCTTCCCTGCAGGCCCGCGTGTTGGAGGAATGCCGTGGCCTCCCTCCAAGGAGAGCGGGCTCATGGGATGGGGAGGGACATCCAGGAGAGCCGGCGTGGGGGGAGGGCTCCCCCTGGGAGCCGATGGTCTCCCCGCTGGGGGCTGCCAACTTGTGCGCCCCCAGACTCACTCAGGACCCATCCCTGGGGACCCTCTGTGTGGAGGATGGTGTGGGAGGCAAGGACGGAGTGGAGGGCTCCGAGTAGCAGGGGGGAATGGAGGGTGGCTGGGACCGGAGGTTGAAGTTGGTTTGAGATCCTGTGTTGAGCTTGTGCAACCTTTCCCATGCCGACGTGAGCATTGGTGACACCTCAGAGTTCAAGTATGTTAGGTCTGATGATGGGGGCACTGCTGGTCATCTGCCTCGCTCCACGCCCTCTCCCTCTCCTTACTCGCTGGTCCTCTTCTCATTCCTTACCTTTCGGCCCAGTGGGCGGCATCCCAGAACGTTCGTCAGTAGTTTACTTTTTTCCTTGGTTTCTTATCATCTGTTTTCCCCCAGAGAATCTTAAGTTCCCAAGGACACAATAATGTCCGGCGCGCAGTATTTGCTCACTCAATATTGGCAGAAGGGATTCTCCTTTAACTAGAGATCTTTAGAACCGAAGGCTGCTGAGCTGAGCTCTGGAAGGTAAACGCTTAGGTTTTCCAAGCCGAGGACCAGCTCAGTGAGTCCCAGGGCCAGAGGAATCCTCTCGTTGGGAGTGGCTTGAGGGAGGAGGTTCCTGCAATTCCACGCAAGGACAGAAATGCCCGGCCCAAAAGAAGTGACACAGGATTTGGTGTTCTGTGCCCAGCTGCCTGCTTCCGAGCTGGAGAGATGGAGCAACCCTCTCCGCAGGCCCGAGGGCTGTTCGTGGTGGCCCTGTCTCTGTCACTTCTCCTCCCTGCACGCCTCTGCAGTGCAATTACTTTTCCTCTTTGGCGAGACTGTGTGCAGATGTTAAGGTGTTGAGTTCAAGGTGTGGGAAGTCCCAAACGGAGCAGTACCCCAGCCCTGCTGGGGGGGAACGAGATGGGGGAGGAGGTCGGAGGGGAGCAGGCAGCTGAGCGGCACTCTCTGTTTGCTCCAGGAAAGGGTTAAGCTGTAATTATCCCTAAACCGCTTCAGTTCCCTAGTGCTAGTGTCAGGTAGTCCTGAAGGGTGGCTGGTGGGAAGCCCTGTCTGAAAAAAACTGCCTCCAGGCTATGGATGAGGGGGCTGCGCTTGGATGCTGATTGGCCGAGGCCCCAGGGGTTTTGTCTGCGGATAATGGGGGAAGCGACTTGCATGGGGATGAATAGCTGCATTGAGCCGGCTGTTGATGGCGCTGGTTGAGGAACAGGCCTGGGGGTCATTATGGTGATGAATTATCTGCCTACCTCATCTAGTGTTGTACTCGGAGAGTCAGTTTTATGATCTGGTCCCCAGTGTTGTCTCTGTGGAGTCAGAGGGTTCAAAGGCCCTCCGTGGTCCACACATCTGGCATTTTCCTCTGTGGTCAGCCCCACCACCCTCGCTCTGAAATCTCCTCCAAAGCACGCACTCCAGGAGTGTTGATTGGGCAAGATCCTGCAGGCCTCGGCGTGCTGCAAACCCCTGTGCTCTTCCGGGCCATCCACCCAGGATTAATCATGCGGCAAACGGCTTTGCCTGTGATTTCCCGGAAACCCTTGCCAGTTTTCGGAGGCCCTGGAATCTTCACGAGTTGCTAAGCGCTTTTGTAGCACCAGCCGAGCGTTTCGTAGAGGGCAGGCCCGTTAGAGCTTTGTGAGGGAGGCCTGGCATTTCACTTGGTGTGTGGGATCCAAAACAGCATTGAAAATGGAAAAGCACTTTTTTTTATTGTTATCCTCACCCAAGGATATTTTTTCTATTGATTTTTAGAGAGAGTGGAAGGGACTGAAGAAAGAGGGAGGGAGGGAGGGAGGGAGGGAGGGAGAGGGAGAAAGAGAGAAACATCAATGTGCCCCCATGGGGGCCAGTGATCGAACCTGCCACCCAGCTACTGCCCTTGCTTGGGAATCGAACCCTCTACCCTTCAAGTACTTGGCCCGATGCTCTATCCACTGCACCACACTGGCAAGGGCAAAAAGCATATTTTTAAAAAAGTATCCACGCATGAGAGGGCTAAGTCAGGACTGTGAGAGTAGGGAGGAACCCTGGCTGGGCAGAGGTATGCAGCCCCCCTCTCCTTCTCAGGCCTCTGAAGTCTTAAGATTCCCATGGGGTGAGCAAACAGATGAAGCAGCTCTCCTTCACACACCTCCCTCCCCTCTCCCATTCCCATCCCCACCACCTTCCACCACCTTCCACCACCTTCTAGGAATGTCAGTTACCGCATTTAACCATCACAGCCTCTTACATTGCTCATTGTTATTATCTTCAGGATACAACAGAATTGGGCTTCAGAAATGGGTTTAACTCCAACCCCAAGCTCTTTTTGCCCAAATAGAAGAGAGACCCACCTACAGAAGTTGAACTTGAAAAGTGAGCCTCCCTGTAAGTTCTTTAAACATGAAAACAAAAAATCCTAAAGTGTAAGAAGTTCTTTACACTGAGTGCTGAGTGTCATGTTCCCTGAGGAATGGAGATATCGCAGTAGTTACAAGAGGATGCATTCGTTCCTTCCCCCGATGGATGGCACCTCAGCACGCCCGGAATGCTGGGCGCGGGGTAGGTGCAGCCCGGAGTGTACACACCTAACCTACAAGCACCCCCTGAATCCGCCCCGCCCCACCACACACCTGTCTGTGCTTTAAATTCCTTGGGCTTATCTGAATATTTGTCATATTTCTGGCTTCAAAAAGGAGGCATGCCAGGTTAGAACTTGTGGAAATGTTATAGGGGAGGCCAGAGAGAGAGAGAGAGAGAAGACAGGAATACTTAGCATTACCCTTGTGACACTCGCTTGAGAAATCTGATTAAGATCCTGCCACCCTGCCACCTCTCAGGAAAGTAGACAGTGAGGGCGGTTTTGTTGAAAGAGAATCACATGATGGGAGGGGGCGGGGGAGGGGAAAATAGGGACGAGGTGGGTGGGGCAGGTACTTCTGAAACCGAGACACAGTTGCTGAGACACAGTTGCTGAGATAGTGTTAGGATTCCCGTGGGATGAGCAAACACGAAGGCAGCTTCCGATCCGCACGTGTGAACCCTTTCCCTGCTGGTTTCTGGAAACTGTGGGGAAAGGAAGGTGAGCAGGCATTTTACCCAGGGGCTATGAGAGATGGAGCCAGGTTAGGGAAGGCGTGCCAAGCTTATTCAGGCAGGAAGTCGAGCTGGTTGCTTCCTTCCCTTGGGTCTCACCCAGCACCCACCACCCAGCCTGCCCACAGCGGGCCAGTCCGGGCAGGCACTCCGTTCAGCTTCGGCAAAGGCGGTGGGCAGACACCCCTCTTCTCCTGGCTCCGTGCCTCTGCCCTGGAGGAGCCTGGCTGTCCTTTGAGGGCCATCCAGCTGGCATCCAGCTAGGTCCGCAGAGAGACCTGCAGGCCTGGCCACCTCATCACCTAGCTCAGTGGTCGGCAAACTCATTCGTCCGCAGAGCCAAACATCAACAGAACAACGATTGAAATGTCTTTGGAGAGCCACATGTTTTAAACTTAAACGTCTTCTAACGCCACGTCTTCAACATAGACTCGCCCAGGCCGTGGTATTTTGTGGAAGAGCCACTCGCATGTGGCTCTCGAGCCACAGTTTGCCAACCACGGACCTAGCTGCCCGAAGACCTGCAAACTGAAATGGTTAATGCAGCACTAAATTGCATGCAACAAACCTACCAAAAGGATAACACCTTTCCGGAGAAAGGTGTGCTCTGACCCCTGCGCAGAGGGAATGTCACCGGGCAATCACTGTCACTGTGACTTTTGTAGCCGCCGGGGAATGCCAGTCCCACAGAGAACGGATGGGAAGCGGGGCAGGGGGCACGCTGGAATACGTGTAAACATGTGGCCTCTGAGGAAGGATGGTTTCCTGCAATTCATCAAGGTGTCTCTATCGGGGGATAAAACGTCACTCATACCAGCAACGCAGCCACCCAATGAATCCCGCCCAAAGGGTTTGATGATGTTAAACCTGCCTTGCCCGAGGAACCCGTGTCTTCTTAACAAATATTTGTTGAGAAACTGGTATGCGAGTCAGGCAAGGCAGCGTTACCCCAGCTGCAGCGAGTGGGCCAGATGTCATAGCTGGTCACGTGGGAGTCTGATCCCGGTGACAGCGGCGCTGTGGTGACTCAGAGGTGGCTGTTCTATCGCCGCCTGGAGGTGATTCACCGGACGCCTCGCCCTCCTCCCGGGTGGCACACGCACCCAGATCACGTCTCAGGTATTTCACGCTGGAGAAGGACGTGCCTTCTCTGAAGCAGTGGGGACCACGTCCTGTTCTAAATAATCTAGTTGGTTCTCCTGGCCTCTTGGGGGTTTTGGGGTAATGTGGAACCGTTTCATGTGAGCTGGACCGCCCCCTGATAAGATTACGTTTCTGAATCTGTAAAGCTAAGGGAACTGGATTCTGCATGGGTGGTGTGAATCGCAGTAACTCTGTGATAACAGCGAACATTCACTGAGCCCTTAGCTGGTGCCCAGCTCTTCCCAAGCCCTGCTCCACTTAATCTGCACAACGACAAGGGCACAGCTGTTTGTATTTTACGGAGGAGTAGAGGGGTTCAGAGAGGTTAGGAACTTACACACAGACACAGCGCAAGCAAACGGCAATGGTGAGACTCGGATTCAGGCAGCTCATCCTCAGAGCCTAGGCCTCTTGTCATTAAGCACAACAGCCAGCCATGCTGAGGGTCGAGGCCGCCAAGGGCCCCCAGAAAAGCCATCCAGTGGATTTCTCTAAGTCCCTTGTAGAGCAGCAGCAGGCAATGTTATCTGTGGGATACAAAATTCAGATGGAAGGACTCTGCCAGGGGTACAGCATTTACAAAATACACATTATTGAGCATTTTAAGAGTTTGAGAGGAAGCAGCAAGCAGGATCACAGCTGAGACTAGTGCCCTGTATAGTAAAAGAAAAGAACGTATGAGGAACATTGTGTGTCCTGACCCGCTCACACCATTTGCTATTTGCTGCTAGGAGTTTGGAGATGAGATTCCATTGGGATCCAGAAAAGGCCTTCCCTTGTGGGGAAGATGGGACTTGGTCTTGGCGGTAAAAAATGGTGAGATGGTTGGATAAGGTGTCAGGCAGGGAAGGGCAGTACGGGGGAGAGAGGCTTGCATGGAAATGCAAACCACCTAGAATTATGTGGGAAGCGGTCTGGGCAGGGCGGGCCAGGAAGGCTGGCCGGAGGCAGGCGCCTGAGTTGGGGAGTGGCAGGAAATTCGGGAGAAGGATGAGTCCATGTTGAGTGGGGGAGGTGGACCTTTTTCTGTGGGCTCTAGGCAATAATAGAAAGTGGGAGTGGCGGGCCATGAACAGTGGTTGTCAGAAGAAAGGCAGTGACAGGACACCCTATGAATCTGGGTTATGGGACAAGTCAGGAGGAAAAGAGACTGTGTGGTTAGTGACAACAGAGGGAGTGATGAGATCAGATTTTTGGGAAAATCAGCCAGGGATTTCCTGATTTTCATTCTTTCATTTCCTGGCTTCTTATTCACCTCTTACAACACTCATCATCGTTATTGATATGTAATGCATGTATCATAAACCTAACCCCTTTAAGGAGAACAATGTAGTGGTTTTTAGTATATGTATATAGAGTTATGCGGCCATCACCAGGGTCAATTTTATTATTATTTTTTAAATATATTTTTTATTGATTTCAGAGAGGAAGGGAGAGGGAGAGAGAAACATCAATGATGAGAGAGAATCATTGATCAGCTGCCTCCTGAATGCCCCACACTGGGGATCAAGCCCACAGCCCAGGCAAGTGTGCTTGACCGGAATCAAACACAGGGCCCTTCAGTCCACAGGCCTCTGAGCCAAACCAGCTAGGGCACCAGGATCAATTTTAGAACATTATCATCCTCTTTCCCCAAACTCCCAAACCATTAGCAAGGGCTCGTATTTCTTCTCCCTGATCCCCTGGCGACCACTAACTGACTTTGTGTCTCTCTGGGTTTGCCTCTTCTGGGTATTTCACATAAATGTCATCATACATTATGTGGGCTTTTGTGTCTGACTTCTTTCACTTAGCATGATGTTTTTAAGGTTCATCTATGTTGTAGCTTGTGAATTTCATTCCTTTTTATGGCTGAATAATATTCTGCTATCCCATATAATAAAAGCCTAATATGCTAAGTGTCCAGTCATCCAGTTGGCCATTCAATCAATCAAAGCATAATATGCTAATAATATTCTAAGGCTGCTCAACTGCTTGCTATGATGTGCACTGAGCATCAGGGAGCAGACACTCTGACCGATAGATTAACTTGCTGCTGTGTTCCAGCCAATCAGAACTTAGAATGATGGGCCAAACATGGCCTGGAGCCCTTCCGTGGTCCCTCCCCAGCTGGCCAACCTCCCGTGTCCCTCTCAGCCCTGATCATGCACCACTGGGGTCCCTCAACCTGGCCTGCGCCCTCTCACAACCCAGGCTGAGGAACCCCCATGGCCCCAAATGCATGAATTTTGTGCACTGGGCCTCTAGTATGGATATAAAACATTTCGTTTATCCATTCACCAATTGATGGACATTTGGGTTGTTTCCAGTTGGGGGCTATTCGAAGTGAAGCTGCTGTGAACATTCATGGACAGGTCTTTGTGAGTTCATGTTTTCATTTCTCTGGGAGGGGAATGGCTGGGTCCTATGGTAACCCTGTGTTTAACATTTTGAGGAATTGCCAACTGTTTTCCAAAGTGGTTGCATCATTTTACATCCCTACCAACAATACAAAAGGGGTTCTGATTTCTTTATATCCTTGCCAACTCTTGTTATTTTGTGTTTGTTTTTAATACTAGCTATTTTCTTTTTTTTTTCTTTTTTAAATATATTTTATTGATTTTGTACAGAGAGGAAGGGAGAGAGATAGAGAGTTAGAAACATCGATGAGAGAGAGTCATCGATCAGGTGCCTCTTGCACACCCCCCACTGGGGATATGCCCACAACTCATGTACATGCCCTTGACCGGAATCAAACCCGGGACCCTTCAGTCCCCAAGTCGACGCTCTATCCATTGAGCCAAACCGGTCTTGGCTAATACTAGCTATTTTCTGATTTGCATTTCCTTAATGCCTCATGATGCTGAACATCTTTTCATGTGTTTATTGGCCATTTGTATATCTTCTTTTGAGAAGTGTCTATTCATATTCTTTTTTCCTCTTAAAATTGGGTTGTCATCTTATTGTTGAACTAGGGACCCAGTGCATAAATTTGTGCACCTCAAAAGGAACTGTGGGCCAATATGCTGCAGTGGGCACAGGGACAGGTCTTGGCCCATCCTCCAGGCCCCTACCTGGCTCTTCCTACACCAGCCCTGGTCTCCTGTCTGCCAGCAGCCCTGCTCCACCATTGCCGCTCCCACATGCTGATGGCACTGGCCCAGCTCGCACCCACTGGTGGCACAGAGCAATTGAGGCCGGCACCAGCAGCAGGTGAGAGTGGGCCAGTGCCATCAGTGGGTGAGAGCAATGGCTGCTGCCCCAATTGCCCCTCAGGAGCAGGGGGAAGTAGAGAAACCCTGAAGGGCGATCAGGGCCAGCAGCCACCACTTGCACCTGCTGATGGCATCAAGCGATCGGGGATCGGGGCGAGTGCCAGTAACAAGTATGAGTGCTGGGCAGGACTGCGGCACATGAGAGCAAAGAATTTTCAGTAACCACCAGAGGCTTGCCCCATGACTGTGACTGGCACCCCGCTTTCATCTGGTGCCCCTGATCACCTGCTCCACCATCCTGCTGTGGCTGACACCTGCCATGTTCCACACTCTGCTGCCTGCTGCTGACACTAGCTATGTTCCTCGTGCACACCCTGGTGCTCAGCACACGTCATAGCAACTGGTTGTTCTGCCGTTTGATCTATTTGCATATCAGCCTTTTATTACATAGGATTCTTTGTATAACCAAAATCTAGACCCTAGCTCTTTATCAGATGCATGAATTGCAAATATTCCTTCCATTCTGTGGGTTGTCTTTTCAATCTCTCTCTTTTTTTTAAATCTATTTTTATTGATTTTAGAGAATAAGGGAGAGGGAGAGAGAGATAGAAACATCAATGATGAGAGAGGATCATTGATTGGCTGCGTCCTGCATGCCCCACCCTGGGAATTGAACTCACAACCTGGGCATGTGCCCTAACCAGGAATCAAACCATAACCTCCTGGTTCATAGGTCAAAGCTCAACTACTGAGCCATGCACCTTTTCAATCTCTTGGTAGTATCAATTGAAGCATAAAATTTTAAAGTTTTTATGAAGTCCAAGTTATCTATTTTTTTGTCCTTTTGTTGCTTAGGAAGATTGCCTAATCTAAGGCTACCAAGATTTACTCTTATGCTTTCTTCCAACAGTTGCATTATTTTAGCTCCTACATTTAGGCCTCCGATTCATTTGGAGTTAACTGTAATATATAGGGGTTTATTTCTGGAGTCTTCATTCTATTCCTTCATCTATACATCTATTCTTATGCCAGCATTAAAGTATCTTGATTAGATAGCTTTGTAATAACTGTTGAAATCAGGACGTGTGAGTCTTACTGTGTTCTTTTCCAAGATTGCTGTGGCTAGTCTTTCTCCTATATTTTCCTTATTTGTGTACCTCTTGCCCTTTAAAGAAGAGAGGAGGACCCATGGACCCATGTCATCCATCTTTACCACTTCAAAGAACACATGGTTGGTACATAGTAAACATGTGGCAAGCGGGGGCGGGAAGAAACTCAGTGACCCAAGCCTTTGGGCAAGAATGACAAGAAAGCACATGATAGAACTCAGGGAGGAGGGATGAGAGGTTAGGAACCAATTGGCTGAGAAGGAGCAGGAGTGCATACACTCTGTCATAGACACAGTGAGGCACTGAGGGTTAGGGTTAGGGTTAGGGTTAGGGTTAGGGTTACTGAGACATCCAATTTAATGTGTCTGATGGGTACCTGGGGAGACACTAAACTCAACGGACATCAGAAATATGCTCTGGAGACAAAGTTTGCGGCCTGAATTTCCCATTGATGAGATCAAGGGGGAAGAGATGCTAGGGCCGTGGTCGGCAAACTGTGGCTCGCAAGCCACATGCGGCTCTTTGGCCCATTGAGTGTGGCTCTTCCACAAAATACCACTGCCTGGGCGAGTCTATTTTGAAAAAGTGGCATTAGGAGAAGTTGAAGTTTAAAAAATTTGGCTCTCTAAAGAAATTGCAATCGTTGTACTGTTGATATCTGGCTCTGTTGACAAGTGAGTTTGCCGACCACTGCAGAGGCGGAGAGATCCCCCTAGCTAAGAACATTTATTTTTTTACAAACCTACTGCCGCACGCTTCACTCTCCCAAGCCAGGCTTAGGGTCAAGGCCACAGGCAGCTCTTGGAAACACATGCAGCACATTCTGCACATTCCTGCAGGGCCTCGTCCTCCTGGGCTCACAGCTGGACCGTCTGGGTGGACAGTGAGGTCAGATCCAAACGGGCTCCTTCGCCCACTCTTGCAAAACCAGGGCCTGCTCAGCTGACAGCCGTGAGTCAAGCAGAGGCTCAGTTTCCCAGCAGATGGCCAGTGTTTTCCCAGAAGTCCACCGGAGGGATGCTCTGCCAGGGCCCGGGGCAGCGCTTCTAAAGCAGGCTTTGTCATTCGGTTCCTCAAGCACTGAGCACTCCTTTGTACGTGACTCCAGAAAAGTTCTTACAGAGGTGTTGACTGCAGGCGACAGGCTGTGAATTCATTTCCTCTTACCGAGAACACTCCGCTCTTGGTCAAGAGAGAAATCTCCCCCCAGGTTGAGTAATCTCGGTTGAGGTTACCACCAACAGCCTCTCGTTTTAACCTCGGAGGAGTGCTGAGCCTTGATTGTGACTGGGGGTGCGTGGCTAAGTTGATTCACCTCCAGGAGTCATGAAAAGGGTGACTATTCATGTATTCATTCACTTAGCTCACAGGGCCCTGAGCACATAGCAGAAGGGAACGTAGCCCACAAGTAGCTCATGGATGCTAGTGGGGAGAAAACAGTGGGTGCCCGTGTTATCTAGTCCTAGACCAGTTTAGAGGATCGTACTTTCTCCTGGCCCCTGGGGAGGGATCTGAAGGAAGAGGTACTTTACCTGGTTTAGGTAGACTAGGAGGAAGGGTTTGGATGGAACTGAAAGGTGAACCAGCTGGTGCCCTTGGCATCCATAGCCCACCATCAGGGCTGCTCCAGTTCTACTCCAGCCCTTTCTATAGGGGGTAGAGAGGAATTGGATGAGAGGAATCTGCGGAAAAGTGACCGACACTTTTGAAGGTGGTGTTGCAGTGGTTAAAGCAGGGTTTTGGAGTCTGGCAGAGGCTGGTGTCCAATCTCAGCATCACCACTGGCTGGCTACATGGGTGGTTTACCCTCAGCCTCATCATCCTCACCCTCAACATGAGGATGGTATTCCCTTGCAAGGCTTTTGTAGAGATGATGCGAGGGTGCTTGGCACGATGTTTTTGGCTATTCTCTTGTAAATTTCATAAATACCCTGTTTCTCCGAAAATAAGACAGTGTCTTATATTAATTTTTGCTCCCAAAGATGCGCTAGGTTTTATTTTCAGGGGATGTCTTCTTTTTCCATGAAGAAGAATACGGTACACATTTATTGTTAAATGAAAATGAAGGAAATTTATTACCTGTATACGGTACGGTATTACGGTAATTGTCAACACAAACCAGACAAACTGTGAATCCTACAGTATCAAGAATTTACTCATTTATTCAATGACAATCATGTCATCATCTTCTGGAACATCATCATAACAATCCAATTCCTGAATTTCCTGGTGAATTTCTTGTGACTCCATTTCTTTCAGAATCAGTGGACCAAATCTCTCATGTTTAGCCTGGGGGGGGGGGGCTTATTTTCGAGGGGATGCCTTATATTTCACTCAGAAGAAAAACCTGTAAGTAGGTCTTATTTTCGGAGGATGTCTTATTTTCGGGGAAACACGGTAGCAGCTGTTCTTAAAATATAACAGATGGTCCTGGACATTAATTGCCAAGACTCATGAAGGCACACAGTAGGTCTTAGTTCTTTTCACCCCATCACAAAGGAGAGAGAATGGATGTGGTCAGCAGGCCTGGTGTCCATGCCTTAGAGACCAAATGCCCTCCCCTGCCAGTGACTCAGTGAGAGTCCCTGCCATTGAAATAACAAGTGAATCCTGGGCATGTGTCCCGACCAGGAATTAAACCATGACCTCCCAGTTCATAGGTAACACTCAATCACAGAGCCATGCTGACCAGGCCCGCCACGCTGTCTCTTTACCTGGGGGAGGTACTAACAACTCCTGGGTGAAGCACAGTGGACAGTGGCAGGAATATTATCATACTAGAGGCCCGGTGCACACAATTTGTGTAAGACTAAGCCTTCTGGGACCCGGGCTTCCCTTGCAGCCCTGGCTTCATCCAGAAGATCATCTGGAAGGACGTCTGGTCTAATTAGCATATTATCATTATAGACTAGAGGCCCGATGCATGAAATTCATGCAAGAGTAGGCCTTCCTTTTCAGAGCATTATCTCAATCCATTGAGGTTTTGCTTCCCAGCAATTGTCGACAGTTTTGGCTCAAATAAACTCATTAAAAAAATTCTTTAAAAAAAAGAGTAGGCCTTCCTTCCCCCAGCTATTCTGGCACCCAGGACCCCCGGCTTCCCTCCAGTCACCGACAGGCATCCACGACCTGGGCTTCACTCCGGTCCCGCCTTTGTCCGGGAAGGACGTCCGGAATGATGTCCAGTCTAATTAGCATATTACCCTTTTAATATTATAGATAAGGCAGGTGTGGGCAAAGTCCAGTCCACAGGAGTATGAGACCCTGAAATCATTTGGCCTGGCCCTGCCAAGGCATTAGGGGTGAGTTCATTAAATGTTTGACCAAATATAGCAGGCTCGTTTTTAAGTTGATCATTCTGTATGATGCTTGTTATAAATATCCAAAGAGCCCTTGGCAGAGAAAAAGGTTCCCCAGCCCTGCTCTAAGGGGTCATTGAAAAGAACTTTTCCTCTTGGCTGGAGGTGTGCTCTTTCAGCCAGTTGCTGAGTAAACGTCTGTGAAGGACGAACCATGGTGCCAGGCCCCGGGCCTGCGGACAGTGCGGGCTTAGGTAGGCCTTTGCCGCCCGAAGGAAGGCTGAGTGAGCGCCATTGCTGTGGGACCCCGAGAAGCAGGGCCAAGCCTTCTCGCAGTGGCCTAGGCTTTTCCATGGCCAAGCCTTTGATCCAGCCAGCCATCTCCGGGAGCCATGGCGAGGGCGAGGGTGGAGGGGAAACCCATCGGCCACATCAGGGATCACATGGACCACAACCCGCAGTCTGCCGGGAGCTGAGGGTCCGGCACACAGCTCTGGGTCCGGGAGTGGCTTCCAATATTTCAAAGAAAGGCATCCGCACAGGGGAGGAGGCGGGCAGCCTGCTGGACCCGAGAAACAACTCGAAAGATGTGGTCAATAAAAGCAGAGTCGACACCTTCCTGCCCGTCACAGAACCCACGGCACGGTGATCAGCAGCTAAAGTGGAAGCTGGGGATTGAGGCGGAGGGTTGTACCCGTGGGGGGTCCTCAGGGGCCTGGAAAATGTTGGGGTTTGGCGTCTTTCTCCAGGTGTGTGTGTGGGGGGGTGAGGGGGGTGAGGGGGGTGGATTTTCAGGCTTCTGAGCACAGTATTGAAACAGGGTGGAGAAATAATGCGCCAAAGCCTGTGTCTGGATGAAGGACGAGCCGTGAGCGTTTTTATGTTTGGTTTTCAGATAGATGTTTTGGTACTCCTCCCCGCAGCATTACTCACCCCGAATGTAACTGCGGGGGATGCTAGGATTCAATGTTTATTAAGGCTCCTACGGGGGAAAACCAGAACTTCCTAGGATGTCGTAAGAAAAAAAAAAGAGAGAGAAAGTCTGCTTTCAATGGCCACAAAAGCCACTCCCAGGCCATGCAGTCAACCATCTTCAAAGGCGTATTGTGTATTATTCTAGACGCTGGAGCCGCTTCAAGGTGCCAGACATCACCAGGCAGCAGGCAGGATGCCTCAATGGGCTAACACTGCAGGTTTTCTCTGAAAACCCTGTGGGTTCCTTATTTTTAAATCACCTTCCCTCCTCAAGATAAAACACTGTCCAAGCGGCTCCCAAGCCTTCCCATCCTGAAGCTTCGGGTCCACAGAAAGGGGACGGCAGGGAGGTCTCCCTCACGTGGGAAGGACCCGACAGAAGCTCTTTGCCTAAACTTATGTGCGGGACTTTTGCGGCTCCGAATAAAACAGGGGAGTCCGTTAGAGGACGTAGCATCATGTAGGAACATCCTACTTCCCTCGTAGGTCCAGTGAAATGTGGTTACCAACAGAGCTGTGGCAGGTGGGAAAACGAGTTCTTGGCTCTGAGGTTTTGTATCACTTTCTCATTATTGCTGGGTAATACTTCAGACACTTCCCAGCCACCACGTGTCCAGTTCTTTACTTCTTTTTCATCAGTGCTCTGGTGATGCCTGGATGACAGAAATATCAATAGCCTCAGCGACCCCCTGTTCCCATCTGGCCCCAGCATCATCCCCCAAACCCACACTCCGTTCACACAGCACCCAGAGTGGCCTCTTGGACTCAGGTGATGCCACTTCCAAAAGAATTCAAATGATGGAGCATCGGCCTGTGGACTGAAAGGTCCCAGGTTTGATTCCAGTCAAGGGCATGTACCTTGGTTTCAGGCACATTCCCAGTAGGAGGTATGTAGGAGGCAACTGGTCGATATTTCTCTCTCATCCATGTTTCTAACTCTCTATCCCTCTCCTTTCCTCTCTGTAAAAAATCAATAAAATATATATTTTTAAAAATCTACAAAACTATATATTAAAAAAAAAACAATACCATAAGAGAAAAAATGTTTTAAAGATATTTCTGATGGCCAGCAGCTCACCACTGCTAATCAAATAAATGTCAGTAAAAGCAGAGGTTTGGAAGCACTTCTTCAAAGATTTTTATCAAGCATTGGGGATACTGCAAACCGTGACAATAACAGCGTGATTTGTCATTGCATTTAAATTCTGAGGTATTTTAAAAGAAATGCCGCTGAAACAGATTTGACTCAGTGGATAGAGCGTCGGTCTGCAGACTGAAAGGTCCCAGGTTCAATTCCAGTCAAGGGCATATACATTGGTTGCGGGCACATCCCTGGTGGGGGATGTGCAGGAGGCAACTGGTCAATGTTTCTCTCTCATCGATGTTTCTAGCTCTCTATCCCTCTCCCTTCCTCTCTGTAAAAAAATCAATGAAATATATTTAAAAAAAAGAAAAAGAAAAGAAATGCCATCCCATACATAGACATAGAATCATTCTTTAATGCCAAGATTATAATGATTCACAATTAGCAACTTTTCTACCATGAAGCATCTCTTTGCTTCTTGTTTGCCCTCAAATGTAAGAACCTTAAGGTGAAATTGATTTATCCACACCGTCTTCTCATAGGCGGTATAAACGTTTGGCCTAGTTTTTTAAAGAACATCACACACAAAAATATTCCTAAGTAAATGGATGGGTTGCTACCGCATTTGGGAACTTCCATTGGTTCTGTGCCATGGCGGGGGGAGGCTGGGGGAGGCTGGGTGTGACAGGAAAGGCGTTCCTTCACGTGAGCATGAGGGCACACTGCTCCCGGCCGGCCCTGTAATTGCAGTCTCCTCTGCACCTATGTAAACAGTGTGTGTGTGTGTGTGTGTGTGTGTGTTGCCTGTGTGCGCATGTGTCTCAGAAAGGAAGAAGGATTGGAGGGCCTAGGCATCCACACGTGCTTTGAATTTTAACATTCAAGGGAAAAGGATGGCAAATGCCGGCTGGGGGAACGGGACACACAGGCAGGCCTTCCGCCAGCCGAAGGAGAGAGACAGCTGAGGATCTCTTGTGAAGCTCAACTTTCCCATGGAGCCGAGAGAATGCCAGGGCCGAGAGACAAAGAGGACATGCTTCTTAATCAGGAGTGTCATTCATAAAAACGCCCTTTGTCCATTCAGAGCGGTTTTAGTGCCGGCCGCTGCGGGCCAACCGTAGGAAAGAAGCAGGAGGAATTTTTATCGTTCCGCTTTCAATGAACTGAACTTTCTACGAAAGAATTCAGACCAGCTTCATTCAGTACTATTTTTTTTCCCTCTTTTAAAGCAAGGGTAGTTTGTTTCTTTTGAAGTTAGAGGATGCCCCAGTACATGATTTTGCTGAGCGGCGCCGGGAAACATTTTTTTTACATTGATGACTTGTTAATTGAACTCAAAGCAAGGGAGGAAGAAAAGAAAATAGCACATTTAGTTGTGTGTATGTGTGTGTGTTTAACAAGGACTGCTTGCCAGGCAAAGGGATATTTCCTCCCTGAGAACCCATTAATATATTCAACATCTGCCTACAGCACAGGCCTAAATCCTCATGGGGACCAATCACTGCCCCACCCCTCCTCCACCCAGCAAATGGCTCAGAGGGAAGACCAACCATTTGCACGCACTGAGTTATTATTCAGTTATTGCTTATGATTCAGTTATTTGACACCCAGATGAAAAATGCATATACTCAAGTTCATCCAGAGAGATTGACCGGCAGCACTGAGTACCGTATTTTTCGGACCATAAGACGCACTTTTTCCCCCCCAGAAGTGGGGGGAAAAAGTCCCTGCGTCTTATGGTCCAAATATAGCCTACACCTATACTTTAAAAAAAAAGTTTTTTTACTTGCCCGGCTCTGTGTGGTCTCTGTGTGCTTGCCCGGCTCTCAAATGGTTCTAAATGCTGCTGTTTACTTTACAGGGCTGATTATATGTGTTTATGACTGTGATGTTGGGTTTTAATGCACATAAAATATTTTAGGACACTATTTGTTTCAGAATCTTTTTTTCTTCATTTCCCTTCTCTAAAAATTGGTGCGTCTTATGGTCTGTAGCGTCTTATGGTCCGAAAAATAAGGTAGGCCTAGTTGCAGAGAGAACAATTGGGTTTGTTTGTTCTAGAGGCGCTCTCCCTCTGCATCAGCAAAGACGCTGTGATCAAATATTTATTAGCGGGGCCTGAGGCTGGGTCGGTGAGAAGCCTCAGGAGGAATAGAAATCTTAAAGCAAGGATGGGCTGCTGGCTGGCTCCAGCATGGCCTGGTTACAAACATCTGCTCTTTAATTACATCAAGCCCTCCTCCCTGCTCTTGGGACGCGTGTGCTCCCTTATTTTGCAACTGTACTTAGTCACGGGATTTCCAGAGCCCCTCTGAGTCTGCGGAGGGAGCCCGTGGCCAATGAGTCAGATTTTTAACCAGCGAAAGGCTTATCTGGTGAGTTGAGATGGAGCTCCGGCTTGGCCGTGATGAGCTCAGGTCGTTTGGATACAGGTTGGAGAAGAGGCCACTGAAGTTATCTGTTCTCTGCCTGGTTTTAGAATTTGCCATCCCCTGCTCCTCCAGAAACCTTTTCTTTGGCACAACAGGGTCATTCATTCACCCAGGGTTCATGCAGGAGAGCCAGGGCCCGGGCCAGTGAGGTTTCTCGGTAGCGTAGCTCTTGGTGCACGGAGAGCTCGCGTAGTTGTCGCTGGCATCCTTAAGTGTGTTGCTGACCTTCCCCTGCAGACACTAGCCTAACTCCTTATAAGATGGGATGTTGAACTCTATGTAATCTCTGAGGTCAGTGGTCCAGGCCGATGCTAATCAGTCAGGTGGGCAGCAGTCTCAAAGTTAAATGGAGAGCCAACCTGACTTTGGAAAGATGGAGACCCTGCCTTTTGGACATTTCTGATTCCGTAGGTTGGAGATAGAGCCTGCAACATGGTTTTGGAACTCTCCCGAGGTGCCTATAATTTAGAGTTTTTCCAGGTCTACATGATATTCCAGTAACCTGAATACATTACTTCATCATCTGAAATAGTACCAGAAAGGAAGGGGGTACAGTCCGCCCCAAGGGGATATTCAGGAGGGGCTGGCTGCTTCAGCCTTTTCTCTTTCCACCCTCCTTTCCTGGGCAATGGTGACAACCAGGCCGTCATATGTGCCAGCGGTGCAGCAAGGAGAATGGTTTGTGCTAAGCAGGAAATGTAACAACAAATCCCAAAAAGGAATGGGGAAAAATCATCTCATTATGGTCAGCCCGTTAGGTCTGTTCTCACCCCATCCACCATGAGCCCTGACTCGGTCTTTCTTTTTCAGCCAGCACAGTCCTGCCAGAAGATGATGTTACGACCCCAAGTAGCATGGTGACCCCAGGTGTGGATGACAGTACGATGACCCCAGCTACCAGTAGACAGTCCCATAAGCCTGCTGACTCCACAAGTCAGGTGAGTGTCCCAGGAAGAGAGGAATTTGGTTGGTAAGCATGCAATGACATGCAAGGACATATATGTATAGATATATTTATATATGTATATATGTGATCAGTGGGAGCATACAAAGGAGTTGTCACATGGCTTGCAACAAAAATGACTTTCCAGTTTCACCCAGCTGGCATGTCACTGGTGTGCTGATCACAGGTGCTCCCAGTGTCTATATCAGGGCTTCTTAAACTGGTAAGGAGGTCGGTTTATGGATGTCCAGTCTACTATAGCCCACGTGTCAATACAAAACACGTCTTGGATTGCTATAAACGTTTCTAGATAGATATTCACAACTTCCTGTCATACTGTGACTGGTAATAAGCCACCCACAGACGGTACCGGTGTAGACTATGTGGAGTTCCAACTGACACATTCCCACCCTAAAGACCTTTAACCAGCTCATGCATATCTTAAGCCATTGCCATGGGCAAGACCAGATGCCAGGCTCTGGGAGGCACTAAGAAGGGATATAGGCCACACCTTCCACCCATGAGGGGCTTAATGCAGTGATGGGATAGAGGCCTTTGCCCACTGTCCCTCTCGAGTTCTCTATTTCAGCCATGTTGGCCCTTCTGACCTTTGGACTTACTCCAACTTAGGTTTCTGTTTTCTCTGCTTTGAATACTCCCCTGATCGGTCCATGGTTGATTTTTTTCTCCTGATTCTTAAGTTCACTCATTATCTCAAAGGGGCCTAAAGGAATCCCTTCTCCACCTCCCAGGAGTGACTCTCAGCCAGAGGACAGCAAACTACTCACCAGATTGGGCCCACACCCTGTTCTTGTCAGTAAAGTTTTACCGGAACACAGCAGTGCCCATTCAGCTGAGAGTCATCTCAGGCTGCTTTCATACCCTAAGAGCAGAGCTGAGTAGTTGGTCACAACAGAGAAAATATTTACCATTTGGCCTTCTACAGAAAAATATGCCAGCTCCTGTTTAAGACTATCCCCAGGGTTGAGAACTATGTGTGTGTGTGTGTGTGTGTGTGTACAGTAAATGAGGTATTTAAAGGAGCTGGCACATATTATGTTTTAAAAAGGTTAGCTATTGCTCTTATTGGGAGAGGGGGGCATTAAAGTATGATACAACGTAATGTATGCCCCAAAATATTGCAGGAAGGAAATGCCATTCAAATTCAAGGGAGAGGAAGAAGTAAACTCGGTGATCATGTATTTTCTGAAGAATTAAGACCCATGGAAGTAAACACTCGGTATTCCTTTCTGGAGGCATGCTTTTATTCCTGTCCCCGTTAATCTGTTGGTGTGCTTTCTGGTTTCCACTTTAAATTTATGACAACACATATTTTATATATTTATGCCATCACCATATCCAGACAGTCCTCCGGTTACATCAGATTTGATGTATGTCATTTCGTGGTTACATCACCATCTCCCATTTATTTATTAAAAAAAAAAAAAAAGTTCCGCCATTTCGACATATGTACATATGGCTTTATTTATTTACCACAAATAAAGGTCAGGAAGTGTAATCTTTCTTTTAAATTATTTTTACTCTTTCACTTCATTACTGCTGTGTATGCGCTCCATGTGAGTGACATGGGTGCTTATGTAGGGGGGGTCCCGACTTATGGCAAAAATCGTGTTATGTCGTGACGTAGGAAAGAATGTCCGACGTAACTCAATGATCTACTGTCTTGTTTTCTGTTATAAGACCAAGTATATATTTTAAAACATGATGTTATATTTCTGTTTTGCTTCATTTACGTCTCCAATAGGTGCCCACCAATGCCAAGCACACAGACATTCCTATAGAGGACCTGCCAACGACAGAGAGCACAAGCCACCCCCCAGAAGGAGCCTCAAGCACCACAGCCTTGAATGAGGCCTCTAGTCATCCCAGAGGTAAGAAGCCCGGTCACCCCAACACGGATTGAACTGGTTTTGCAGTCATTACCCTCCAGAAACCATGACCCAAGTGTAATCATCGGCAGGGCATATTTTTGGAATGCAAGAGTGAATTCCAAACCAAGCTTTATGTGATAGTTTCAGAACTCAATGTATTGGGGTTGTTAAATCCAATTTGATTTATTGGGCTGTTGAACAGAGTTCTCTGCCTTGAGAACAAATGATGATACTCCCACCAGGACAAGATGAGTAGCTACTGGTGTCGTGATGCTGACCATAAGTGGGTAGAATGCTACACTAAGAACTTTGTGTGTTTGCCTAAAAGCATAAAACTCAGCCAACCTATGTAAATATCCATGGGTACTATAGTACTGTTTACCATCTTATATGGAATTCATGTCCGTACCCACGGAGCAAGAATCTTTTCTTACCAGGATTCGGGCTTGTACTGTGATAACACTGTTGACACCTGCAGCTTTATGAGTGGAACATCTTGGAGAGAATCTAGAGAGGAGAACATTGGGTCATTGCCATGATTATGAGGTTTGGACCATCCCTGACAAAAACAAGGACAGATCATTGCATTACAACTCAGCAATAGAAAGAAATAGCTTCCTATTTCTAGAGCTTTTTAAAAAAGTAATTAAGTCCTTTTTTTTTTTTTTTTAATATGCCCTCATTTTGTAGTATATAGGGGTGAACGAGAAAAGGAACTAGCCATAACTGTAATGTGTGATCACTAACTTGAGCTAATTTGTATAAATCATTTTATCTATAAAATGGGACTGCTGAACAGAGTTCTCTGCCTTGAGAACAAGTGTTAGGTATTTCCATCTTTAAATGAAAGGAAACACAAAGACTTTGCCTAGTACACTGGTTCCTCAAACCAAATGTACATCTGAACACCTAGAAAGTTATTCTTTTTTTCCCCTCAAATATATTTTATTGATTTTTTACAGAGAGGAAGAGCAATAGAGAGTTAGAAACATCGATGAGAGAAAAACATGGATCAACTGCCTCCTGCACACCCCCTACTGGGGATGTGACTCAACCAAGGTACATGCCCTTGACCGGAATCAAACCTAGGACCCTGGAGTCTGCAGGCTGACTCTCTATCCCCTGAGCCAAACCAATTAGGAGTAGAAAGTTATTCTTTAGTATCAATATACATTTCTAGACCCAAAGCCAATCTGGTTTTATAAAATGTATAGCACTTCTGAGGATTTTTAAAAAATGCTTTAGCCCTGGCTGGTGTGGCTCAGTTAGTTGGAGAATTGTCTCATACACTGAAAGATGGCAGTTCAATTCCAGATCCGGGCATTTATCCAGGTTTCAGGTTCAATTCTCAGTTGGGTGGGGCATTACAGGAGACAACCAATGATGTTTCTTTCTCTCACTCTCTCTCTCTCTCCCTTCCTTTCTTCCTCTATAGAAACATGTCCTCAGGTGAGGATTTAAAAAAAACAAAAAACCTTTATATTTGTACACTACATTCATAGCAACATTATTTACTGTAGCTGAAATGTGGAATTTATTGACAGATGAATGGATAAACAAAATCAAGGCACCTTGAATACATACAATGGAATATTGTTCAGCCTGTAAAAGGAATAAAATTGACACCTAGTACAAATGGGTAAACATTGGGACATTATGCTAATTAGAATAAGCTAGTCACCAAAAGGAAGATGATGTATGATCCCACTTAGATGAGATACACTACACAAAACAGTCAGAGTCACAGAGACAGAAAGTAGAAGGGTGGGCGTCTGGGGTTGGGGAGGAAGCAGTGGGGAGTTATTGTTTAATGAGTACATAATGTTAGTGTTGTGAGATGAGTTCTGGAGATGGATGTTGGTGATGATGGCACAACAATATGAATGTACTTTCTACCATTGAATTGTACACAGAAATTATGAAGAGGGTAAATTCTGTGTTATGTATATTTTACCACAATACGGGGAGGGGGAAACTTCCTGAAAGTGCTTTGAAAATAAAGCTTAAAGGTAACCCAAAAATGCTAAAGAAATGGAACATTATCTGGTTAACAGCTTACCTGGTTTGGCTCAGTGGATAGAGCATCGGCTGTGAACTGAAGGGTCCCTGGTTCAATTCTGGTCAAGGGCATGTACCTTGGTTACAGACTCAATCCCAGCCTTGGTTGGGGTGTGTGGGGGAGGCAACTAATTGATGTGTCTCTCTCAGATCTATATTTCTCTCTTTCTCTTTCTGTCTCCTTCTCCTTTCCACTCTCTTTAAAAATCAATGGAAAAATATCCTCGGGCGAGGATTTACAAAAACACAAACAAGAAGAAAATAAAGAAATTGTTAACAGCTAAGGGGCAGCAGAAGATGGAATCTTCCAAGTTGAGTGTTCTTTGTGTCATGCCAGGATACCTCTCCTAATCCTTAAAAAAAAACAAAACCACACCTGTTACTCTTTGGTAGTGTTCCCTGCCCCACCCTGTCACCAAACCTGTGACTAACAGCACACTTCTTCATGTTTCAGTGTCCCAGGAAATTTTTACATGAGTTAGAATGTAATTTTAAGCAATTGGGTTTCTTAAGAGGTCATTTCATTAGGCAGCAGATGTCTTTCCCACGAAACGCCCAAGTGTGATGATGTTCACATTTACAACACATTTTATGATCACAACCGTGTAATTGCAAGGGAGCTGGGGAGAACAGAACTAATACGTTCTAATTTAGTAAGGAATCTTCCATAAACGTTATTCTTGGTATTTCCTAACTCATGGTGTCATTGATGGTGATGATGGCATGTTCTGAGGTTGAAATTGGCAGCCACCATGTTAAGACATGATAAGCAAACAATTAGAGGGGTTTCTGCCGGTATTTAACAGCTGAGGATGACATTTGAGGAGTTGAGTTGACGATGCTGTTCTGGGCAGGACTCAGGCCCAGCAGCCTCCAAAACATGTTTATGGTGGGATAACACCATCTACTTGAGCTCCGTGTGAGTGCTTCCGAGCCTAGGTTCACCTCAAGCAAGGAGACTCCTACCTACCCTGAGGCCCACTTGAAAAAGTGTCTTTCCAGAGACAAAAGGATAGCTTTTTCCAACCCAACCATTAGGGAAAGCAAGCATTTTGCAGATGATGGACGGCTGGTTTCATCTTTCATTAAGAACGTTCTTGGGACCCTGACTGGTTTAGCTCAGTGGATAGAGCATCAGCCTGCAGACTAAAGGGTCCCAGATTTGATTCCAGTCAAGGGCATGTACTTTGGTTGTGGGCACATCCCCAGTAGGGGGTGTGCATGAGGCAGCTGATTGATGTTTTTAACTTTCTATCCCTCTCCTTTCCTCTCTGAAAAAAAAATCAATAAAATATATATTTGGGGGAAAAAAAAACACGTTCTTAGGTATCTGCATTTTGCAAGGTGTGAGCTAAGGTTGTAGGGAAGGGCCTGATTGGTTCACTTCTCCCCATTGTATCATGAGTCAAGGCACCTTGACTTTTCTCCATCTGCAAACTAGATAAACAAATACCCACCCTCCCCCCCGAGGAGTTAAGGACTCTCTACAGCACATGTGTCAAACACAAGGCCCGCGGGCCAAATCCGTCCCGCCAGGCCTTGCAATGTGGCCCGCACCGCACTGTCATCACTGCACTCTGCTGCGTTTCCATCACAATGACAGTTTATGACTGTTCAGTAAACCATTCGGCCCGCGATTTAGGCTGGATTTTAGATTTTGGCCCCTTCTCTGATTGAGTTTGACACCCCTACTCTACAGAGAGGTTAGTGGGAGAGAAAAACAAAACACCTTTAATTTTAAATAGGAATTGTATAAAATTATCTGAAATTCACCATTTTTCTTATTTACTTTCAGGAAGATACTTATAAGTAAATAACTGATACCCACATGATAGGTAAATGAAAATATTCACATTGCAACTATTGAACTAGGTTTAGCTGCAGGTAGAAATCCTAAAATCACAGAGGCATGAATACAAAGTATGTATTCTTTCATTAAAAATGAGCTGGGCATGTTGCTACTGCCCTGTAAGATGTGAATTTTGCTACTAAAAAAAAAAAAAAAAAAGTCAGGGAGTTAATATCAAAGGAAAAATCTCAGTCTTGGTCACATCTTCCAAAACTAGAGCATATTGCTCTCAAAATGAAAATTCTTCAAAAACGGTGGGTAGGTTTTCCATGACCTTGATATTGGACCAAGAATCAACAGCCTTAAATTCTTTGTTACCCTAAACTCTGAAACTTTCTAATCATTATTTAAGATCTCTGAGGGCCAGTTGCGTTGAGTTGATAGCAGAAAAGTAATGTACACAAAAGTACTTTGGACCCATAGGTATGAAGAAGTGTTCATAAATTCAGCCGGGACTGGTTTGGCTCAATGGATAGAGCGTCGGCTTGGGGACTGAAGGGTCCCGGGTTCGATTCCGGTCAAGGGCATGTACCTTGGTTGCGGGCATATCCCCAGTGGGGAGTGTGCAAGAGGCAGCTGATCGATGACTCTCTCTCATTGATGTTTCTAACTCTCTATCTCTCTCCCTTCCTCTCTGTATAAAATCAATAAAATATATTTTAAAAAAAAGATTTATTAAAAAAAAAAAAAGTGTTCATAAATTCAGTAATAATAGTTTTGAAGACAGGATCATGTCAAAGCTTGCCTAAAAATCCCCTGATCCAATTTATTTAAGAAATTATCTTCTTTGCTTGTGTTTTGCTACCTTCCTCTTAGGGTAAACTCATCTTTTGCCAATTGTTAAATTACAGTTATTAAATCCTAATAATTTCTCTTTACAGGAGACACACATACAACAGGTACAAAAGGTAAGCTAGGTCTGGGTATTAAAATATTCTTTTCAGATTTTTTTAAAAAGTGGGGGGTTTCTGTGAACCTAGTCTTTGTGATGAACTACATCTGGATTGGAGTCAGCAAGTCAACCCTCCAAGAAACAGATTTCAAACTTCTTTTAAGAGAGAAAATGGAATTACCTGAATTTGAAAATAATCAAACCACAAATGAGTCTATTCACTTAATGATATCTGTGGAGAATGAATCACGGTTTATTGTTATTTATTGTTATTAAGAGTGAAAATGGGGGCAAACTTAATAGCTGTGCACAAACGCTACCCAATGATTAACTGTGAATCCACACTGTATGAATGGTATACTTCATCAATCTTGAGAGCCAGAAATCTTGCCATTCATTAGTTGAAAATAGAGTAGTCCAGAGTTTCTCCTCTTCTAAAACAGCTTCCACTGGATACAGGAGAAACAGCATGGAGCATTATTTCTATCTACAGTAGGGCAGTGGTGCTGTGGATGGCACATTGTATGGCAGGTGTACTGTTTATCTGGGCTCATGGTTTCTTCCCTCTCATTCAGATGGCTTTTCGACTGGGACCCTGATTGGAATCATAGCTGGTGCCTTACTAGGCATTGGATTCATTGCTGTGATCACCATTGTGGCTGTGCGAAAAATGTCGGGAAGGTACTCGTAAGTAAACCACCTACCTCCATGTGATAGATGAGTGAAGGTAGTCACTTCTAGAGCTCTGACCTTTGAGCTAATGGAAACCTTTAAATGAAGGTCAAAGTCAAAAGCCCTGGCCTCCAGAAGCCCTACATCTGAAGTTTCCCCAGAAGAACAAGTGTGTACGTGGGCCTTACGTGCTCCTAAGAAAAGAGAGTCATAGCCAGAGGTGACTCTATGGTTGATTTCCATTGAACTCTGACCAAACTTGACCTCTTGTCTTAATCTTCCAACTAACGACTTGAGAGAAAACCCAAACCAAGTTTGAACTTGACACCTCATCACCCTGCTCCCGATCATCAGAGGTGGGAGGTTTCCAGAAGACCATCTGCTGTGGGGCCAGGTCTCATAGTGCTGAGGAATTCTGCTGAGATGGTGTCCCTCCCTCCATCCTGCCCTGGACACACCCACACATGGTAGTGTACTCCTAGCATTGGCTACTGAGGAGAAGGGATTCTTCCTCTTTGTTAAAATTCCCCAAGAATTCAGAACATTCGAATTCATAGCCAGAGGAAACCTTTTTTGTATTTCTGTTGGGAAGATGATGTGTGACTAGAAGTCTTAGGAGGACAGATGCCATGGATCTGGGGGTTTGGGAGACACGATTCACAATTGCTTTGTATTACGTATTTGGAGATGCCCAGGAATAGGACCCTGGCTCTGTGGGACCCAGTCATGGTGGAAGAATGGTTGAGAAAGAAGAGCGCAAGTTTCCAGAATTGGGTGACTTAGAAGGACAATAAGCACATGACTCATGGCTTCCTGTTCCCAGTGCCAGTAAAAGGAGTGACCATCACCTCTCTCTTTGTTTTCACAGGCCCTAAAGAGCTGAAGGATTGTGCCCTTCTGCCAACGTGTTTAAAAAAGACTTTCCGACCTCCACTGCCCCTGAACACATGGGAGAAGATGACCCATGGAAATGCCTGGCTCCCCACTCAGAATCCATGGTGATCCCTCCGCCTGCCAAGAGTAACCGCAGGAACGAGCATCCATCCACAAGACTTGCTCCTCTAAATATTTTGTCTTTTGAGATTTTTTTTTTTAACATATAAGTTTTGGAAAAGATGACTTTTAAAAAACAAAATGCACAGGAAATGGAGCACGCTCTATAGATTGATTTGTCACTCAATGTAACTCCATCGACGGCAGATGCCGGAACCATGCCCTTGTTCTAACCGTTCTCTGTTATTGTTAAAATGCAAAGGAATCTGGAAATATTTATACCAGCGGAGTTCTTGGGTCTAGTGCTGTGTTAGTAAATGGCATCAGCATTTTGCAATTTCTGATCTGTTGAAATGTACACATTCTGGTCTGGTTTGGTCTATCTTTAAAGCCCGATGTGGTGTGAATCATCAAGTGGAAGCATCTCAACTGGAGCAATCTGTCAATCTCACAACAAGCTAACGAGCTATGGGGTAGCCTCCAGGCTTGCTTTCCCCTCTTTTCCAGGGATGACTTGATGACTCAAAGGTTAACTCCTACTTGACCCTCTGCTTCCCTCAGATGCTGGGGAGCCAGTGCTAAGGGGGTGGCCTTCTCATCCCCATGATGTAGGATCTTCAGATTGGCTGTTTTGATCTAGACCAGTGGTCACCAACCGGTGGTCCATGGACCACTGGTGGTCCGTGAGGTCCAAAAGGTTGGCGACCGCTGATCTAGACTATGGAGACCTCAGCCCTGATGGTGGCTCAGGAGGCTGCTGGAGGCCTGGCGGTGCCAGAGGCTCACCTATCCCAGACACCAAGAGCCACAGGGCTTCCCAAACAGAAGGAAGTCTCTGGCATGGGAGCCAGAACCTGCCGGGTTTCTGACATTCCCTTCCTGCCTTTGAGGGAATCATCTTATAAAATGTTGATTTTTTTTTTTTTTTTTTTTAAGCAGCTGGACTTAAAAACAGAAGATACTCCCGGTCTTCATGAGATCCCTCATACTTCTGTGGGTTCATAGTTGAAAAATCAGAATCAAGGTGCCCAAGCTGCTGTTCTGTGCGGCCACCGCTCAGTTCAGCACATTGCTTCCCAGGGGCCAGCTGAAGGCTTTTTCCTAAACAGAAAGTCTTTACACTTAGCAGATGCTCCGTCGTGACTGTGTTTGTGCAGATCTTATATCCTATAAACTTGCACAAGCTCATCAAACAGGAAAAAGTAAACTATTATCGCAGCTGTTCCCTTTCCCACCCCCATCCCCACCCTTTTTTTCCCCCCCAGTAACGTGTGGACGTTATTATAAACAGTGTGCCCTTCCATTGCCTAAGTCCAGCTGGTCATCAGCCCGGGTTCCATGTTCAACATCACCTTTGCTTGAGAGAAAGGGTCTAAGAAGAGCCTTCTGAGCTCACAACCCTCCTGTTCTGTCACTCAGATTCCCAAACAGGCGTTGGGAATAATGTCCCTTTCATTTTTTCTTTCTTTTTTCCTTTCACTGTGAACGATAACGGTCCATCCCGAGTCGTACACTGGACCCATCACCTGCTGGGACCGGGCTGTGGGTTTCTAAGTCACGTCTGTGTTGATGCTCAATGCAGTGTGGACGTGTTTGAAATAAAACAGATGATTGAGTATAACACTGAGTCAGAGCTTTGATTGGAGATCTCGATGGAGTCGGGCCCCACTGAAGAACATTTCCAGAAAAACTGGTAAGTTATGTCAACACCTTTCTCCTGACTCCGTTGGGAGCGAATTATAAATGGTGATTGGAAGTACAACCACGGGAAAAAATGGAACTATGCCTTTCGCCCAGGGATCTGCCTAAGTAGAGAGGTGAAGGCCAAGCAGACAAGTGGCGCTGTGGGACTTCCTTTGCCTGCTCTGATCCCCACACGTTTTAGAAAGTTTGGCCTGGCTCCTGATTTCTCTGCACCAGAGGGGAGTCAGGTGAGGGAGCAGCTAGCTACACCTCCTCCTGCCCTTTAGCCCTGGGGACCTGTCCTCAGGTGTGCTGGGCTGGGTTACACAAGAACAGGAGGTACTGCCCTGGTGAAGGGTGTTCCAGCTGCCTGTGGGTCTGGGAGCGTGTTCCAGATTCCTGTTCCTGGGACAGCTCACTGCTCCTTGGTCCTCGGCCACAAATGCTCTGCTGGGCTGGAGACTGCAGTGGCCAGAATCTGTCTCTCTCCGCCTCTGTCACCCGTCTGCTCCTCCCACCCCCACCTACGCTGCTCCAGAAGAATTCCAGTGCCACTCCCTGGGTCAACTCCCTGCCAATCCTATCCATCCCCTCTCACACAAGTTGGATGCTAGGAACAGGAGAGCTTGGAGAATCAGGCTTTTCTCATAACAAATATTCAGTATGTTGTCCAGCCGGCGTGGCTCAGTGGTTGAACGTTAACCTATGGACCAGGAGGCCACGGTTTGATTTCCTGTCAGGGCATCTGCATGGGTTGTGGGCTTGATCCCCAATGTGGGGTGCACAGGAGGCAGCCAATCGGTTATTCTCATCATTGATGTCTCTCTCCCTCTTCCTCTCTGAAATCAATAAAAATATATTTAAAAAACAAAAAACCCCGAATACTCAGTATGTTACATCCGATTGTTGAATTTGCCAGATATCAGGACCCCTGAGAGCACGGTTCATAAGCAGTGATGTGTCATGGAAAAGGCCAGGCCCCACATCCTCTCCTGTTATTTTACAGCTGAAATCCCCAGATGAGTCAACTGTGAGCTTTTGGGGCCGTGGTTTCTTCCACGAGGCGATCCAGAAAGCGTGACTGTCCCAGCAGAAGCCAAACCACATCCACCTGGTCCCACAGACCTAAGGGAACAGCTCAGCTATGCCAGGTGTAAACAGTGTTCCTGGGGCGCTCCCCGCAGGACAGGGCTGGGAAGCATCAGCGCTGCCACGGGGATGGGAGTCTGGGGAACAGCTCCATCCACTCTCATCGGAGTCACCTGGAGCCGGCACCGAGGCTACCTCTGCATCTTCGAAAAGCCTGGTCTGGAAGGAGAGGCACGGGGCAGCCATCTGTTTCTGAGCTTGCAATGTTTTACGTGGAACAATGTAGAAAACAATACGCACATCATAGCTCTGTCATCAGCCATAAAGTAAATAATGGATGGGCAGTGCCTGTCGGAAAACACAGGAACTGCTCCAGCATGAGCAGCAATTACCCCAATGTCCCTACAGTTCTCAGGGCTCATCTACACACACATCCCGGTGAAGTTGGCAAAATGGAGATGGTCCCCATTTTGCAAGGGAAGAAACAGCTGCCTGAAATTACAGCATTAAAAAATGCCAGAAACACCCCAAAACAGCCATGCAGGTGGTTGGACTTGCTCTCCTCGCCTTTGTTCTGTTCACGTGTCGTCTGTTAAGATCAGTTGCCTCCCTATCAGCTCAACCAAAGCGCAAAGACAGTCTCTCCGGCTATGGAAAATAAGAACCTTTTTCTAATCATTGAATATTTCAAACACACTGAGAAACATAGAATAACAAAGCCCCATATAGCCACCATTGAGCTCAAACAAACCCTACCATGTTCTCTATAAATTGTTTAGTTTTTTTCTAAATAAAAACTTGCACATATGGGCCCTTCTGACATCAGCTCTTCATATTCCCCTTCCCCGGGGGATCATTCCTCTGAGCAGGGTGCATTTCACTGGAAACACGTCTATTTTCCCGCCATTCTTATTTTAGGTGTATGTAGCCATAATCAAGATAGAGCATTGTTGTGTATGTTTCCAACTCGTATCACCAACTTGCTTTCTCCACCCTCATTATTTTTGTGAGGGTTATCCTCGCTGAGGCATGGAGCTGCCAGGCACCTGCGCCGCAGGTCTGGCACAGCGATTTTCAACCCTCTCCATCTCAGGACACACATAAGCTGATTACTAAATTCTGCAGCACACCAAAGGGTAGAATTTTTGTTGATCTGACAAAACAATGTCATTTTTGTTGTTAGTCCTTACTGAGGATATTTTTTCCCATTGATTTTTAGAGAGTGGGAGGCAGGGAAGGGAGAGAGACATGTCAATTGGTTGTTTACCATAGACGCCCCAACTGGGGCCAGGGATCAAACCCTCCACTCTTTTTAAAAAAATATATATTTTATTGATTTTTTTCACAGAGAGGAAGGAGGAAGAGGGATAGAGAGTTAGAAACATCGATGAGAGGGATACATTGACCAGCTGCCTCCTGCACACCCCCCATTAGGGATGTGCCCGCAACCAATGTATTAATACATGCTCTTGACTGGAATAAAACCTGGGACCTTTCGCAGACCTTCGCTCTATCCACTGAGCCAAACCGGTTTTGGCTAAACCCTCCACTCTTCAGTGATTGGGCCAACACTCTAACCATTTAGCAACACTAGCCAGGGAATTTTGTCATTTTTAAAAATTTGACAATCTAAAGGAGAAGAGATCAGTGTCCCTGACTATCAGATATTGTTTTAAAAATTCTTGCAGCACACTGTTTGAAAATCATTGGCATAGAGTGTTAGATTAGGGGTGTCGAACTCAATCAGAGAAGGGGCCAAAATCTAAAATCCAGCCTAAATTGCGGGCCAAATGGTTTACTGAACAGTCATAAACTGTCATTGTGATGGAAACGCAGCAGAGTGCAGTGATGACAGCGCGGTGCGGGCCACATTGCAAGGCCTGGCGGGACGGATTTGGCCCGCGGGCCTTGTGTTTGACACATGTGTGTTAGATCATGATTCTACCCCATTACTTAGGCTTTTCTCTGCCAATAAATATTTAAGATGTTTCTAAATTTCTGAATTCCAAACAACAATGTGATAAATGGGGTCATAATAGAAGAACTATTTTTCTAGAGACCAGAATTTTGTCCTCTGGGAAAAATAGAAGTAAAATAAGGTATAGGTTTTTTTTTTTGTTTTTTTTGTTTTTTTGTTTTTTTTTTAATGTTTAAATATCAAGACTTGACTAGGAATTACTTGAAATTTTTCTTACAAGCATGATGTTCACAGAAGGATTTAAATCATTTTATTTAAATGGACAATCACTTCACAATCACCCTTTGTCTATATCTGTTTTCCTTCAGTTGATTATCTGATCTGATTTTTTAAAATATGAAAACATTTTAATACATTATTTTCAAAATGATAGAAATCTCTCATCTATCTCCCATGAAAGCATTTTTTTTTTGAGCTAGCTCACTATACTATATAATAAATAGGTAATGTGCAAATTGACCCTCACGCCCTCACACAAGATGCTAACCTCATGTGGCCAAAGATGGCCACCACAAGATGGCCTGCAGGGGAGGGCAATTGAGGGTAATCAGGAGGACAGTTGGGGACAATCAGGCAGAGAAGCAGTTAGGTGTCGATCAGGCTGGCAGGCAGAAGTGGTTAGGGGCAACCAGGCAGGCAGGCAGTTGGGAGCCAGCAGTCCTGGATTGTGAGAGGGATGTCCAGTGGGATCAGGCCTAAACCAGCAGTCAGAGATCCCCCAAAGGGTTCCAGAATGGAGAGGGTGCAGTCTGGGCTAAGGGACCTCCCCCCACATTCATAAATTTTGTGCACCAGGCCTCTAGTCTATAATGATAAAAACGTACTATGCAAATTAGACCAACCACCTTCTGGATGAAGCCAGGGCTGTGAGGAAAGCCCAGGTCCCGGGTGCCAGAGAAAAGCCATTGCCGGCAGCCACGGGAAGGAAGATCTACTCTTGTACCAATTTCATGTATCAAACCTCTAGTTTCTAATAAAAATGCAACTTAGTAAATTTCAAAAGTCAGTTGTGTATGTTTTTAAGTGCAAAGTGATAGATCAATTGTTGGAAGAGATTTTCCAATATGTAGAAGAAAAATAATTTAAGGAGATGAAGTAGACTCCTGAAAAAGTGAGTCATAATTGCTAGGCACATGACATTAAATTCAACATTTTCTTCTTTTAAAGAAGAAATATGCTTGATGCTGACTGAAATTTCTCAGTGATCTCCACAGATCATTTTATCAGCATCACGTTCAGAAAACAACTGGGGTTGACCCACTTGTAGTGTTTAAACTGTGCCGCCCACCCCCCAAAAATAGGTCTGAGCCCCCATCTCTGTAAAGCTGACTTTACTTGGGGAAAGGGTCTTTGCAGATGTAATTAAGTTAAGGATCTCAAGTTGAAATCTTCTGGATTAACCGGGTTGGCCCTACATCCAATAACAAGTGCTTTTTTTTTTTTTTAATATATTTTATTGATTTTTTTACAGAGAGGAAGGTAGAGGGATAGAGGGCTAGAAACATCGATGACAAAGAAACATCAACCAGCTGCCTCTTGCACACCCCCTACCGGGGATGTGCCCGCAACCGATGTACATGCCCTTGACCAGAATCGAGGTCTGCAGGCCGACGCTCTATCCACTGAGCCAAACTGGTTTCAGCAACAAGTGCTCTTATAAGAAGAGGCGAAGACACAGAGGAGAGGCGTGTGAAGAGGGAGGCAGAGATGGGAGCGATGCTGCCACAAGCCAAGGCACATCTTGAACCACCAGCAGCTGGAAGAGCTGAAAGCTTCTCTGGAGTCTTCGTAAGGAGATGGGCCTGCCAACGCCTGGATTTCAGACTCGTGGCCTCCAGGGCTGAGAGAGAATGCATTCCTGTTGTTTTAAGTCACCCAGTTGGACATAATTTGCTCCATCTGCCCTTGGAAACCCCCTCTCCCCCCACGAGTAACCCATCTGTGAGGGCAGCTCCCACCATCCATCCATCCAGCCCATCCCACATGGAGAGCAACACTGGCCTCTTCCACTCTGACCTTCATCCATACCCTTGATTCTCCCAAACAATGGGTTGGCAGCCACCAAGCTTCCTTTGTGACAGACAGATGTGACTGGACCTTCCCAAACCGTCATTCCAATAGTTTGCTCATGTTGGAGGCATCCGTGGTGAAAGAAATGTGGCTTAGAACAATAGGCGAGTGGAACACAAAGGCAGACCCAGCTGCGTTTCCCCACCCTTCATGGTGACTAACCCTGAAATGCTTTCATTTCACTCAACACCACGATCTGGGGCAAATTCTAGACTAAATGAATGATTCTCTTGAATAAATGTTATAATAGATGAAACTAAGTGCAGTTTTTTGGTGAATTTTTTTGTTTTTGTTTGTTTGAAATGTCCTACTATCATCTTCAGCTATCAATCATTTCTGATAGCTCAAGCAGAAGGTCATCTTCATCTTTCCCAAGATCCAGGTCGATCTCAGCTTCTAATTTGCCTCCTGAAATCTCCCATATTAGCTTCTCAAAATCCTCCTCCACAGAGAGCGGGGGCTTTCCTGTCGAAGCAGTGCCGAGTCGGCGAGTTCTCGTGGCCATTTGGGATGAGGCAGGGCCAGAGGCTTCTGGTGGAGAAGGACCTGGTGAAGACTGTGCTGGAGGCAGCACAGGACTGCCTCTGGGCCTCTCTGTCTCAGGAACTGTGACTGCTTTGTCCTCAGAAGGGAGTGGAACAGCAGCCACGGCTGCCTTTTTGGCCGGGCTCTCCTGCAAGACCCCGCCGGTGCCGAGCAGCTTCACCGCTGCCATGACAACAGGATCCATCTCCACCGCCTTGCGCCTGGGGGTCCATTTGGGGGAAGAGACCACTTGAACCACAGATGGCTTCACATTCACTTTGGGCTTAGCTTTAACACTTTCTTCCAAGGTCCGTGTCCCACGTTTCACATTGAATATCGAGTGGCCAGTCCCTGCGGGTTCCACCTCGGCCTCCAGGGATGACTTGGTGGGAAGCCGCTTCAGTAGGCTCCGAGGGATGCTCGGCACAGCAGTGAGCACTGGCGTCTCTGCTGGCTGGGCATCACCAGCGCCTACCTCTCTCCAGAGGGATGTCAGCACAGGTTTTTCCTTCTGTGAGGTTCCCTTCTCTGGCTGCTTCTGTATGTGCTTTTCTCGCCTCGCCTCACATTTCTTGCCTGGAATTTTGATGCCAACTCCTGCTGTCTCATTAGAAGCCTCTTTAGCTTCTGTTCTAGCAACACTGCTCTGACATGCAACTTCACCTTCTTCTTGGAGTATCTTCTCTTCTTTTATACCTGACTTTTTGGCGATTCGTAAAAGCCGCCTGGCCCCCGGGGGGGCCTCGGGCTGAGGCTGGGAGCTCTGCTGTCCCCGCCGCGCCTTCTCCAGTTTAATTTCCTCCAGTGTCTTGATCCGCACCTCCTGCAAAGACTTTGTTCTCCCTGCAGGCTCCTCCGATTGTCCTTTGTTGGCAACCACTGATGGCAAAACTGATATTTTTTTCATCTCACTCTCCGTCTTTAACTTTTTGCTTCTCTGTCTCTCTGCTTCTTGCTGCCGATACCTCTTTCCAGCCGGGACCTCAGAGAAGGTTTTGATTCGAGCAGTGGAAGAGCTTCTTTCTCCTGAAGTAGAATCATCAGCAGGTGAAGGGCCTTCTGTCTTGGGTCCAGTTTGCAATTCTCCACGTTTCCGACTGGCTCTCTTGAGGAGGATTTCTTCTAATGTCTTCACATGGATCTCACCAACTTTAGTAACTCTCTCTGCTGCCTCCTCATTGTTGTGACCAGCGGACACACCTAATCGTTCCTTTAGAGACTTGGAAACTTGAACTTTCCTTGGTGTTTTGCCAGTTTCTGAAGCATCAACTTTCTTCCCTAGCCTCTGTGCAAGGCTGCGCTTTAACGGAGGATCACCGTCACCGTCTACGGGAAATTTTCGCTTCCCCAGTCTCTCAGCGAGACTCAGTCTTCTCAATGGTTCTTCTCCTTGTTTGTTGGAGAGACTGACTGTCCTCACCACAGTCCGGACATTCTCTTTTTCAGGACCTGCTATGGGCTGAGGCTGGAGTAAAAGACTGGGAATTCCTGAAGAACCTTCACCTTGCTTCTTGGATTTTTCCTTCATTTTCTTTGACTTAATTTCCTCAAGAGTTTTTATTCCAAAATCCAAACATTCACCTTGTTTGAAATTGACCCCAGGTTTCCGGGCAGAAGCCTCTCGTAGCCCATTAGGAACTTTGGGAGTTGGTTGCAGGGTTGGTGTTTCGGTTCCATCCCCTTCCTCAGAAGACTGATCATCATCGTCTTCATCAATATCTGCAGCATTGATCACAACTGGTGGATGTGTGGAGCTGGGAACATTTCCTGAACTTTCTACTTTCATCTCACTTCGCAGTAGAGGAGAGGGATTGGACCGGACAGACAATTTGTTTCGTTGAGCTGTGAGCCGGGAAGCCTTCGCTTCCTCCTCTGGTGACTCCGGCACAGCCGGCAGCACAGTCTTGCTTGGAGGCAGAAAAAGGCCTTCCACATATCGTCCTCTGCTGTGATGAAAAGCGCAGTTTAGTTTTTGACATCCCACTGGTTGATTTTCCCAATAACAAGGAATCTCACTCCGTTTCTTATCAATCTCCGTGTGCCGAAACCTGCACACCTGTCTAAAACAGCGTCCTTCTCGCCATAACGTGCACACAGTTTCATTTCCTAGGGCAGCTTCACAGTGACGGAATGGACAGCTGCCACCTCTGGTACATGTAGAATAGAAAAAGAAATAGCAGTCTTCTCCTGGATTAGACATGCTGGGTGGGTGAGGACCAGCTTCAAGTCCTTTTGAAATAGATTTAATCTTCCAAATGACAACTCAATCACAGAGATCGCCTTTAAAATGTAATGACTAGCTGGTTACTCGCAACAGGAACATCTGTCTTCACTGAGTTCCAATCTATTACGCCGGAGAACAGAAACTTGACTGAACCCAGGACACTATCCCCGACTGACGCTTGCTGCCACTTCTTTCTTCTTTCACAGCCGCTGCCCTCCGCCGTCCTCACAGCAGCAACACCAGCAGAAATCCAAGACTCTTAACTGGCACTTCTACGTTGACTCGTTTCCTGGTGACATGGATGGGCTTACATGAGGCCATTGCCTTTCAGAAAAACTCATTATATTAGAACCTCCCGGCAGACAGTCGACCAATAATCCCGAATGCTGTCCAACCAATCTCCCCATTTCTCTGCACGGGGACCCAGACCGAGGTCCACTTCGGGGTCTCCTGGGGTTCCGCCTGCAACGTGGCTGAAGGCAGGTCCAGGCACTGCCTTCCATTCAGGGCCTCAGAGGAATCACCCCAGGGTTAAAGCTATTGCCATGCAATGGGGACAGTCTCAGTTCAGTAAGACCCTTTCTGGGCTCCGTGGCCTCAGAGCCATAGCTCTCCCCTGCAGGCCCCAAGACAAGCATCTCAGAAGCACCCACATCTTTCATTCCAGTCTGACTACGAAGTGGGTACTCAGGGGCCTAAATGCTGATCCCCAACTTATTGGGCAGAAAAGTTTCAGATCAATCTAAAACACAACTAAATATTTAAGATGTCCAAAACAAACCCTCTATAGTTAACAGTTAAGATGTTTTCACTGGGGAATCGGATCAGGAGGTGTTGGGGGTCAGGGAATCAGCTTGTTTAGATATTTAAAAAATAAACTGTAGCCGAAACCAGTTTGGCTCAGTGGATAGAGCGTTGGCCTGCGGACTGAAAGGTCCCAGGTTCGATTCCGGTCAAGGGCATGTACCTTGGTTGCAGGCACATCCCCAGTAGGGGGTGTGCAAGAGGCAGCTGATAGATGATTCTCTCTCATCAATGTTTCTGACTCTCTATCCCTCTTCTTCCTCTCTGTAAAAAATCAATAAAATATATTATAAAAAATAAAATAAAATAAACTGTAACCAGATGCAAATGGTAGGAATTTAGGCATAGCTACCCTTAAAGGCAAAATAAACACCTTCAACTTGTTAGTCTGTAAGGAAAGAGAAAGAGCCCTAGCTGCTTTGCCTCAGTTTATACCGGTTCATCCAGTGGACTGAAAGATCCCGGGTTTTATTTTGGTCAAGGACACATGGCCACATTTTTGTCCCTATCTCTAGTAGAGGTCTTGAGTAGGCAGCTGATCAATTATTGTCTCTCCCTCACCCTTCTACTCTGAAATTAATTAAATACATTAAAAAAAAATAAAGGTTAGAACAAAGGAAGAACATGAAAAGCTCTCTGAGTCAGTTCAGGCTTGCTGCCACCATGAGGCTGACTCCTTACCTGCTGTGACCGGGTTGGCTGGGGCTCAGATCTCAGACCTGGTGGAGAGCCAGGGCACTGACTGCAGAGCTGAAGGACTCTGACTCTCCCCTCTGGTGCCTGAGGTTTTTATAGGTCTTCTCAATTGCTAACGTCCAATCAGAACCCCTGGTCTAAACCCCTCAACCAGATAGGATTTTTTACTTTCTCCATATTAATTGGTTAACCCAGAAATTGGATTAGGAGAGATTAAGCTCGAGAGGGGCAAGGGTATGGCTTGGGTCCTTGATTCCTTCCACAGACACTGACTGAGCTTGACGATGGTCCACAGTTGTCATCCTGGGTGTGAGACAGTGAAAGGTGAAATGGGTTCCTGACTTTATTTATTTATTTTTTTTTAATGTATTTTTTTTTTTTTTTGATTTTTTACAGAGAGGAAGGGAGAGAGATAGAGAGCTAGAAACGTCGATGAGAGAGAAACATCGACCAGTTGCCTCTTGCACTCCCCCTACCGGGGATGTGCCCGCAACCAATGTATATGTCCTTGACCGGAATCGAACGTGGGACCTTTCAGTCCGCAGACCGACGCTCTACCACTGAGCCAAACCGGCTTTGGCGGGTTCCTGACTTTAGACAGAAAAAAAACACAACCTGAGAACGTGGCTGCTGGGAGGTGGTTGGCCACCTCAAAGTAATCCAATTCTGTCAGGGGACATAGCAGATCATTAGCTCCTCAGGGAGCAAGGAGTGAGCGACTAAAGATGTGGGTGGCCCTTCAGACCACAAGGCTTCTCTGAGGGAAGGACCATGAGAGGCAGTGGTCAGGGCTGGGCAGGGTAACGCTGGGCCATCCTAATGAGACCCTGTGAATGACCCAGGGCCATGGAAAAGATTGGGATTTTTCTTGGAAAGAAGAGAGGTGGAAAGACTCTTCTCTGGGTGAATTCAGGATCTAAAAGGAGAAAAGCTGGAGGGGAGGCAGTGCCATCCTAGAGAGCAAAAGGAGAGAATTCCATCTCTGTCCCGCACAGGAGGAAAAGGGTGGGTCTGCTCTGGGGAAGATGGGATTAGCTCTGGGAACTGGGTGGAGACAATTGAATGTAAGAATGGGATTAGTGGGAAAGCGGCCCAATCTGGGAGTTACACATTTTCAAGCCTGAAGGGCACAAAAGACACAGTTGTGGGCTCTTTGAGATGTTTGAGACAGGGACAGAAATTATCGTGGGCCGGTAACAGGTAAGCCTGTCAACATGACTGCTGCCACCAGCCGACATTTATCAAAGGGAAGAGGTTCTTTCTCAGAGAATTCAGCCCAGATAGCAAGTGCCTTCCCCCACTACCCCTTGTCTCCATTGTCCCCAATCCTGCCCTCATGGCACCCTTTCACTTCACCACACCCCCAATGACCTCCCTGCTGACAAACAGCCCCTCAAGTCCCCCCTTCAGTAAGCCCATCCCCCACTATCTCTCTGTTCTATTCTTGTCTAACATCACTCTGGCCTGCTGGATGAAAGGCTCGGTGAGGCCAGGGAGTAATCATGGCTCCTTAGGCCATGTGTGTGGAATGAATGTGTGGCTCTTGGTGGTCTGAGGGAGGCCAGTAATGGCCAGCCAACTGCTGTCATGTGGAACTCTTATCCTGCACAGCCTCCATTAGGCCCCCATCTTTCTACTGTCAACCAGGCATAACACAGATATTCCTGAGCATCCAGTGTGTGGGCCAGGCTCTGACTCTGGAGAATTCTGAGTCAGGAGGGGAAGACAGTGGCACTGAACAGACAGTGTAGGGAACAGTGAGTGAGGGCCCCAGAGGGAGTGCTGATGCCTGGAGTCAGGGGGTATCCTGGTAAGGGACAGCAAAAGCCCCTGCTTCCTACATTAGTGATCATGGAATTTGTCGGCATTGCAGTATGAAATCAATGCCGAGCACATGCATGTGGACACATGAGCCAAGCACACTCTAGACCCAGACTATCCCTGAGAAAGCTGAGCTGACATTTCCTGAAAGGGAGAGGCAGTTTGCACAAGTCTGAGCCAGCATGTCCAGGGACCACCTGCTCGGGTTCAAATCTCAGCTGGGAGACTCATTCCCAGTGTGATCTCAGACCATTCACTCTCCAGGGCCTGTTTCCTCCTCTGTGAATGGCAGTGACATGGAGAACTCTGCCTTGGGTTCCTATCAGACATGGTGGTGGCATCGTCACCATCTTCATTTCTGGACCGTTCCTCCTCTTTTCTCGGGGGCCATTGCTATTTCTGCGGCTGGAACAGTCCTGTCATTTCCTCTCTGGGATTCATTGTTGCAGAAATCCACATAGGCTTAGAGTTTTTTGGAATATACAAATACATTCTCAACCAAAGATTAATGAAGAAATCTTTTTTATAAATGTGAATTGGGATCCTTTTTAATTTTTTGCCCAAACAATTTACCTTTGGCTTATTTTGATACCATGTGATTTTTTTTTTATGGTTGTCTTGGTATTAGCATTACAAAAGAAAAATCATTTCAATGTAAAAATTTCTGAATGCAATTTACCTACAGTATATTACTCTACTACCCCCTTTTTAAATTTAAACATCAGGACACTTTTGGAAATCTTAGAATGCAGTCTTGGTAAGTTTATTTTTAATATTTTGCATAGAAATGTAACTGCTTTGGACACATTTCATGTTACCAATCTCACTATAAGATGAACTATCAATAAAAATTTTAGTTAATACTTTAGGAACAGTTTTTGTCCAGTACAATTAAATTTTCTTGAATATTGATTTATTTCTATTAGACAATTTCAAATAATTTGGGAAAAGGCTTATATTTTTTAGCTTTATCTGTCCTAGCTTATGGACAATAAATGACATTAATTAAAATTTTATAATTAGTCTTTGACAAACTTAACGTAGACTTTGCCAGGGAGACAAAAACCCAAATCACTCACTTCAGTTTATGAGACAAACATATGGACTTCTAACGACAGTTCTTCAAATATTTGAAGAAAACTTTTTCTCTATTTCCTCCCCAAACAAATTTCAGGCTACAGTTTCATTTAAAAACCTTCGTCTTCCCTTACAACAATCGACCTATAGAGCTGTTGCTTAAACTAGCTATATTACAAGTCACTTTGCTGTAACGGTGACTATTATTTTACTGCCAGATTTAATATTTTAGCAATCTTCAGTTTACATTGCAAATACCCAGGGAAGAAATTTTAAATTTTTCACATTTCTTCTTTCTGTTACATTTAGAATTAAATTTTCAAAGAGTACACCCTTTGACTTATTTGCATATACAGAGGGATCATGGGAGGTCTCAGTCACTTTTTGAGAAGCCTTAATCAGGCATTGGCCTTTGCTGTTCCAAGATGGCGGCCCGTAGAGGAGCGGCTAGCCATGGGACCAATATGGTGGCTGCCAAGTCCGACAGTCCAATATGGTGTCCGTCTAAACTGTTGTTTGACAGAAAAGATGGTTTGTTTATTCTCACAATAAAGAAGGGAAGAGCAGCCGAAACTGGTTTGGCTCAGTGGTAGAGCATCGGTCTGCGGACTGAAAGGTCCTGGGTTCAATTCCAGTCAAGGGCATGTACATTGGCTGTGGGCACATTCCCGGTGGGGGATGTGCAGGAGGCGTCTGGTCGATATTTCTCTTTCAACGACGTTTCTGGCTCTCTATCTCTCTCCCTTCCTCTCTGTAAAAAATCAATCAAATACCGTATTTTTCAGACCATAAGACGCACCGGACCATAAGACGCACCAGTTTTTAGAGAAGGGAAATGAAGAAAAAAAGATTCTGAAACAAATAGTGTCCTAAAATATTTTATGTGCATTAAAACCCAACATCACAGTCATAAACACATGTAATCAACCCTGTAAAGTAAACAGCAGCATTTAGAACCATTTTAGAGCCGGGCAAGCACACAGAGACCACACAGAGCCGGGCAAGTAAAAAAACTTTTTTTTTAAAGTATATGTGTAGGCTATATTTGGACCATAAGACGCAGGGACTTTTCCCCCCCACTTCTGGGGGGGAAAAAGTGCGTCTTATGGTCCAAAAAATACAGTATATTAAAAAAAAAAAAAAAAAAGTTAAGAGCAAACCAAAAAGATAGATACTCAAAATTATATTGCAGACAAACAGAAACCTCACTTGCTTTTTCTGGTGGCTTTATTAGAATTTCATTGTTTATAAAAACATTGCCTTTTCATTTAGCTGAAATTATATGAAACCTTGATTATAAATTAAAATGGTAATTTATTAAGTAATTGAAGTAGGTATCTTTGATTGAAAAGGCAAAGCAGAGGAAATTTAGTAAATGTTTACAACTGATTCACAAGGCACAAAGGTCACCCCAGCTCCAACTTAATTAAAAATGCAGGTGGCTAGAGGCTCTTGTCTTTCCAATTTCCTCTTGAAATTTTAACCCTGCTATTTGGCTTCCGTAAATTAAACCTTCCCCAGACAAGGTTATCAGTGCTGGCACCAGGCCAGGCCTCTGGTTGAGGTCTCAAGGCCCCAGTACATATGGGCTCTTTAAGAACTTACAAAAGGGGGCCAAAAACTCCATATTTGGGAGACAAAGAAGATAAAATCATACAAATAGGGAGAATTCCTGCATATTTCAGACCAGAATTTTAGAGACATTTTCTTCTGGACCAACATGTAATTAATGTCACTCCCTCTCTCTGGTATTGCTTTGTTCTTCTTTGGTTTTCTGTAACATTATGAGCCTATTCCTATAAATCGCCAACCTGTGTCCATGTGTACCCTGTTGGCTATTCCGGGGAAGACTGCCTAATATAATATAGCAATTGATCACAGGGAAGAAGCTCACTCATTTGTGCAGTGTGTCTGCTTCCATCCTGACAGGCTGATTTCAGAACACGTTCTCCAGTCTTGCTCCATAGGGAGGCGGGAGGCTTAACGGGAATAAGCCAACCCCCCATGGTTATGACCTGCCCCTCCCTCCCCGAGTCATATTTTATGTGGTGTAGAAATCCTAAGAAAAAGTGTTATGCCCCTGAAAAACTAGTATTTTGGTAAAAAAAAAAAAAAAAAAATTGGATGATTTAGCTGACCTAACACAACTTATTTCCTCTGCTCGAGGCTGGCAGGCCTGGGCTAGGAGGCCCGGCAGCATGGTTCCTCTGCATATGGATGAGTCCTTCTGGAAGTAAGGATCCTGCCTTGTCCCTGACCCCTCCAGGGACAAGTTCTGAGAGTTGTGTGTCCACCTGGAGCACCATGAGGAACACTCGAGTCCAGGGGGGTCAGAGCCAGCAGCCAGGTCCCCTTCACTTCAGGGGTGGCTGGCCCGTTAGCATGGCCCATTGTATCCACCCACTGAGCAGCCACAAGGAGGTCAGACAGGCCCAGAGAGAAGAGACGGCCTGGAGGGAGGGGTAACATGGTGCTGAGCGATGCAGCCAAACCGCATCCCAGCAGTTCCAGGTTCTGACCCTGAGCCCTCCCCACCTTTTTTCATCAGTGACTACAGGATCCTGAGGTGTAAACTGCAGAGACAGGTGAATGCATGCAAGAGGACCAGAAGGTTGCCTTTGAAATTGTCTTTATTTCTGATCATTCCTTTACAATCATCCACTCCGGGATTCACTCCCACACAAGAAGCTCAAGCCCCAATTCTGCCCCCTCTTCACACAAATGAGATTCATGTTTCCGGTTGTAGGACACTTTGCCTTTGAGATCCCAATAACTCCCCATCCTTTGCCCCTGCAATCCTGTTTCCTGGCTGTGTCCCTCCCTTTCCCCATTCACACTGAGCGTGAACCTGAAACCCCAGTCCAAGGTTTCAGCTTCCAAAGGCCCAGAAAGAAGCCTTTGCTGGGTCCACCCACGGAGCAGGGTCCATACAGGGGAACAGCACGGGCTCCCAGTCATGAAAATGCAACCTCATAAAACTCGATGTAGCCCCTGTCGTTGGCAAGCTTGATGGCCCTGGGCTGTCCTAACTCCCTCAGAATCCCCGTCAGCTCAGCCCGGACCAGGGGGAGTCTGTCCCGGTTGACAGTGCCCTGGGTCGTGTAACACTCCCGGGGGACCGGGTAATACTCATAGTCTAAGCTGCGCAGCCCGGCTGTGTGGCACAGCAGCTTCTCCACGGAGGCCACAGAGAGGCGGTTCTCAGTGATGGTGAACTCTCTCAGCTGGTGACAGCAGCTCAGGACAGGCAGGATGGCCTCAACTTGGGAGTCCACGATGGCACAGTTCTCGAGGAACAGGTCCCGGAGGGTGGGTGCCAATGCCTCCAGCAGAGCTCGGAGGGGCTCAGGACTGAAGTCAGCGAGGCTGGTAGAATACAGACCCAAGGTCTTCAGCTGCCTGAGGTTCGGGCACTGGAACAGGTGTGTCAGGTCTGAATGGGTCAGGCAATGGCAATAACTTATGGTAAGTTTTTCCAAGGGGGTCTGCAGGCACCTGGGGAGACACAGAGGGTTAGTTCCTGGGGACGGGGTGGCAGGTAGAGGGGGCCTCCATGTGGGAGAAGACCGATTTGTCCAAGCCCAGGATTGTCCTGACAATGTGATGAAGGGAAACACCCAGGAAGCCCAGACTCCTCTTAGGCTGGGTCAAGGTCACCACTTCTCCAGAGCTTCCTTCCTCAGCTGCTAAGCAGAGCACTGCTCTCTGGAGGGTGCCTGGACATAAGGTAAACCGTTGGAACCTGCTCAGAGAACCTGACAGAGTCTAGGTCTGTGGTCGCCAAACTGCTGCTAGAGAGCCACATGCAGCTCTTTGGGTCCTTCAGTGTGGCTCTTCCACAAAATACCACAGCCTGGGTGAGTCTATTTGAAGAAATGGCATTAGAAATTTAATGTAAACATTTTTTTGGCTCTCAAAAGAAATATCAATTGTTGTACTGTTCATATTTGACTCTGTTGGCTAATGAGATTGCTGACCACTGGTCTAGGTCAAGGATGGGCATCCCTGCACCTTATGATCAGGAGACAAAACCAAGAGTGCTGTCAACTCAGATTTCCTCCTGTCCACTGCTTGGCTACAGGCACCAGACATCTGAGCCACATGAGGCTTGTTCATCTATATTCAAGGTGATGAAAAGCAAGAACTTACAGCAAAAAATAATCTACCCAGCAAAGCTATCACTCAGAATTGAAGGCCAGATAAGGAGCTTCACAAATAAAAAAAAGCTAAAGGAGTTCATCACTGCCAAACCAGAATTATATGAATTGCAGAGGGAGTTCTCTAGGAAGAGAAAGAAAATAAAGATAAAAATTACGAACAACAGATACGTAACTATCAAAAAGTGAATCTAAAAACCAAGGGAATTAAAAAAATCTGATGAACAATATTAACTGCTGAATATAATATTGTAGAATCAGAGGTATGGAAGGGGAGTGGACTGATGATTCTCCTGAAAAATGGGAGTAGGGGGTGTGGGAAGAGATTGAACATAAACTGTGCACTTATGAATGAGGACAATGTGGGGTGGGGAAAGGGCAGAGAGTGGGGTAGGAACCTGGTGGAGGGGAGCAATGGAAGGGAAGAAAAAATGAGGAACATTTGTAATAATATGAACAATAAAGATTTATTTAAACAACAACAACAAAAAACAACAGAAAGAAAAGGGAGAGGTCTGTGCAAATGTGAGATCAGCTGCCTTAGCTGAGGCCGGTAATTTACCTGCTGTGACTGGCTTGGCTGGGGCTCAGATCTCAGGTTTGGTGAAGGAACAGAGCAGTGACTCAGAGGTAGAAATCTCTGAATCTCTCCTCTGGTGCCTGAGTTTTTTATACACCTTCCTAAACACAAGAATCCAATCAAGACCCTCAGTCTCCCACCCTTAATCCTAATGCCATTATTGTCTCCCTTTAGGGGTGTCGAACTCAATCAGAGAAGGGGCCAAAATCTAAAATCCAGCCTAAATTGCGGGCCGAATGGTTTACTGAACAGTCATAAACTGTCATTGTGATGGAAACGCAGCGGAGTGCAGTGATGACAGCGTGGTGCGGGCCACATTGCAAGGCCTGGCGGGACGGATTTGGCCCGCGGGCCTTGTGTTTGACACATGTGCTTTAGATGAATGGATTGAGAAAAAGTTAGGCAGAGGTAGGGTGGAGGCCTGGCTCATTGATCCCTTCCACAGACACTGACTGACGTTGACTAATGCTCCATAGGTTCCTTCTCTGTGTGAGACAGTGAAGGTGTCATGCGTTCCTAATGTTAAATAGGGAAGAGAAAAACCTTAGCATGGTTACTGGGGGTCTCTGGCCACATCATAGATATCAGAACATTGCAGAGTTAAAACATCCTCGAGAAGACACTGGTGCCATTCACAGGAGAACTAAGGAAATGTGTCCAGGCATCAAGTTTGGTGTTATGGCAGGTGACATAGCAGATTATGAGCTCCTCAGGGAGGAAGTGGTGGGCAACTGAGGTTGTGGCTGTCCTAGACCCAAAGGCTTCTCTGAGGGAGGTCAGGACAGAAGAACCATGACAAGCAGGGGTCAGGGCTGGGCAGGGTGGCCCTGGGCCATCCTAATGGGACCCTGTGAATGACCCTGGGCCATGGAAAATATGGGGGTTTTTCTTGGAAAGAAGAGAGATGGAAAGACTCTTCTCTGGGTGAATTCAGGATCTAAAAGGAGAAAAGCTAGAGGGGAGGCAGTGCCACCCTAGAGGGCAAAGGGAGAGATTCCATCTTCTGTCCCACCCAGGAGGAAAAGGGTGGGTCTGCTCTGGGGAAGATGGGATTAGCTCAGCAATCAGGGTGGGGAAGATTAAATCTAAGAATGCGTGGAGAGGGGACAGGGGTCAGCCCTGGGAGTTACACATTCTCAAGCCCCAAAGGCTTGATGCTGTGGGCTCTTTGGGATGTTGGAGCCAGGGACAGAAATAACAGTCATCCTATCACATGCAACCCTGTCAACATCATGTCAGCTGCCACCAGGTGATGTTTATCAAAGGGAAGAGGTTCCTCCCCAGAGAACCCTTCTTGGATATCAAGTGCCTTCCTGGACTACACTGTGTCTCCCTTGGCCCCATTCCTGCCCTCATGACAAAACTTCACTTATCCACACCCCCAATGATCTCCCTTATGACTACCAGCCCCTAAGTTCCCACTTCAGTAAGCATGACCCCAATATGGCTCTGTTCTGTATTGCTTGACATCCTTGTGGTGTGCAGAACCAGAGGCACTGTGAGGCCAGGCAGCAATCATGGGTCCTTAGACATCTGCAAATCAACAGGTGGCCCTTGGCGGTGTGAGGAAGGCCAGCTGTGGCCAGCCCATTGCTGCCACCTGGAGTTCCTGGCCTGCACAGCCTTCCTCTAGGTCCCCATCCTTCTCCTGTCAGTCACTCACCCCACAGACTCCCCTGAGCACCCAGTGTGTGTGCCAAGCTTTGACTCTGGGGAACTCTGAGTCACATGGAGAAGACAGCGCCACTGAAAAGACTCTGGGTGAGGACAGGAGGCACCGGAGTGAGTGCTGAGGCCTGTGGCTGAGCTCTCCTGGAAATGGACAGCACCACCCAGGCTGCCTCCGCTGGGGATCATAGGATTTGTCTGCAGTTAAAACACCTGCAACCACACAGCTGTGGGGGACCAGGATGTGTCAGTGCAGGTCCAACAGTTGTAACAAATGCCTGGCCCAGTGGAGGGGGGGGTGGGTGCATGGAGAATGGGGCGGCTGTGAGTGTGGAGGGTCAGAGGTGTATGGGAACTCTCTACCTTCTGCTCAGTTTTGCTGGGAACTTAAATCTGTCTGAAAAAGAAAATCCACTTTTCAAAAATAGTTTTATTTGTTTCAAAGAGAAAGTGATAGAGAAAGGCATCAATGAAGTGAGAGAATCATTGATTGGCTACCTCCTGCAACCCCCCTACTGGGCATTGAGTCTACAAACTCGGGCATGTGCCCTTGAACAGAATCAAACATGGAACACTTCAGTCATTACTCTATCAACTGAGCCAAACCACCTAGGGCAAACATTTTTAAAAAAATATTTTTTAAACATCCCCATGGGAAAACAGTGTGGCATTTCCTCAGAAATTTTAAAATGCAACTTCCATTTGATCTAGTATTCCCGTTTCTAGGAATATATTCCAAGAAAACAGAAACACCAGTCAGAGGGGATATATGCACCCCTAGGTTCATAGCAGCACAATTTACAATAGCTAAGATTTGGAAACAGCCTCAGTTCCCCTCTACACATGAGTGGATTGGAAAACATCTACACAATGAAATACTAGGCTGCGGTAAAAAGGAAGGAATTCTTAATATTTGCAACAGCATAGATTGAATAGGAGATCATTACGCTAAGCGAAATAAGCCAATCAGAGAAAAAGAAATATCATATGATCTCACTCATTTGTGGAATATAATGAACGCCATAACCTGATGAACAAAAATAGAAATACAGTCACAGAAGCATCACACAGACTGTTCAACCTATGAGGGAAGGCAAGGGTAAGGGGGTAAGAGATCGATCAATCAAAGTACTTACATGCATGCATATTAGCATAAGCACAAGAGAAAGACAGTAGAGGGGTGAAGGTAGCAAAAGAGAAATCAATGAAGGAAAAAGAAGTCTTAGGTAATACTTTAAACAAGAAAGGATTAAAAAAAATAAAAAAAAATATTATATATAAAATATCCCCTTGCACTCTTTAACATACTAAATTTCATTTATCATCCTATTTTATTTTTTAATATTTTATTGACGTCAGGAAGGGGGAAAGGAAGAAAATGATGGAAATATTAATAATGAGGGAAAATCATTGATTGGCTGCCTCCTGAATGCCCTCTACTAGAGATCCAGCCCACAACCCCAAGCATGTGCCTAACCAGGATTGGAACCTTGACCTCCTGGTTCACAGCTCAAACTTAACCTTTGAGCCATAGCAGGCATACTCCTTAATCACTTTATTAGGTAGTTTATATGATTAACATTTACAAAACTCACAACTAAAATATTCATACTCAAATAGTATTTACCTAAAGCAGATTTTATAAACACTTCACAGCATTGACCTGCTGGGAACACTAACACATCACCTGGTCTGACCAGCAGGTGGTGCACAAATCCTGAGGCCTGGCCATTTCTCCTGATAATCACCAGGGATGAATCCACTCTTTTCACTATAAGTCCACCCCCACCACCCAATTCCACTCATACCCAACAACCCATGGCTGACTGTTTCAGCTGTTTGGGTAAAGCAGGATCAGGGGGGCCCCATGCAGGGACTGAGTCCCACCGGGCGCCCTGTGCTGGGCTCTCTTCCCTGTCCTCAGGAGGAGAGCATGAGACTGAGGGGCAAGGATGCTGGGGGCTTCTGCTGGGAGGGGAAAGAGGAAAAACCCATTTACTGAGCTCTTACTCTATGCCAGGCCCACCGCCAAGCCCTCAACATGCACCGTCTCCTTGGATCTTACAAGCATCCTCTAAGCTGGGTGAGCACCATGTCCTCATCTGACAGGGGAGCTGAGGTTCTAGCCAGAGGTCCCTCCACCCAACAGCACCCTTCCTCAGCTTGAGTTTTTGTTTTTTTTAATCAATCTTTATTGTTCATATTATTACAAAGGTTCCTCATTTCTTCCCCCCTCCACCAGGTTCCCACCCTCCGCCCCCTCCCCACACCCCATTGTCCTCATCCATAGGTGCACAGTTTATATTCAGTCTCTTCCCGCATCCACCACTCCCCCTTTCCCCAAGAACAGTCAGTCCACTCCCCTCCCATATCGCCGACCCTACTACAATCAACAGCTAATATTGTTCATCAGATTTTTCAATCTCCTTTTTGTTGTTGTTGTTGTTTTTAATTAATAAACTTTTACACTTCTAAGAATAAATTTTAAAATCTAATAATTTTAAACCTTGTTTTTTTTTCTGCCCTGGGAGTTGAGAAGCAAACTTGTTTACATGTAAACTTGCCCTTAGGCTATCAAAAGGTATAGCCATTCAAGTGTAAATAGACACATTGTTTAAACATAGCTGCTGGTTGGAATTGGATTCCCTGTTCTAGGTGGGAAGGGATTGTCTCCCCCTTTCTCCATTAAAATTAAGGTGTTAGCTTTAAAACCTCTTTTTTGGCAAGAGACCTTAAACTTTCAGAACTTTAAATTTTTCAGATAGTACATCAGTTACTTAGCATTTACTCAAATCAATAATACCTCCACATGCCCAAGGATACACTTCACACAAAAGACATTTCCAAATAGATCAACCAACCTAATCCAGGCCCCACGCAAGGCACTCACAGATCAACACCCCAGCGCTATACTAACTCAACATATCCAGATCTAAGCCTTCATCACTTGATTCAGCAGACCCTCAAATTCCCCCAAAAGTTTCCAGTCATGTCTGAGAGGCAGCCTTGGGGCGGGGGCAAGCGAGGAGCGAGCTGTTCCGGGCCTGGCTGCTCCGGGGCTGGTCTCTGTTGCTCTGGTCCATTCCACAACCAGCTGCTCCCGGTCTGGCCACTGCTGCTCCCAGCCTGGCTACTGTTACTCCGGGCCAGATTACACCCGACCTGGCTGCTCTGAGCCTGGCTGCTCCGGGCCGGGCCGCTCCGGGCCTGGCCGCTCCCTACCTGGCTGCTCCGGGCTTGGTTGCTGCTGCTCTGGGCCTGGCTGCTCTGAGCCTGGCTGCTCGGGGCCCGGCCGCTTCAGGCTTGGTGGCTCCTGGCCTGGCAGCTGCTGCTCCGGGCCTGGCTTCAGCGTGAGTTTTATTAGAGTGCCCTTTGATTAGGGTCCCTGTGAGGGGTTAATTTTATGTGTCAACTTGACCTGAGGTCATCAAACTTTTGGACCTCATGGACCACCAGTTGGCAACCACTGAACTTGATGGCGCTAAGGGTTGACCAAGTAGCTGGTAAACCATTCTGGGTGTAAATTGCCCGGGTTAGCTTTTGATTCAGTAGATGAGTAAGGAGATCATACAGTGCAGCTGGGCTTCCTCCAATCTTTTGGGGGCACAAGTGGATTAGAAAGAGGAAGGAAGGATGAATTCTCTCTTCTTTGGTTTTAGCTGATGGTGAACATAGGTTCCAGGTTGTCAGGGCATCAAACTCCTGGGTGTGCACCAGCTGCCCTTTATTCTCAGGCCTATGGCCTCACACTGGGGTTTCCCATATGGCCTCTCCTGGTTTTCAAGCCTAACTTACCTTGGCCTCAGTTATACCATTGGCTTTGTAGGTTCTCCAGCTTGCAGAGGAGAGGTATTGGGACTGAAGGCGGGAGCCTATCCTTATAATTTCCTACCTGAGTCCATGTGTCCCTGTTGGCTATTCGGGGGCACACTACCTAATACAGCGACTGAGCACAGGGAAGAGGCTCACTCATTTGTGCAGTGTGTCTGCACCCCTTCCTAACAGACTGATTTCAGTACATGCTCTCTAGTCTAGCTCCATAGAGAGGCAGGAGGTGTAATGGGCATAAGCCAACCCTCTATGGATATTACCTGCCCCCCCTTCCCAGGTTATATTTTGTGTGGTGTAGGAATCCTCAGAAAAAGTATTTTGCTCAAAGGAATTTGGATGATATTTCTGGCCATAAACAGGTTACTTCCTCTGCACTAGGCCGATAGGCATGGGCTGGATGGCCCAAGGACTCGATGCGTCTGCCTGTGGATGAGCCCTTCTGGAACTGAGGGCCATGCCTTCTCCCTGAACCCCTCCTGGCACAATCCTGGGATGTGTGAGTCCACCTCCAGACCCATAGGGAACACTGGCATCCAGGGTCAGAGCCAGCAGAGAGGTCCCCTTCACCTCAGGGGCTGGTGGGCCACCTAGCAAGTCCCATTGTACCCACCCACTGAGCAGCCACAAGGAGATCAGAGATGCCCAGAGAAAAGACAAGGCCTGGAGGGTGGGATAACATGGTGCTGAGCGCTGCAGCTGAAACGCAACCCAGCAGTTCCAGGTTCTGACTCTGAGCCTGCCCGACCTTTTTTTTTTTTTTTTTTTTTTTTTTTTTTAATGAGCAACTGCAGTGTCCTGGGGTGTCAACTGGGAAGACAGGTGAACACAAGCAAGAGGACCAGAAGGTTACCTTTGAAATTGTCTTTATTTCTCATCATTCCTTTACAATCATCGACCCCAGGATTCACTCCCACACAGGAAGCTCAAGCCCAAATTCTGCCCCCTCCCCACACAAATGAGATTCATGTTTCTGCTGGTAGGACACTTTGCCTTTGAGGTCCCAATAACTCCCCGTCCTTTGTCCCTGCAATGCTGTTTGCTGGCTGTGTCCCTCCCTTTCCCATTCACTCTGAGTATTAACCTGAAACATGGGTTGGCCCCTGTATAATGCACCTAGTCTGAGGTTTCAGCTTCCAAAGGCTGAGGAAAAAGCTCAGGTGCTCCCACTGAGCACTGTCATTACAGGGGCACAGCATAAACCTCCCTGTGGCCTCTGTGCTTGGCGGCAAGTAGGATCATCCTGGTCTTTCCTAACTCCCTCAGTATTCCCGTCAGCTCAGCCCGGACCAGGGCAAGCCTCTCTTGCTTGACAGTGCCCTGGGTCGTGTAACACTCCTGGGGGACGGGGTACAGCTCCAGCTCTAAGCTGCGCAGCCCAGCTGTGTGACGCAGCAGCTTCCCCACGGTGGCCAAGGACAGGCGGTTCTGAGAGATGGTGAAGAAACTGAGCTGGTGACAGCAGCTCAGGACAGGCAGGATGGCCTCGACTTGAGAGTCCACCATGGCACAGTTATCAAGGCCCAGGACCTGGAGGGTGGGTGCCACTGCCTCCAGCAGAGCTCGGAGAGGCTCAGGACTAAAATCAGCAAGACTGGCACAATACAGACGCAGGGACTTCAGCTGCCTGAGGTTCGGGCACTGGAACAGGTGTGTCAGGTCTGAATGGGTCAGGCTCTGGCAATTTGTTATGGTGAGTTTTTCCAAGGGGGTCTGCAGGCACCTGCGGAGACACAGAACGGTTAGTTCCTGGGAACGAGGTGGCAGGTAGAGAGAGCCTCCATGTGGCACCCGAAGAAGAAGACCGATTTGTCCAAGCCCAGGGTTGTCCTGAGAATCTGATGAAGTTCAGCACCCAGGACCCCCACTTCTCCAGAGCTTCCTTTCCTCAGCTGCCAAGCAGAGCACTGCAGGCTGGTGAGTGCTTGGACAGAAGGGAAATCGAGGGAACCGGCTCAGAGAGTGTGACAGCATCTAGTTCATCCCTGCACCTTATGATTGGGAGGCAAAACCCACCATCCTGTCAACTCAGATTTCCTTGTGTCCACTGCTTGGCTCCAAGCACCAGACATCTGGGCCGCATGAGGCTTGTTCATCTAATTCAGAGGAAACACACCTGGCCTTAGCTGGTTTAAATCAGTGGACAGAGCTTTGCCTTTTGGACCCAAGGGTCTGAGATGATTCATGGTCAAGGGCACAGATCTCATTTGCAGGCTCAATGCCTGACCCGTGTTGGGGCATATGCTGAGGGCAACCAATCATCTCTCTCTCACTATGTATTTCTCTCCCACTCCCTTCCCTTCCATTCAACTCTCTAAAAAATCAATGGGAAAAAAATATTATCCTTTGATGATCTTTTAAAAAGGGAGAGAGTAAACCAGAAGAAGATTCTGCAACATCAACTGGGGAGGCCAGTGTGCAGAGGCGATTTCCATCCATACATCACCACAAACCACTAGTAACTCTGCAATCCTGTCCACTCCGGCTTCCTTGGCTGCAGAACTATGCCTGTCCTTTCTATGAATGACCTTCCTGGTACCAGGACCATTTCTGACAGATGGGGAATCTGACATAGGCTCACGTGTGTTCACGTGGCTGGTGACCACAGAGCTTATGTCTCAAATGCTCCATCTGATGTGACTTTGCCTCCTCTCAACCCTCTTCCTAAGGTCTCATCACTTAGACCTCTGTCACTAAGGAAGAATTCAACACCCAGGGTTGCTGGGTCCCTCATTGAGGCAGTTCTGTTACCCATCCTGACAGGCTGATTTCAAAACATGTTTCTTTGGGTGCTCATGGGATATCACCCTCAAAGCATCTAACAACACCATTCCTTTTACTAAAACTGTGTACAGTGCTAAACAGCTTACCCGAGCAACTGGTCCAGATGGCCTTGGAGGAAGGAGGGGGAATCCAGGTCCAGCTCACAGAGGTGCAGTGGGCTGAGCATCTGAGAGAAGAACTGGGAAAAGGATATCTGCAACTCTTGCTCCTCCCTCTCCTGCTCCTCTTCCTCCTCCCAATCCTGCTCGCCTTCCTCTCCCCAATCCTGCTCCTCTTCAACCAACACATGGATGTGGGAGAGAAAGAGTCTCTGCAGGTTCTTCATCTGCCCCATATAAAAAGCAAACATCTCCAGGGTGGTCAAGTCACAGGTGCAGTTCAGTACTAACTCCTGGATGCAATCCAGCTGCACCACATCCAGGACCTTCCTCACCCTGTGGAAGGGCACTGTAGCAATCCACAGCGTCTTGCAGCACAGGTGTACCAGCCCTTCCCTCTGCTGGGCCCATTGGATGACGTACATGAGAAACTCTTCCCTGTCCCCTTCATTGAAGTTAAGGTCTAGGAACACCTCCACAGGAGCTAAGGGGTGCTCCATGTTGGGGCTGGACCTGTGCACAGCCACTGGTCCTGTTGGTGAGCGCTTTTGGGTGCTGTCTCCACACCACATTCTCCAGAAGTCAGAATCCCTGTCCCTTAGATCCAGCACCCGCAGTTTGCACCTCCTGTGGAGAAAGCAGGACATTAGCCAAGATTCTTTCCAGTCAACAGGGCATTGGCTGACATGCTGTATGGACAGTGTGTCTCAGTGGTTGAGCATCTACCTATGAACCAGGAGGTCACAGTTCAATCCCTGGTTAGGATACATGCCTGGGTTGCATGCTCCATGCTTAGGGTATGATGTGTGTGTGTGTGTGTGTGTGTGTGTGTGTGTGTGTGTATAGGAGGCTGCTGATCAATGATTCTCTCTCATCATTGTGGCTTCTATCTCTCTCTCTCTCTCCCTTCCTCTCTGAAATCAAGAGGGAAAAAATGGTTTTTTAAAAAAGATCCACCGAATGAGGGCAGGTCAGAATGAAACTAAGCATCTGAGTTGAGGCAACAACCAAACTCTACCCCCACCCTGACTTCATCTTTGATTCTCAAGCTCAGCGTCTCCCTTGCCCCCTGCTTTGCTTTGCTCATCTCCTTCAATCCCTCCTGCTCAGCACTTCCTGTATCTATAACTAACACTGGGAGGAGGCAGGGCACATTTTGGAGGTGCCTCTGCCCATTAGGCAGTGCTGCACTCCCCAGTGAGCTCAGCAGGGTGCCATGGTCCCTACTCTCACTGGCATCTTCAGAAAATTTGGGTCCCCTTTAGGCCTTCAACATGCCCTGACCCCCTTGGTCTCCGGGATGCCCAGGACCCTCCCAAGTACCAGGAGCAGCCTTACCTGGGGCGAACTTCCTGGGCAAGCAGAAGGTCAAGCCCATCCAACACGGCTTTTAAGACCTGGACTGGAAGTGGCTGTTTCAGGCTCCCCAGAGGGAGGACAGTAAAGGGCCAGGTTTGTGTCATCGCCTTCAGGACCTGGTGCTGTCTACTGTGGAAGGCCAGGGTGAACAGCTGCGGGAAGAGCTCAGCAGGCAGGTACTCCAGAGCTGCGATGGCCGAGGCCTGGTCCCTCAGCAGGCTCTCTGCTGCCAGCTGCAGAAGTGTGGGTGGGGTCCTGATGCTCATCCTCAAGGTGCTCCAAAGGAATCCTGTGGAAAAATCCAGGGAACAAAGCATCCTCATCAGGCCATGCCTTTGAGCCCCAGCCTCTGACTCCCCATTTTCACAGAAATCAACTCAGGTTCAAAGCCCATGCCTGGCAATGGTGAGAGCCTCAGTTTACAGAGTCCCATTCTGAGCTAGGTGACCACAGAGCCATAGTTCCCATGTAGGCCCCAGGACAAGTATCTCAGAAGCACCCACATTTTCATTCCAGTCTGCCTGGGAAGTGGGTACGAAGGGCCTGAAATCTGACCCCCACCTTTTTTGAGGAAAATTTCAGACCAGTCTATGGACACCAACTCAAAATTTAAAATTTCCAGAAATAAAACCACAGTTAACAGGTTTTCATTAGGGGCTTGGAGGGAGGAGGGGTGTCAGAGAATCAGCTTGGTTACACCTTTAAAATAGAACAAAGCTCAAGCCCAAATTTTGAAATTCAGGAAAAAGTACACCAAGAGGCAAACTCAATGCCTTCAATCAGTTAAAACAATAGAAGAAAAAGGAAAAGGTCTGTGCCAACGTGAGATCAACTGCCTTAGCTGAGGCCGGTAATTTACCTGCTGTGACTGGCTTGGCTGGGGCTCAGATCTCAGACCTGCTGGAGGACTGCAGAGCTGGAAGTCTCTGAATCTCTCCTCTGGTGCCTGAGGTTTTTATACACCTTCTTAAACGCTAGAATCCAATCAGGACCCTCAATCCTTAATCCTAATGCAATTATTGTCTCCCTTCAGATGAATGGATTGAGAGAAAGTTAGGGAAGTGCAGGGTGGAGGCCTGGCTCATTGATCCATGTGGTGGGCATTTTCTCTGTTTTCTGCGTCCCACACAGATAACAGCTTCCTGAGTGCAGAAGCTGTGGATTAAGAAATTAGAAAAAGAAAGAGACAAGAGGCAAAAATAGATTCATAAAGCTGGGCGCTAGATGGGCGCCATCTCTCTGATGGAGAGACAGTCACACCCACCACAGACAACACAGCACATTTGCTGGAATCCGAAGGGGAGTTGAAGGTCAAAAGGAGTCTCGGGTGTGCTCACATCCTATTCATCAAGATCTGGGTAAGCTCCTCATTTTTTGGTACAAGATTTAGCATATCAAGATCTGGGTAAGTCAAGTCCTATTTGTTCCTCCTTCCAAGCACTTTGATAAAGATAAAAAAATCAGTACTGATAACAGGGTTCTGCCAGTGCCCTCAGGCTCAGCTGATAAGAATTAAAGAAATATCCATGTGCCTTCCCAGATGGCTCTCTACAGATCCCTTCCACAGAAACTGACGGAGGTTAATTAATAGTCCATAGGTTCATCATAGGTGTGAGACAGTGAAGGTGTCATGGGTTCCTGATGTTAAAAGCATGGTTGCTGGGGGTCTTTGGCCACATCAAAGTTATCAGAACATTGCAGAGTTAAAACATCCTTGAGAAGACACTGGTGCCATCCTCAGGAGAACAAAGGAAATATGTCCAGGCATTAAGTTTGGTGTTATGGCAGGTGACATAACAGCTTATGAGCTCCTCAGGGAGGAAGTGGTGGGCAACTGTCCCGACCCACGGGACAACAACGGGGGCACGCAGGAACCACCTAAGAGAATGAAACAAACAAGGAACGCAAAAGAATGAAGGCAAGACAAGGTTCTGATCAAGCCTCAGTTTTATTCTCTGAAATGGCAGAGACAAAGGGGGGCAGGGCTGCCCATGCAGAGGGGTCCCTGGCAGTGTCCAGGGGGAGGATCAGGAAGGGGAAGTTTCAGGAAGACAGGAGATGCTAAGCCCCAGGTTAATCTTATCTTCTGGATAAGCCCTCAGGGCACCGCATAACTTCTGCTAGAAGGAACTTAATTCTATTTCCTTAAGACTGCGTTGCTTGCCTCAACTCTGCTAGCTCCCAACATCTCCTCCCTTTGTCTTAATTGAGGGTGGGCCTTAACCGATTGGGGGAGTAGTGACCTGGTTCCTCCCGTGGGCTTCCCAGGCCCACCAGTGTTAGCGGCTCTTGGTATCTTTTGGGGAGGAGAGGCAGAGCTGATTGGATTTGTATTGATACCAACCTCTATGCAAACCAGGTATGCTCACAGGGAAATCCAGAGGGGGTCGAAATTTTCCCGTGACCTTCCCTTGGGAAGAGGGGGTCGGAAAATTTTTTGGACCTTCCCTTGCAATGCTTTGCTCTGCACCCATATCGGTACCCATACCTTTCTCCTTAGTGGGGAGTAGGTAAGCATTCCTCTGGTCATCATGCTGTCCCCGCAGGGAGGGAGCGATGGTAAAGTTCATAATCTTGCTCATGATCAGCTACGGCTAAACGGTGGTAATGTACCTGGATGGGTTTGGCCAAGATGCTGTCAATGTGTTGTTTTACAAAATCTGTTAACCTCCGAAAAGCCCAGGGGCCAAAGGATAGGATTAATAAGAAACCTATGAGGGGGCCCAGGATGGGGAGAAGGTAGGGGAGAAGTCCGTTTAGTCCGCTCCAGAGAGGGTTCTCGAACAGTTCTTTCCTCCGCTTTATCAGGTCTTCCTGTAGTTTCTTGATTTTGTCTCGGACGATTCCAGACTTGTTGGCGTAGAAACAGCAACGTTGCTGTAGGGCTAAGCATATCCCTCCCTGTTCTGCTGTGAGTAAGTCTAAGCCTCTTCTATTCTGCAAGACAACCTCCGCTAGGGAGTCTATTTGATCCTGAAGGTCATTGATGGTTCCGGAAAGGGCTTGAACATCATCAATCAGCTGATTAGAAAGTTTAACATATGAGTTGACCGCTACTCCTAGACCTGCAGAGCCGGTGGCCACGGCTCCTGTGACTCCTAGACCTATGAGTAGGGGGATGAACTGAACCGCGCGCTTACTGCGGCCGCTAATATACTCAAGGCTGGGCAGGGGGACGGGCTCATCTCCTGGGACAATGTCAATATCAGGGAGGAGGATAGCTTGTATACATAGCCCGGTCCAATTGATAGGCAAGGCCGTGAAGGCCATGTTTCCTCCACATATAAAAACTTGTCCGGGAGCGAGGCAGAGGGATGAAGTTTTACTAATGGTAAAAGAGCAGTTTGAAAAGGTAATAAATCCCACATCTACATCATAACTATTATTCTGAGGAGGGCTTTCTAGGCATATTGTTGAGTTGAATCTTAAAGGTTGAATCCTAAAAGGAAGACTAATACTACAATTATTTTCTGATAGGAGGCTGGTAACGTTAGCTGGGATGGCGAGGGGCATAGGTGTACCAAGCGTCATGCATAGCCAACAGTTCTCTGCCAGTTTCGGGTTGGAGACATTGAGGGCCTTTAGGGTGGCTTCTAGAATATCTGAGGTTTGGGTATCTAAGTCTATACCTCGGGGTTTGGGTAGAACTAAAGGGTGGTATTGTAGCGGAGGGTACTTAACTTTGATAAATTCTTCTATTTGTTTTTGAACCTCGGCTTCTCTTACCCTATCAGATGGCCCGCCACCATCAGATATATGGATTGGAGCTCGCGGTGGCCAGCAGATGGGTTTGCCAACTGTGCCACGGCAAGAGGCTTGGGCATACTTAGAGTGGCCTCTGGAGGTATGGTCGTATTCACCTCCGAAGGAGCCAAGGTAGGTTTTCTCGAGAATGGCAGTTAGGTATACCTTGCCGTCAGTATGGGTACACTGTTGGACACTGCTATAAACAGGTAGAGTGTAGTCTAAGACTGTTTGGCCAATCCTGGGGACAAGATCCAGGTCTGCCGTCAACTGGGGGGTATGATTTTAGGTTTATTCTGGCATTTCCAGCTTTGTTCAATCCCATCAATACGTTGCTCATAGACAAGATAGGCAGTGAAACTGCCGCAATCGGCTATGCGGGTGTACCTGGGAGGCTTTCCTGCAGTACTACCCCCGTCACACCTACAAGGGTTGCCAAATAGTTTTAGGATTAATTGATCTCTGTTTACCGGAGGTCCTAGTCCACCGCTGGTCAAGGGGATCAGGATTGAAAGCAGGGTCAGGATAATTTTTGCCATGATCTGTAGAAGGAAAGGGAGGGAGTCTTTCACAGGGGAATAGTTCCCTGGAAGGGAGGTTGTTATTTAGGGGAATTAATGGGTTTGATCAGGCGTTCTGGTAGCCATCTCGGTCCTTCCACCTGTGTGTCGTAGACACATGCGGACCCCCGTCCCCAGATAAGGACCGGGTCTGGACCGTGCCATTTTGAGGTCAATGGATCTTTCCACATGACTTTTGCGTATTGATTTTTTGTTTCCTGGTGCCAAAATCAGTCGGCAGCCGAGTTCCTTCTTTGTCTAATTTTAAGAAATTTAATGTAAATAACGCATGATTTAAAAGGTTACGGGGGGAGCCTCTAGTGGGATAAACATCATTTGTTTTTAGTTTGTTTATGGTGTGTTTTTTAGGGTTTGATGAGATCGTTCTACTATCCCTGTCCTTGGGGGTTATAAGGGATGC
>NW_023425515.1:188691095-189070771 GCF_014108245.1 Pipistrellus kuhlii | reverse complement strand
CGCCATCTCTCTGATGGAGAGACAGTCACACCCACCACAGACAACACAGCACATTTGCTGGAATCCGAAGGGGAGTTGAAGTCAAAAGGAGTCTCGGGTGTGCTCACATCCTATTCATCAAGATCTGGGTAAGCTCCTCATTTTTTGGTACAGATTTAGCATATCAGATCTGGTAAGTCAAGTCCTATTTGTTCCTCCTTCAAGCACTTGATAAAGATACAAAAATCAGTACTGATAACAGGGTTTCTGCCAGTGCCCTCAGGCTCAGCTGATAAGAATTAAAGAAATATCCATGTGCCTTCCCAGATGGCTCTCTAACAGATCCCTTCCACAGAAACTACTGACGGAGGTTAATTAATAGTCCATAGGTTCATCATAGGTGTGAGACAGTGAGGTGTCATGGGTTCCTGATGTTAAAAAGCATGGTTGCTGGGGGTCTTGGCCACATCAAAGTTATCAGAAACATTGCAGAGTTAAAACATCCTTGAGAAGACACTGGTGCCATCCTCAGGAGAACAAGGAAATATGTCCAGGCTTAAGTTTGGTGTTATGGCAGGTGACATAACAGCTTATGAGCTCCTCAGGAGGAAGTGGTGGGCAACTGTCCCGACCCACGGGACAACAACGGGGGCACGCAGGAACCACCTAAGAGAATGAAACAAACAAGGAAACGCAAAAAGAATGAAGGCAAGACAAGGTTCTGATCAAAGCCTCAGTTTTATTCTCTGAAATGGCAGAGACAAAGGGGGCAGGGCTGCCCATGCAGAGGGGTCCCTGGCAGTGTCCAGGGGGAGATCAGGAGGAGGGAAGTTTCAGAAGACAGGAGATGCTAACCCCAGGTTAATCTTATCTTCTGGATAAGCCCTCAGGCACCGCATAACTTCTGCTAGAAGGAACTTAATTCTATTTCCTTAAGACTGCGTTGCTTGCCTCACTCTGCTAGCTCCCAAATCTCCTCCCTTTGTCTTATTGAGGGTGGGCCTTAACCGATTGGGGGAGTAGTGACCTGGTTCCTCCCGTGGGTTTCCCAGGCCCACCAGTGTTAGCGGCTCTTGGTATCTTTTGGGGAGGAGAGGCAGAGCTGATTGGATTTGTATTGATACCAACCTCTATGCAAACCCGGTGTGCTCACAGGGAAATCCAGAGGGGGTCGAAATTTTCCCGTGACCTTCCCTTGGGAAGAGTGGGTCGGAAAATTTTTTTGGACCTTCCCTTGCAATGCTTTGCTCTGCACCCATATCGGTACCCATACCTTTCTCCTTAGTGGGGAGTAGGTAAGCATTCCTCTGGTCATCATGCTGCCCCACAGGGAGGGAGCGATGGTAAAGTTCATAATCTTGTTCATTGGTCAGCTACAGCTAAACGGTAGTAATGTACCTGGATGGGTTTTGCCAAGATGCTGTCAATGTGTTGTTTTACAAAATCTGTTAACCTCCGAAAAGCCCAGGGGCCAAAGGATAGGATTAATAAGAAACCTATGAGGGGGCCCAGGATGGGGAGAAGGTAGGGGAGAAGTCTGTTTAGTCCGCTCCAGAGAGGGTTCTCGAACAGTTCTTTCTGCTGCTTTATCAGGTCTTCTTATAGTTTCTTGATCTTGTCTCGGACGATTACAGACTTGGCGTAGAAACAGCAACGTTCCTGTAGGGCTAAGCATATCCCTCCCTGCTCTGCTGTGAGTAAGTCTAGGCCTCTTCTGTTTTGTAAGACTACCTCTGCTAGGGAGTCTATTTGATCCTGAAGGTCATTGATGGTTCCGGAAAGGGCTTGAACATCATCAATCAGCTGATTAGAAAGTTTAACATATGAGTTGACCGCTACTCCTAGACCTGCCGAGCCAGTGGCCACGGCTCCTGTGACTCCTAGACCTATGAGTAGGGGGATGAACTGAACCGTGCGCTTACTGCGGCCGCTAATATACTCAAGGCTGGGCAGGGGGACGGGCTCATCTCCTGGGACAATGTCAATATCAGGGAGGAGGATAGCTTGTATACATAGCCCGGTCCAATTGATAGGCAAGGCCGTGAAGGCCATGTTTCCTCCACATATAAAAACTTGTCCAGGAGCAGGGTAGAGGGATGAAGTTTTACTAATGGTAAAAGAGCAGTTTGAAAAGGTAATAAATCCCACATCTACATCATAACTATTATTCTGAGGAGGGCTTTCTAGGCATATTGTTGAGTTAAATCTTAAAGGTTGAATCCTAAAAGGAAGACTAATACTACAATTATTTTCTGATAGAAGGCTGGTAACGTTAGCTGGGATGGCGAGGGGCATAGGTGTACCAAGCGTCATGCATAGCCAACAATTCTCTGCCAGTTTCGGGTTGGAGACATTGAGGGCCTTTAGGGTGGCTTCTAGAATATCTGAGGTTTGGGTATCTAAGTCTATACCTCGGGGTTTGGGTAGAACTAAAGGGTGGTATTGTAGCGGAGGGTACTTAACTTTGATAAATTCTTCTATTTGTTTTTGAACCTCGGCTTCTCTTACCCTATCAGATGGCCCGCCGCCATCAGATATATGGATTGGAGCTCGCGGTGGCCAGCAGATGGGTTTGCCAACTGTGCCACGGCAAGAGGCTTGGGCATACTTAGAGTGGCCTCTGGAGGTATGGTCGTATTCACCTCCGAAGGAGCCAAGGTAGGTTTTCTCGAGAATGGCAGTTAGGTATACCTTGCCGTCAGTATGGGTACACTGTTGGACACTGCTATAACAGGTAGAGTGTAGTTCTAAGACTGTTTGGCAATCCTTGGGACAAGATCCAGGTCTGCCGTCAACTGGGGGTATGATTTTAGGTTTATTCTGGCATTTCCAGCTTTGTTCAATCCCATCAATACGTTGCTCATAGACAAGATAGGCAGTGAAACTGCCGCAATCGGCTATGCGGGTGTACCTGGGAGGCTTTCCTGCAGTACTACCCCCGTCACACCTACAAGGGTTGCCAAATAGTTTTAGGATTAATTGATCTCTGTTTACCGGAGGTCCTAGTCCACCGCTGGTCAAGGGGATCAGGATTGAAAGCAGGGTCAGGATAATTTTTGCCATGATCTGTAGAAGGAAAGGGAGGGAGTCTTTCACAGGGGAATAGTTCCCTGGAAGGGAGGTTGTTATTTAGGGGAATTAATGGGTTTGATCAGGCGTTCTGGTAGCCATCGCGGTCCTTCCTCCTGTGTGTCGTAGACACATGCAGATCCTCGTCCCCAGATAAGGACCGGGTCTGGACCGTGCCATTTTGAGGTCAATGGATCTTTCCACATGACTTTTGCGTATTGATTTTTTGTTTCCTGGTGCCAAAATCAGTCGGCAGCCGAGTTTCCTTCTTTGTCTAATTTTAAGAAATTTAATGTAAATAACGCATGATTTAAAAGGTTACGGGGGGAGCCTCTAGTGGGATAAACATCATTTGTTTTTAGTTTGTTTATGGTGTTTTTTAGGGTTTGATGAGATCGTTCTACTATTCCCTGTCCTTGGGGGTTATAAGGGATGCCAGTGGTGTGCTTAATGTGAAATTGATGGCAGAAATTTTGGAATGCCTGAGAGGTATATCCAGGTCCATTGTCAGTTTTGATTTTTTGAGGCTTCCCCATAACGGTAAGACATTGGAGGACATGAGCTATAATATTCTTAGAGGCCTCTCCGCTATGGAGGGTGGCGAAAATAAACCCACTGTAGGTGTCAATGGTGACATGGGCATATTTGAGGTTGCCAAACTCAGGGATGTGGGTGATGTCCATCTGCCAAATTTCGTTGGAGAGGATACCTCTGGGATTAACTCCCAGGTGAGGGAGGGGTAAGAGAGTGACACATCCAGGGCAGCTTTTAACGATGTGTCGGGCTTGTTCTCTAGTAATTTTGAACAGAAGGCGGAGGGTGTTAGCGTTGAAGTGGTGGATATTGTGGGCCTGTTGAGCCTGGGAAAGGGGATCTAAAGAAAGGGAGTATACAAGTCGGGTGTTTCGGTCTACTGCTGCATTGCCTTGAGAAAGGGGGCCAGGAAGGTCTGAATGGGCTCTTAGGTGTCCAATGAAGAAGGGGGCTAGTCTATTTGTAATTAGCGTTTGTAATTGCTGAAAAAGGGGGACTGCATTGGTGGTGGGTTTAATATGAGGGACAGTTTCTAGTAGGGGAATGGAGGAGCTATCAGTATAAAGGTTAAAAGGGGTGGCGGGTAATTTTGAAAAGACTTGTAGAACAGCAAACAGTTCAACAAGCTGTGCAGATTTGAAAGGGGATTTAACAGTGAATTCTTGACTATCAATGGTGTATGCTGCCATGCCAGTGGAGGATGCATCTGTGAACACTAGGGATGCTTGCTTAAGGGGGTTTTTAGATGTGATCTTTGGAAAGATAAAAGGGTGTATTTGAGCGAATTGGAGTAATTTATTAGGAGGGTAATGATTATCTATTGTTCCCTGGAATGAGGAGAAGGAAATAACCCAATCATCATCTTGCTGGAGGAGCCAGTTAATTTGTTCTTTTGTATAGGGAAGTATAATATGATCGGGGTCTCGACCAAAATATTGACGGCTCCGTTCCCTGCCTAATCGGAGAATTTTGGTTATTAAGGATGGATATGGAATGAGAACTCGGGAGGGGGATGAGGGCAAGTGGATCCAGAGTAGGGGGCTGTCCTGCCATAAGACTCCCGTAGGTGTGTGGGTAGTAGTACAGATAATGAGCGAAAAAGGTTTATCATAGGATAGGAATGTAATTTGTTGCTGCTGAATGGCAATTTCAACCTTGGAGAGGGAAGATTTAGCCTCTGGAGAGAGTTTACGGGGGGAAAGGGGATCAGGGTCTCCTTGTAAGATGTCAAAGAGGGGTTTTAAATCTCCTGTTGTTAGTTTTAAGTAGGGTCTGAGCCAGTTGATGTCTCCTAAGAACTTCTGAAAATCATTAAGGGTTTGTAATTGATCAGTTCTTAATTGAATTTTTTGAGTTGTAATGCTATTTTGATTTAGTTCAAAACCAAGATAGTAATAAGGGTCTTTGAAGCCCCAAAGAGGAAAGGCGGGCAGCCAGTTCTTGGCTGCATTTGAGGACTTCAGGGCATGAAGCTCCTGCTAGGAGAATGTCATCCATGTAATGTATAATGTAAATAGAAGGCCAGCAAGGTCTGAGAGGGTCTATAGCTTGGGCCACAAATTTCTGACATAGGGTGGGGCTATTTGCCATGCCTTGAGGGAGTACTTTCCATTGGTACCGGGGCATAGGTCCTTTAAAATTAGTAACAGGGAGACTGAACGCAAAACGTTCCCTGTCTTGGGGGTGTAGGGGGATTGTGAAGAAACAGTCCTTGAGGTCAATGATAATTTTGTAGTAATTGGCAGGAATGGCAATAGGGGAGGGAAGGCCTGGTTGGAGGGCTCCCATCGTGAACATGGTTTTGTTGATTTCCCTGAGGTCCTGAAGAAGTCTCCATGTCCCTGTTTTCTTTTTAATTATGAATATGGGAGTATTCCAAGGGGAGGTGGTGGGTTCTAAATGTCCAGCAGCCAGTTGTTCCTGTACTAATTCAGTGGCAGCTGTAAGTTTTTCGTTATTTAGAGGCCATTGATCTACCCAAACGGGGGAGTCGGATTTCCATTTTATCTTGTCCGCGTGGGGTACAGGAAAGTCAATGGCCGTTAAGGAAAATGTTCACTCCCTAGACCTAAACGATTGTTTCTTGGTGTTATAGATAATGGGACTTTTATTCCCTGTTTGTTTCTTCCTAGTCCCTGTCCTGGTAAAAATCCTTGGTTGAGCATCTGTTGAGTAATAACTTCATTGGGGCTACACATGATGAGCTTTAATTGGGATAAGATGTCTCGTCCCCAAAGGTTGACAGGTAGGCCTGGGACAATGTACGGCTGTACCTGTCCGGAATTACCCTCGCTGTCTTTCCAAGTCAATATTTTTGAGCTTTGTTTCGGGTTGGTGGACTGACGGATTCCCTTAAGGTGAGTTAGAGACCTCGCAAGGCCAGTTTGGTGGCCAGTGTTGGTCTGAAATTACTGTGGCATCGGCCCCTGTGTCAACTAGGCCCTCAAGGATTTTCCGTCTAATTGTAGGGTTAATAACGGTCTCTCTGGAGTAATTTGTTGTATCCAATAAGTATCGGATGACCCAAGGGCAGCCTCTTGCCTAGGGCGTTGGGAGTGACTCTTATTGGCAGAGTTTAGAGGAAGTAAGATGAGTTGAGCTACTCTCTTTCCTTTGGGGATGGATATGGGTCCTGATGGGGCCGAGGCTAGAAGAGTGATTTGGCCAGTATAACCATTGTCACTGATTCCAGGGGTGATGTGGAGTCCGGCCAATGCGGAGCTCCCTCGCCCTAGTATTAAACCGAATGTATCGGAGGGTAGAGGTCCAAATGTTTCCTTGGGGAGAAGTTGGATGCCTTGTTCAGGAATTAATACTGAATCGGTGGCGGTACAGAGGTCCAATCCTGCACTGCCAGGGGTAGCCCGGAGGAGGGAGCTGATGCCTGAGTGTGGAGAATCTGTTGGGGAGATCGTGCCTGTGGGACGAACCTCAGAGGCCCTGGTTCTGTCCCTGGTTCTGTCCCTGGTTCGGGGCCGAGGGCAGGCCCCTCTGGAAGTTTCCCTGTTTCGGTGCTAAGGATTTGCCTTCTATGTCTGTTTTAGAGAAACATTCCTTGGCCCAGTGAAGGCCGAGTTTACAGCGAGGACAAGGGGTTCTAGGGGGTGCTCGAGGAGGAGTGATGTTGCTAGAGGGGGGGTTTTTAAAGGCCGGAATCTGTGATTCCTTTGTGGGACATTCGCGAGCAAAATGTCCAGGCTGTTTACAGTTGTAACAAGTTTTCTGCTGTTTCTCCGGGGTAAAGGTTTTTAGAGCTGCTCCTATAGCTAAACCGAGCGTATGGGAAGTGCCAATTCCAGAGCATAATTTAATATCATCGGAAAGGCTTCCACAACGATGCGGTCTTATTGTTTCTTGGCATGTAGGATTGGCATTTTCATAGGCAAGATGTTTGATAAATGTGCTTTCTGTCTCGCCCTCTCCAATTAGCCGTTCCGCGGCATCAGTTAAGCGGCTGATGAAGTCGCTGTATGGCTCATCCGGGCCTTGTTGGACCTTAGCTAAGGAGGTTGTGGCCGAGCCTTTAGGAGGGAGTCGGCGCCAAGCCTTTAGACCTGCATTTTGAATTTGGGCTAATAATCCAGGGGGAAAGGCTGCCTGTGCCTCATTAGTGTCATATGGGCTTCGGCCGAGTAATTTATCTCTCGTCCACAAGCGCGAGGTTTTACTTTCACTATTGCGCTGGGCGGTTTCTCGGCAGTTTTCTACAAAGTCTGTTCTCCAAAGAACATACTCGCCCCCTGAGAGCGTTGCTCGAGCCAGGGAGATCCAATCGTTAGGAGTTAGCTATCGGTCACTTAAACTATCAAGTATAGTCAAGGTATAGGGAGCAGTGGGTCCATAATTGCTTACAGCCGCCTTTAAGTCTTTTAAATGTTTAAGGTTTAAGCGGCGATATTTTTGGTTTTTTTGCTGAGGTTGGGGGTCGGGGCTTTCTGTCTCAGATTCATTGTCTGTAGGATCCTGATCAGGATTTTGGGAGTCTGGGGGAGTTTCATCTTCATCGGGGGAATTGTTTTCCTCCTCTTCTATTTCTTTTTCAGGGCCTCGACTACGGATGACCGGGAAGGCAAGGAGAGGGGGCTTGTTTTTAGCCGATAGGGCTTGGGATGGAGTTTTTGTTTTAGTTCTGTTGGGGGGTGATTTTTTTGAGGGGGGAGTATCTGGCTGGGTAGGATTTAAGGTAAGAAGTTCAGCCTCGAGGGCCTGTATTTCTTTAATAAGTTGGACATGTACTCGCTTTTGCTGTAGAAGTTCTTTTAAAGATGAGACTTCTTGAGTAAGGGTTATTTTAGCTTGTCTGATGGGGTCAGATGAACGGGAGTTAACATCTGGGGAAAGATCAGGGTGTGGTAAGGATTTGGGATTAAACGGAGGGGGCCTATAAAAGGGCGGGGCTGTTAAGCGCCAGGGATCATCATGGTAGTGGGCGGCTTGCTCCTCCATGGTTTCCTCCTCGGGGGTTAAATGGTCAGGAAGGTTTTTCTTAAGGGTAAATGAGGGATAAATATTAGGTATTTTTTGTGACTCCTCTATTTTTTCTTGGGGCTGAGTTTTTGGGTCTTTTTTCTCCTCAGAAGTCTCTGTAGAGTCTCCTGGGATATCTAGAATAACTGAAGGACATGCTGAAGGGGGACGGGAGTTTTCTCTGAGGACTGCTTCTCCTGTTTTAATGATGTCTTTGATGTCAGGGTCTTGGGAGTGGATTTTAAGTATATCATGAATTAGATTCCAATAGGAAAAGGCAGTAACAGGGACCTTCTCAGGACCAAAGACCCGATAAAAATCTTGTAGGGCATCCCCTACCCGTTCCCAGTGTTTTTGATTAAAAGTTCCTTCTAGGGGGAACCAAGGGCAGGTATCTTTTCTCTTAACCCTTACTCCTAGCGTTCTGAGGGAAATCTTGACACCGTCAAGGAACATTTCATGACAACTCAAGGAATTCCCCATTATTGGTCGATTGGATGGCTCTCAAAGAGATTCCTTCTCCACGTAAGCCTCCGGGACGTATAAACCCCGTGCCAGGTCAGCTTGAATTTTCTTGTCAACCCAGGAATTCAGGCGGAATTACTCTCTTTTCGACTCTACCCTTTACTCCCTTGCTTGCATGAAACGGTCGGTAGGTATAATCCGCCTACACGGATCCTCACAGACAGGGAGACCCCGTTTGCCCTCCTCAGGCACGCAGGTCTCCCGTGGTTGAGTCTGTGAGGTGAACGACTTTTTGTTCAAAGCAAGCTCAAGGTTTTAAGAGTAGATCTAATTGGAGAGGATTCTCGCCAAGAAAACCGGGAGACGGTACTAGTTCAAGTGAATCGGAGTTCTCACAGCCAAAGACGGGTACCTTTCACTCTTCCCCGGATCAGCAAGTGAGTGCTTATTAGTGGGCAGGAAGAAACCAACCAAGAGAACCAATAATAACAATCGAGCAAAAAAAAGGGGTGAAATGTTCTGAAATCTTGTTTGAAAAAATCGTCTACCTACCTTTACTCCGATCTGTCTCACGGCGGGCGTGACCGTGGCGATCCAATGCTGAGTCTTCACTCGCGGGTCCTCACGGCGACTCTGGGGGGTGCCTGGCCAGGGCTTCTCCGGTAGACGTTCTCGCTAGAGATTCTCAGGAGTGCCCCACGTTGGGCGCCATTTTGTCCCAACCCGCGGGACAACAACGGGTGCACGCAGGAACCACCTAAAAGAATGAAACAAACAAGGAACACAAAAGAATGAAGGCAAGACAAGGTTCAGATCAAGCCTCAGTTTTATTCTCTGAAATGGCTGTATTTATACAGCAGAGACAAAGGGGGGCAGGGCCGCCCATGCAGAGGGGTCCCTGGCAGTGTCCAGGGGGAGGATCAGGAAGGGGAAGTTTCAGGAAGACAGGAGATGCCAAGCCCCAGGTTAATCTTCTGGACAAGCCCTCAGGGCACCGCATAACTTCTGCTAGAAGGAACTTAATTCTATTTCCTTAAGACTGTGTTGCTTGCCTCAACTCTGCTAGCTCCCAACAGGCAACTGAGGATGTGGCTGTCCTAGACCCCAAGGCTTCTCTCAGAGAGGTCAGGACAGAAGGACCATGACAAGCAGGGGTCAAGGCTGGGCAGGGTGGCACTGGGCCATCCTAATGGGACCCTGTGAATGACCCTGGGCCATGGAAAATATGGAGGTTTTCTTGGAAAGAAGAGAGATGGAAAGACTATTCTCTGGTTGAATTCAGGATCTAAAAGGAGAAAAGCTGGAGGGGATGCAGTGCCATCCTAGAGAGTAAAGGGAGAGATTCTATCTTCCATCCCACCCAGGAGGAAAAGGGTGGGTCTGCACTGGGGAAGATGGGATTAGCTCAGCATCTGGGTGGGGAAGATTAAATATAAGAATGTGAGCAGAGGGGGCAGGGGTCAGCCCTGGGAGTTAAACATTTTTAAGCCCAAAAGGCATTGTGACTGGATTCTGTGGGCTCTTTGGGATGTTGGAGCCAGGACAGAAATAACAGTCATCCAATCACATGCAACCTTGTCAACATCATGGCAGCTGCCACCAGGTGATGTTTATCAAAGGGAAGAGGTTCCTCTCCAGAGAATACTTCGTGAATAACAAGTGCCTTCCTGGACTACACTGTCTCTCCATTGGCCTCATTCCTGCCCTCATGACAAAACTTCACTTATCCATACCCCCAATGATCTCCTTTATGGTTACCAGCCCGTAAATCCCCCACTTCAGTAAGCATGATCCCAATATCGCTCTGTTCTGTATTGTCTGACATTCTTGTGGTGTGCAGAACCAGAGGCACTGTGAGGCCAGGCAACAATCATGGGTCCTTAGACATCTGCAAATGAATAGGTTGCCCTTGGCGGTGTGAGGAAGGCCAGCTGTGGCCAGCCCATTGCTGCCACGTGGAGTTCCTGGCCTGCACAGCCTTCCTCTAGGTCCCCATCCTTCTCCTGTCATTCACTCACCCCACAGACTCCCCTGAGCACCCAGTGTGTGCCTCGTCCTGACTCTGGGGAACTCTGAGCCACATGGAGAAGACAGTGCCACTGAAAAGACTTAGTGAAGAGAGGGGGAACCAAAGTGTGTGCTGAGACCTGTAGCTGAGCTCTCCTGGAAATGGACAGCACAACCCAGGCTGCCTCCGCTGGGGATCATAGGATTTGTCTGCAGTTAAAACACCTGCAACCACACAGCTGTGGGTGACCAGGATGTGTCAGTGCAGGTCCAACAGTTGTAACAAATGCCTGGCCCAGTGGAGGGGCAGAGGTGTATGGGAACTCTCTACCTTCTGCTCAATTTTGCTGGGAACTTAAATATGTCTGAAAAAGAAAATCCACTTTTCAAAAATAGTTTTATTTGTTTCAAAGAGAAAGTGATAGAGAAAGGCATCAATGAAGTGAGAGAATCATTGATTGGCTACCTCCTGCAACCCCCTACTGGGCATTGAGTCCACAAACTCGGGCATGAGCCCTTGAACAGAATCAAACATGGAACACTTCAGTCAGCACTCTATCAACTGAGCCAAACCACCTAGAGCAAACATTTTCTTGTTTTTTAAACATCCCCATGGGAAAACAGTGTGGCATTTCCTCAGAAATTTTAAAATGAAACTTCCATTTGACCTAGTATTCCCATTTCTAGGAATACATTCCAAGAAAACAGAAACACCAGTCAGAGGGGGTATATGGAACCCTAGGTTCATAGCAGCACAACTTACAATAGCTAAGATTTGGAAACAGCCTCAGAGCCCCTCGGCAGATGAGTGGATTGGAAAAACAGTGATACATCTAAACAATGAAATACTAGGCTGCAGTAAAAAAAAGAAGGAATTCTTTTTAAAAAAAATATTTTTTTATTGATTTTTTACAGAGAGGAGGAGAGAGGGATAGAGAGCTAGAAACGTCAATGAGAGAGAAACATCGACCAGCTGCCTCTTGCACATCCCCTACTGGGGGTGTGCCCGCAACCAATGTACATGCCCTTGACCGGAATCGAACCCGGGACCTTTCAGTCTGCAGACCAACGCTCTACCACTGAGCCAAACCGGTTTGGGCAAAAGAAGGAATTCTTAACATTTGCAACAGCATAGATTGAACAGGAGATCATTACGCTAAGTGAAATAAGCCAATCAGAGAAAAAGAAATATCATACGATCTCACTCATTTGTGGAATATAATGAACACCATAACCTGATGAACAAAAATAGAACTAGAGTCACAGAAGCATCACACAGATAGTTCAACCTATGAAGGAAGGCAAGGGTAAGGGGGTAAGAGATCGATCAATCAAAGGACTTACATGCATGCATATTAGCATAAGCACAAGAGAAAGACAGTAGAGGGGTGAGGGTGGCAAAAGAGAAATCAATGAAGGAAAAAGAAGTCTTAGGTAATACTTTAAACAAGAAAGAATTAAAAAAATATATATATAAAATATCCCTTTGCACTCTTTAAAATAGTAAATTTCATTTATCATTCTATTTTATTATTTTATATTTTATTGACTTCAGGAAGGGGGAAAGGGAGAAAGTGATGGAAATATTAATAATGGGGGAGAATCATTGATTGGCTGCATCCCCAATGCCCCTACTAGAGATCCAGCCCACAACCCCAAGCATGTGCCTAACCATAAATGGAACCTTGACCTCCTGGTTAACAGATTAAACTCAACCTTTGAGCCATAGCAGGCATACTCCTTAATCACTTTACTAGGCATTTTATATGATTAACGTTTAGATAACTCACAACTAAACTATTTATACTCAAATAGCATCTACATAAAAGCAGATTTTGAAAACACTTCCCAGCAGAGAGCTGCTTGGAACACTAACATATCACCTGGTCTGACCAGCAGGTGGTCCACAAATCCTGAGGCCTGGCTATTTCTCCTGATAATCACCAAGGATGAATCCCCTCTTTTTACTACCCACAACCCAGGGCTGACTGCTTCATCTGTCTGGGTGAAGCAGGATCAGAGGACACCATGCAGAAGCTAAGTCCCACTAGGCACCCTGTGCTGGGCTCTCTTCCCTGTCCTCAGGAGGAGAGCAGGAGACTGAAGGGAAAGAATGCTGGGGGTTTTGCTGGGAGGGAAAAGAGGAAAAACCCATTTACCGACTCTTACTATATGCCAGGCCCACTGCCAAGCCTTAAACATGCACCATCTCCTTACAAGCATCCACTAAGCTGGGTGAGCACCATGATCCTCATTTGACAGGGGAGCTGAGGTTTTTGCCAGAGATCCCTCCACTCAACAGCACCCCTCCTCAGCATGAGTCTTCATTCATGCCCTTTGATTAGGGTCCCCATGATGGATTAATTTTATGTGTCAACTTGGCCTGAGGTCCTCCAACTTTTGGACCTCATGGACCACCAGAGTCAATCATTGAACTTGATGGCGCTAAGGGTTGACCAAATCATTGGTAAAGCCATTCTGGGTATGAATGGACCGGGTTAGCTTTTGATTCAGCACAGGAGTAAGGAGATATTACAGTGCAGCTGGGCTTCCTCTAATCTCTCAGGTGCCCAAGTGGATTAGAAAGAGGAAGGAAGGATGAATTCTCTCTTCTTTGGTTTTAGCTGATAGTGAACATAGGTTCCAGGTTGTCAGGGCATCCAACTCTTGGGTGTGCACCAGCTGCCCTTTATTCTCAGGCCTATGGCCTCACACTGGGGGTTCCCATATGGCCTCTCCTGGTTCTCAAGCCTAACTTGGACTTGGCCTCAGTTATACCATTGACTTTGTAGGCTCTCCAGCTTGCAGAGGGCAGGCATTGAGACTGAAGGCTGGAGCCCATCCCTATAAACCTCCTACCTGAGTCCATGTGTCCCTGTTGGCTATTCGGGGCACACTACTTAATAAAGCGACTGAGCACAGGGAAAATGCTCACTCATTTGTGCAGTGTGTCTGCTCCCCTTCCCGACAGACTGATTTCAGTACATGCTCTCTAGTCTAGCTCCATAGAGAGGCAGGAGGTGTAATGGGCCTAAGCCAAACCCCCATGGATATGACCTGCCCCCCCTTCCCAGGTTATATTTTGTGTGGTGTAGGAATCCTCAGGAAAAGTATTTTCCTCAAAGGAATTTGGATGATATTTCTGGTCATAAGCAGGTTACTTCCTTTGCACCAGGCCGATAGGCATGGGCTGGATGGCCCAAGGACACGGTGCCTCTGCGTGTGGATGAGCCCTTCTGAAACTGAGGGCCATGCCTTGTCCCTGAACCCCTCCTGGCACAAGTCCTAGGATGTGTGAGTCCACCTGCAGAACCATAGGGAACACTGGCATCCTCAGAGCCAGCAGCCAGGTCCCCTTCACTTCAGGGGTTGGTGGGCCACCTAGCAAGTCCCATTGTATCCACCCACAAGGAGGTCAGAGATGCCCAGAGAGAAGACAAGGCCTGGAGGGAGGGATTACATGGAGCTGAGCCGTGTAGCAGAACTGCAAGCAAGCAGTTTCAGGTTCTGATCCTGAGCCCTCCCCACCTTTTTTTTTTTTTTTTTTTTTCTAATAAGTAACTGCAGGGTCCTGAGGTGTAAACTGGAGAGACACGTGAACACAATCAAGAGGATGAGAAGGTTGCCTTTGAAATTCTTTATTTCTGATCATTGGTTTACAATAAACCACCGCAGGATTCACTCCCTCACAAGAAGCTCAAGTCCCAATTCTGACCCCCTCCCCAAGCAAATCAGATTCATGTTTCTGATTGTAGGACCTTACCCCCTGAGGTCCCATGAATTCCCCAACATTTGTCCTGGTCATCGTGGCCTGGTGCTGGGTCCCTTCCTTTCCCCATTCACAGTGAGCATGAACCCGAAATATGGATGTCCCCTGTATAATGCACCCCGGTTCTATATTAGAGCGTCCAAGGGCCCAGAACAAAGTTTTTGCTGAGTGTTCCCACTGAAGAGGTTGATTATAGGAACACAGCTCGGCTACAAGTCATCAAAACTCCACTTTATAAAATTTACTGATGCCACGTTGTTGACAGTACTTGGTGCCAAGAGAGATGATCCTGGGCTTTCCTAACTCCCTCAGAATCCCTGTCAGCTCAGCCCGAACCAGGGCAAGTCTGTCCTTCTTGACAGTCCCCTGGGTTGTGTAACACTCCAGGGGGACGGGGTACAGCTCCAGCTCTAAGCTGCTCAGCCCAGCTGTGTGGCGCAGCAACTTCTCCAGGGTGGTCAAAGACAAGTCGTTCCCAGTGATTGTGAAGAATCTGAGCTGATGACAGCGGCTCAGGACAGCCAGCATGGCCTCGACTTGGGAGTCCACCATCTCACAGTTGTCTAAGCCCAGGTCCTGGAGGGTGGGTGCCACAGCCTCCAGCAGAGCTCGGAGGGGCTCTGGCTTAAAATGTTTGAGGCTGAGAGCAAACAGATACAGAGTCTTCAGCTGCCTTATTTTTGGGCACTGGAACAGGTGTGTCAGGTCTGAATGCATCAAATGCCGGCAATTTTTTATGGAGAGTCTGTCCAAGGGGGTCTGCAGGCAGCTGGGGAGAGAAAGAGCCTTTAGTTCTGAGGATGGGGGTATCTGGTAGAGGGGTTCCTCCAGGGGCAGAAAATGGATTTGTCTAAGCCAAGGGTTGTCCTGACAATCTGATGAAGGGAAACACCCAGGACTCCCAGCCTCCTTTTAGGCTGGGTCAAGATCCCGACATCCCCTGAGCTTCATTGCATCAGCTGCCAAGCAGAGCATTGCACTCTGGAGGGTGACTGGACATATGAAAAACCCTGGGAACATACTCAGAGTGCCTGACAATGTCTAGGTCAAGGTGGGCATGCCTGCACCAAGGTGCTGTCAACTCAGGCTTCCTTCTGACCTGCTTATCTCTGGGCACCAGATTTCTAGGCCACACGAGGCTCGCTCATGTAAGACATAAAGAACACACATTGTACTAAGTGGTATGACTCAGTGGATAGAGTGTTGGCCTTTAGATGGACCTGTCTCAGGTTTGATTATCACTCAAGCACATTTGCAGGCTCAACTCCTAGCCCTGATTGGAGCATGAGGAGAAAGCAACCAATCCATGGATCACTCTCACATAAATGTTTCTCTCTCTCTCTCTTCCTCTTCCTCTCTAAAACTCAATGGGAAAAATATCCTCAGGTAAGGACAAAGAGAGAGAGAGGGCCAGAGAGTGAGAGAGAGCAGAACTGGGCAAGATCCTGTAGCAACATCTGGGAAAGCCAGTCTGCAGAGGTAACTTACATCCCTGCGTCACTGCAACCACCTCTCACTCTTTGCAATGCTTTCCACTCTCGTTCTTTTGCTGTGGAATCATGTCTGTCCTTTCTACCAATGACCTTCCCTGGGGCCCAGGACCACCTAACAGACGGAGAACCTGACACAGGCTCACGTGTGTTCACAATGGCTGGAGGGCACAGAGCTTATGTCTGGAATTGACCCATCCGATGTGGCTTTGCCTCCTCCTTCCTCTCCCTAAGTCCTCAGCACTTAGACATCTCTCCCTAAGAAAGAATTCACACACCCAGGCTCGGTGGGTTCCCTATTGTACCATTTCTGTTGCCCACCCTGACAGGCTGATTTTAAAACATGCTTCCTTTGGGTGCTCATGGGATACCACCCTCAAAGCACCTAACAAGACCACTTCTTTTACATTCTAAGACTGTGACCACTGCTACACAGCTCACCTGAGCATCTGGTCCAGACGGCCTAGGAGGAAGCAGGGAGAATCCATGTGGAGCTCTCGGAGGTGCTGCAGTCTGAGGATCTGAGAGAGTAATTGGTGAAAACATTGCTGTTCCTCCCTCTCCCACTCTTCTTCACCCTGTTCCTCTTCCTCCTCCTCTTCTTCATTGTCCTCCTCTCCTGCCAACATGTGGATGTGGGAGAGAGAGAGTTTCTGCAGGTTCCTCATCTGCCCCAGGTAAAGAGCAAACGTCCCCAGGGTGGGCAGGTCCCAAATGCAGTTCAGTTCCACCGCCTGGATACAGTCCAGCTGCACCACATCCAGGACCTTCCCCAGCCGTTGGAAGGGCACCGCAGCAATCCTCAGCGTCTTGCAGCACAGGTGTAGCAGCCCTTCCCTCTGCTTGGCCCATTGGATGACGTACAGGAGAAATGAATATCTATCCCATTCATTAAAGTTAAGGTCTAGAAACACCTCCACGGGAGCTAAGGGGTGTTCCATGTTGGGGCTGGACCTGTGCACAGCCACTGGTACCATCGGTGAGCGCTTCTGGGTGCTGCATCCAAACCACATTCTCCAGAAGTCAGAACCCCTGTCCCTTAAATCCAGCACCCGCAGTTTGCACCTCCTGTGGGGAAAGCAGGACATTAGTCTAGATTCTTTTAGGTCAACAGGACAGTGGCTAAGATGCTTTATGGACAGTGTGTCTCAGTGATTGAGCATCTACCTATGAACAGGAGGTCATGATTTGCTTCTCAATCAGGGCACATGCCTGGGTTGAAGGCTCAATGCCCAGTGCAGAGGGAAAGCATTTTCAAGAGGCAGGCCATCAGTGACTCTCTCTAATCATTGGTGTTTCTATTTCTATCTCTCCCTTCCTCTCTGAAATCAAGAACAAAAAATGTTTTTAAAATAATGACAGAGGCCTAGCTGGTTTGGCTCAGTGGACAGAGTATCAGCTTGTGGACTGAAGGGTCCCAGGTTCTATTTCAGCTAAGGCCACATGTGGGGGTTTCAGGCTCAATCCCTCCAGATGGGGGCGTGCAGGAAGAATTAATGATTCTTTCTCATCATTGATGTTTCTTTCTCTCTATCCCTCTCCCTTCATCTCTGAAATCAATAAAAATATATTTTTGAAAAATAACAACAGAACGAAAGCAGGGAAGAATGAGATTGAGCATCTGGGTTGAGGCAGCAATCAGACTGCACCCCAACCGTGAGCTTCTACTTAGAATTCCAAGGTCAACTTCGCCCTTACCCTCCTCTTCCCTCTGCTTTGCTCATCTCCTTCCATCCCTGCTGGTACGTGCTTCTCCTACCTTCAAATACAACTGGGAGGAGGCAGTGCATTTTGCAGATGACTCTCCCAGTTGGGAGTCCTCCAGTTCCCATGGTGAGCTCAGCAGTGTGCTAGGGCTCCCTGAGCCTCACTGGCACCATCTGAAACCTTGGGTCCCCCTTAGGCCTCCACACGCCCTGATGCCCATTGCCTCCAGGATACCTAGGACCCTACCAGGCACCTGGAGCAGCCTTACCTGGGGCGAACTTCCTGGGCAAGCAGAAGGTCAAGCCCATCCAATATGGCTTTGAAGACCTCGTCCAGTGACAGGTCTGGCAGACCGCCCAGAGGGAGGACAGTGAAGGGCCAGGCTTGTGACATCGCCTTCAGGACCTGGAGACGTCTACTTCGGTAGGCCTGAATGAACAGCTGCGGGAAGAGCTCAGCGGGCAGGTGCTCCAGAGCTGCGATGGCCAAGGCCTGGTCCCTCAGCAGGCTCTCCCCTGCCTGGTGCAGGAGTGTGGGTGGGGTCTTGATGCTCATTCTCAAGGTGCTCCAAAGTAATCCTGTAGAAACAACCAGGGAACAAGGCAACGTTTTCAAGCCAAGCCTTTGAGCCTCATCTTCTGACTCCCCATTTTCACAGGAATCAACTCAGGGCCAAAGCCACTGCCTGGCAATGATGAGCGCCTCTGTTTAGAGAGTCCCATTCCGGGCTAGGTGACCACAGAGCCATAGCTCCCCTGCAGGCCCCAGGACAAGCATCTCAGAAGCATCCATATCTTTCATTCTGGTCTGCCTGGGAAGTGGGTACTGAAGGGCCTGAAAGATGACCCCCACCTTTTTTGGGGAAAATTTCAGACCAGTCTATAAACACAAACTTAATATTTGAAATTTCAAGAAATAAAACCAGTTAAGATGTTTTCATTAGGGGTGTGGGATGGGGGGAGGGGAGGGGTGTTGGGGAATCAGCTTGGTTACACATTTATAAATAGACCAAAGCACAAACCCAAATGTTGGAAATCCAGGCCAAACTACACTTAGAGGCAAAATCAATTATTTCAATTTCTTTGTCAGTAAAACAAAACAAAGGAAGAAGAAAAAAAAAGAAGCTTTGTGCCACCTTGAGAAATTTACCTGTTGTTGATCTGGTTGGCAGGGGCTCCGATCTCAGACCTGGTGGAGAACCTCAGCTCTGACTGAAGACCTGGAACTCTCTGATGCTCTGCTCTGATACCTGAGGTTTTTATACACCTTCTTAAACACTAGAATCCAATCAGATCCTCAGCCCCCAGCCCTTAATCCTACCAGGCACCTGGGGTGAACTTCCTTCGAATAGTCCAATAATGGGATTATTGCCCCTTCAGATGATTGGATTGAGAGAAAGTTAGGGAGGGGCAAGATGAAAGCTTGGCTCATTGATCCCTTCCACAGACACTGACTGAGGTTGACTGATGGCCCATAGTTATCATCCGGGTGTGAGACAGTTAAGGTATCGTGGGTTCCTGATGTTAAATAGGAAAGAGAAAAACCGGAGAGCATGGTTTCTGGGGGGTCTTTGGCCACATCAGAGTTATCAGAACATTGCAGAGTTGAAACATCCTCAAGAAGATACTGATGCCATCCCCAGGGGAACTAAGGAAATGTGTCCAGGCATCAAGTTAGGTTTTATGTCAGGTGAGCTCCTCTGGGAGCAAGTGGTGGGAGACTGAGGATGTGGCTGTCACAGACCCCAAGGCCTCTCTGAGGGAGGTCAAGTCACAAGCACCATGAGAGGCAGGGGACAGGGCTGGGCAGGGTGATGCTGGGCCATCCTATTGGAAGCTGTGAATGACCCAGGGCCATGGAAAAGATGGGTATTTTTCTTGGAAAGAAGAGAGATGGAAGGACTCTTCCTTGGCTGAATTTAGCATCTCAAAGGAGACAAGCTGGAGGGGAGGCAGTGCCATCCTGGAGGCAAAAGGAGAGATTGGATCTTCTGTCCCGCCCAGGAGGAAAAGGGTGGGTCTGCTCTGGGGAAGATGGGATTAACTCAGCAAAAAGGGTGAAGCTTAAATCTAATAAACTGAGCATAGGGGGAAAGGGTCAACCTTGGGAGTTAGACATTTTCAAGCCCAAAAGACATTGTGGGTGGATGCTGTGGGCTCTTTGGGATCTTGGAGACAGGGTCAGAAATAAAAGTCATCCAATCACATGCAACCCTGTCAACATCATGGCAGCTGGGACTTTTAGTCAAGGTTTTTATACAGAGAAAACTTCCCAGATAGCAAATGCCTTCCCTGACTACACCATGTCTCCTTGGCTCCACTCCTGCCCTCATGGCACCTTTTTACTTCTCCACACCCCCAATGGCCCCTAAATCCCCCATTTCAGTAACCCTGACCCCAATATCGCTCGACATCCGTGTGGTGTGCAGAACCAGAGGCACTGTGAGGCCAGGCAGCAATCATGGGTCCTTAGACATCTGCAAATGAACAAGTGGCCCTTGGGGGTGTGAGGAAGGCCAGCTGTGGCCAGCCCATTGCTGCCACATGGAGTTCCTGGCCTACACAGCCTTCCTCTAGGTCCCCATCCTTCTCCTGTCAGTCACTCACCCTACAGACTCCCCTGAGCACCCAGTGTGTGTGCCTCGTCCTGACTCTGGGGAACTCTGAGTCACATGGAGAAGACAGCGCCACTGAACAGACTCTGGCGTGAGGACAGGAGGCACCGGAGTGAGTGCTGAGGCCTGTGGCTGAGCTCTCCTGGAAATGGACAGCACAACCCAGGCTGCCTCCGCTGGGAACCATGGAATTTGTCTGCAGTTAAAACACCTGCAACCACTCAGCTGTGGGTGACAAAAATGTGTCAGTGCAGGTCCCACAGTTGTAAGAAAAGTCTGGCACAGTGGGGGTTGGGGGTGGGGTGGCTGTGAGTGTGGAGGGGCAGAGGCGTATGGGAACTCTCTACCTTCTGCTCAATTTTGCTGGGAACTTAATCTGCTCTAAAAAATGAAATCCACTTTTCAAAAATATTTTTATTTATTTCAAAGAGGAAAGGAGAGAAAGATAGAGGCATCAATGAAGTGAGAGAATCATTGATTGGCTACCTCCTGCAAGCCCCCTCCTGGGCATTGAGTCCACAAACTCGGGCATGTGCCCTTGAACAGAATTGAACATAGGACACTTCATTCGACAATCTATCCAATCAGCCAAACCCCTTAGGGCAAACATTGTTTAAAACAATATCCCCTTGGGAAAACTGTATGTTATTTCCTCTAAAATTTTTAAATGAAACTTCCATTTGACCCAATTCTCCCACTTCTAGGAGTACATTCCAAGAAAACAGAAACACTAATAAGAGAGGATATATGCACCCCAGATTCATAGCAGCACAATTTACAATAGCTATGATTTGGAAACAACCTAAGTGCCCCTCATCAGGTAAGTGGATTAGAAAACAGTGACAGAACTACACAATGAAATACTAAGCTGTTGTAAAATAAATAAATAAATAAGAAGGAGAAATTCTTACTATTTGCAACAGCATGAATTGAAAAGGAGAGCATTATGCTAAGTGAAATAAACCAATCAGAGAAATATCACATGATCTAACTCATTTGTGGAATATAATGAACATTGTAAGCTGATGAACAAAAATGGATCCAGAGTCTTGGAAACATCAAACTGACTCTCCAACCTATGAAGGAAGGTGAGGGAGAGGGGGTAAGAGATGAACCAAAGGACTTATATGTGTACATTTGTGCATAACTGTTGGACAAAGACAGCAGGTGGTGAGGGCATGTGCCTGGTGGGTGAGGTCAGCAAAGGAGAAATCAATGAGGGAAAAAGAAGACTTTCGTTATACTTTAAACAATAATCAATTTAAAATTTAAATATATATACATAAAATATCCCCATGCAGTTTTTAAAATTCTAAATTTCCTTTACCATTCCATTCTTCAAATACTTTTATTGATTTCAGGAAGAGGAGAGGGAGAAAGTGACAGAAACATCACTAAAGAGAGAGAATCATTTATTGGCTGCCTCCCAAATGCCCTCCACTAGGGATCCATCTCACAACTTTAGGCTTGTACCTAACCAGAAATGGAACCTTGATCTCCTGGTTAATAGTTCAATATTCAACTCCTGAGCCACACCGGGCATTCTCCTTAATTACTTTAATGTGTACATCGTTCTCTTTAATCACTTTAATGTTTATATTGTTAACATTTATATAACTCACAACAAGAGTATTTATACTCAAATAGCATCTACATAAAAGCAGATTTTGAAAACACCCCACAACATAGTTCTGCATGCAACCCTAGCACATCATCTGGTCAAACAGCAGGTGACCTGGCTATTTTTCTGATAATTACAAGGGATGAATCCACTCTTTTCACTACAATCCCACCCCTACCACACAACTCTCACCCACACCCACACCCCAGGTCTGACTGCTTCAGCTGTTTGGGTGAAGCAGGATCAGAGGGGACCTATGCAGAAGCAGAGTCCCACTGGGCACCCTGTGCTGGGCTCTCTTCCCTGTCCTCAGGAGGAGACCAGGAGACTGAGGGGAAAGAATGCTGGGGGTTTTGCTGGGAGGGAAAAGAGGAAAAACCCATTTACCGACTCTTACTCTATGCCAGGCCCACTGCCAAGCCTTAAACATGTATCATCTCCTTGGATCTACAAGCATCCTCTAAGCTGGGTGAGCACCATGATCCTCATTTGACAGGGGAGCTGAGGTTCTTGCCAGAAGTCCCTTCACCCACCAGCATCCTCCTCAACGTGAGTCTTCATTGGAGTGCCCTTTGATTAGGGTCCCTGTGATGGGTAAGTTTTATGTGTCAACTTGACCTGAGGTCGTCCAACTTTTGGACCTCATGGACCATCAGTTGGCAACCACTGAACTTGATGGCGCTAAGGGATGACCAAATAGTTGATAAAGGCATTCTGGGTGTGAATGGACCAGGTTAGCTTTTGATTCAGCACAGGAGTAAGGAGATCTTACAGTGCAGCTGGGCTTCCTCCAATCTCTTGGGGGCCCAAGAGGAATAGAAAGAGGAAGGAAGGAAGGAAGGAAGAATTCTCTCTTCTTTGGTTTTAGCTGATGGTGAACATAGGTTCCAGGTTGTCTGGGCATTCAACTCCAGGGTGTGCACCAGCTGCCCTTTAGCCTCACACTGGAGGTTCCGCCATGGGCTCCCCTGGTTCTCAGGTCTTCGGACTTGGCCTCAGTCATACCATTGGCTTTGTAGGTTCTCCAGCTTACAGAGGGCAGGTATCGGGACTCAAGGTAGGTAAATCTCCTACCTGTGTCCCTGTTGGGTCTTCCGGGGAAAGCTGCCTAATATTGTACAACGACTGAGCACAGGGACGGACGAAGCTCACTCATTTGTGCAGTGTGTCTGCTCCCCTTCCCAACAGGCTGATTCCAGACATGCTCTCTAGTCTAGCTCCATAGAGAGGCGGGAGGTTTAATGGGAATATGCCAATCCCCCATGGATATGACCTGCCCCTGCTCCCCTCACCGGGTTCTTTTTTATGTGGTGTACAAATCCTCAGAAAAAGTGTTATGTCCCTGGATAACTGTAATATTTTGTTCAAAGGAATTTGGATAATTTTCCTGGCCACAAGCATGTTACTTCTTCCGCACCAGGCTGACAGGCATGGGCTGGATGGCCCAAGGACTTGGTGCCTCTGCAGTGTGGACAAGCCCTTCTGGAACTGAGGGCCATGCCTTCTCCTTGAACCCCTCTTGGCACAAGTCCTGACATTTGTGAGTCCACCTGCAGACCCACAGGGAACACTGGCACCCAGGGTCAGAGCCAGCAGAGAGGTCCCCTTCACCTCAGGGGTTGGTGGGCCACCTAGCAAGTCCCATTGTATCCACCCACTGAGCAGCCACAAAGAGGTCAGACAGGCCCAGAGAGAAGAGAAGACCTGGAGGGAGGGGTGATATGGTACTGAGCCCTGCAGCCGAACCGCATCCCAGCAGTTCCAGGTTCTGACCCTGAGCTCTCCCCACCTTTTTTTTTTTTTTCATCAGTGACTACAGGATCCTGGGGTGTCAACTGGGAAGACAGGTGACCACATGCAAGAGAACCAGAAGGTTGCCTTTGAAATTGTCTTTATTTCTGATCATTCCTTTACAATCATCCACTCCGGGATTCACTCCCACACAAGAAGCTCAAGCCCCAATTCTGGTCCCCCCCACCCCCCCCACACACAAATGAGATTCATGTTTCTGGTTGTAGGACACTTTGCCTTTGAGGACCCAATAACTCTCCTTCTTTTGTCCCTGCAACGCTTTACCCAGGCTGTGTCCCTCCCTTTCCCCATTCACACTGAGCATGAACCTGAAACATGATTGGCCCCTATATAATGCACCCCGGTCTGAGGTTTCAGCTTCCAAAGGCCCAGAAAGGAACTCAGGTACACCGACTGAGCAGGGTCATTTCAGGGGCATAGCACAGGCTCCCTGGCATGAAAATGCCAAAGCATAAAGCTCCCTGTGGCCACTGTGCTTGGTGGCAAGACGGATGTCCCTGGGCTGCCCTAACTCCCTCAGAATCCCCACCAGCTCAGCCCGAATCACGGCAAGTCTCTCCTGGTTGACAGTGTCCTGGGTCGTGTAACACGCCAGGGGCACGGGGTACAGCTCCATCTCTAAGCTGCGCAACCTGCTGTGTGGCGCAGCAGCTTCCCCACGGTGGCCAAGGACAAGTCGTTCTCAGTGATGTTGATGAATGTGAGCTGGTGACAGCGGCTCAGGACAGGCAGGATGGCCTCGACTTGGAAGTCCACCATGGCACACTTATCAAGGCCCAGGACCTGGAGGGTGGGTGCCACTGCCTCCAGCAGAGCTTGGAGGGGCTCAGGACTAAAGTCAGCGAGGCTGGCACAATACAGACGCAAGGACTTCAGCTGCCTGAGGTTCGGGCACTGGAACAGGTGTGTCAGGTCTGAGTGGGTCAGGCGCTGGCAATGCGTTATGGTGAGTTTTTCCAAGGGGGTCTGCAGGCACCTGGGGAGACACAGAGGGTTAGTTCCTGGGGACAGGGTGGCAGGTAGAGGGGGTCTCCATGTGGGAGAAGACCGATTTGTCCAAGCCCAGGGTTGTCCTGACAATGTGATGAAGGGAAACACTCAGGAAGCTCAGACTCCTTTTAGGCTGGGTCAAGGTCACCACTTCTCCAGAGCCTCCTTCCTCAGCTGCCAAGCAGAGCACTGTATGCTGGAGGGTGCCTGGACAGACTGGAAACCCCAGGAACCTGCTCAGAGAGCCTGATAGCTTCTAGGCCAAAGTGGGCATCCCTGCAGCTTATGATTGGGAGACAAAACCAACCATCTTGCAACTCAGGCTCCCTTCTGTCCACTGCTTGGCTCCAGGCACCAGACACCTGGACCACAGGAGATTCGAATTCTTATGGAACTCAAGTGGCCCTAGCCTGTTTGACTCAGTGGATAAAGCTTTCTCTTTGGATCTAAGGGTCTCAGGTTTGTTTCACGGTCAAGGGCACAGATCTCAATTGAAGTTTCAATGCCCGACCCTGATTTGGGGCATGTGCTGAGGGCAATAAATAATTTCTCTCTCACATCATATTTGTAGTAATGTTTCTGCTTCAAACATAACGTTATTGAGTTTTCCACTGAACTTCTTTAAGTCTCTATTTGTGTGTCTTTTCTGTTAAACTAGAAGTCTTGATTTCTAACCATAATTTTTTATTGCTGTAATCACTTTTTTTGTTTTGTTTTGTTGCTGCAAAAAGCTTTATTGTTTCCATTTGGTACAATGTATGGGAGAGGGCTTCAGGCTGGTTAATAAAATGACTAGTAGTTTTGGGGAGAAGCTCAGGCAAAGGCCAGACACCGGAGGGATGAAGAGGGGCCCCTCAAAGGCCTCTGGGCTCCAAAGGCTCCTAGTTGTGCTTGAGGGTGAGCCTTTCAAAGACACAGTCGCCCAGCCCAACCTGGGGGCCCGCACCCTGCAGAGGTGAGTCAGGTGTAGGCCATCTTGATGAGTTTCACCTCCTCACCCCGAAGTGGTTCTCCAGGAAATCACAGAGCTAAGGGTCTATGAGGTGGAACCCAGTGCCTGCAGTTCCAAAAGGGCCTGGGTCAAGACCCTCTCCAAGGCCATGACCACCTCCCTGGAGTCTTAGTTTTGCCCACTCATCTTGGGAGGCTTCAGCATGTCCTGGCAGAGAATGTGGGCGCCACGCTGGTTTTGCATCTTTAAGAGACACTCGGTGCCCTCTTGCTTCTTCTCTCCTAACTCGCCCTCCAAAGCCATGTCGTCTCATCTCAGTCTGAATGGAAGAGCAGAGAGCGGTAGGTGTTGGAGGCCCACGGAGGCAGGCTGGTGCTGACCACAGCCTCCACCTCGGTGGAATCATTCTGACGGATTTGAGAGCTCATGGTTGTTTGGTAAAAAGGAGTTAAGGTAAGAAAAAACTGTGTTGGCTGGTCTCGGAGGTGGTTCCCAAGTGGTGACTAGGAAAGATGGTGGAGGGTGGTCGGAGGCTGGAAGAAGGGGTGTCCCCGGGTCTGTTCCATCCAAACCCTGTTGAAGCAAGAGAACGTGAATCCCTTTATTGTTTTTCCAGAAACGGAAATTACTACCTTTCGCCAGGAATATGGGAGACCCGCATGGCAGGCAGGATTTCAGTAGCCTCTGTAAGGCAGGGGAATCGTAGCCTTCGACTTGAAGGAAGTTCATCAGATGAAGGAAGAATCAAAATGTCTGCCTTTGCCTATTTCATACCTATATCCTAGTCAACCAAACCAGATACGGAGTGAAAGTTAAGTATCTGTTATTTATTACCAGTAAACAGATTGCTATATAAAAATGGCAATCAAATTTTAAGTAGACTAGAGACCTGTTGCACAAAGATTCATGCAAGAATGGGCCTTCCTTCCCCTGGCTGCCGCCACCACCTTCACTCTGGCCAGGAGCCACCGTTCCGCCTTCCCATGCTGCACAGAGGCCCAGAGTGGCTGGGGTGGTGTGGAACGCCTGCATCATCACCATGGCAATGACACAAGCATCCTGCCCCGCCCCTGGCTGCTCAGCGCCTGTGTATGCAAGTAACCTGCCATCTTTGTTGGGTTAATTTGCATACTCCTAATTGGCTGGTGGGTGCTGTGAATGTACGGTTAATTTGCAACTTTCTCTTTTATTAGTGTAGATAGTCATGGGGTAAAAAGATAATCCCACAAAAAAAATTGCAAGGAAGAAAATAATAATAAAGAACAGAAATAATTGGAAATAAATAAATAATAGAAAAAATCAATAAAACCAAAAGTTAGCTATTAAAATAAATTATAACATTGACAAATCTTCATGATTAAAAAAAAGAGAGAGACAGAATTCACAAATAACCCATACCAGGAATGATAAAAGGGATACACTACAGGTATTAAATACAAGATGAGATATGATGAACAATTATATGACAATAAATTTGAAAATTAAAAAAATGGAAAAATTCATAGAGAAAAACAATTTAGCAAAAGTGATTAAAGAAGAAGTAAAATGCTTAAAAATTTCTACAACCACTGAAGGAAATGAATTGGTAGGAAAAACATTTCACAATAAAAACTTCAGGCTCAGAAGGCCTTCCTGGTAGGACTTTCACCAAATATTCATACAAGACATTATTGTAATCTTACACACATTCTTTCACCCACAAAAAGAAGGGGTTCCCAATGCTAGCCTAGCATCTCCTTAATACTACCCAATACTTAGCCAAGGAAGCCAAAAAGCAATCCCTCTTCCTCATGAACAAACAGGCAAAAGTCCTTTAAACACATGAGCAAACCAAACTTAGTATCATTTGAAATGGACAAAACGCAATGAGCGAATGGAGTTTGTACCAAGAACACCAGGTGGTTTATCCTTAAGAAAATTAATTACTGTTATTCACAACACTCAGAAAGTAAAAGAGAAACAGCATATGATTGGTTTAATACATGCAAAAAGAAGCATTTGATAAAATGCAACGCATCTGTGATAAAGCTTGGCAATCTAACCACCTGCAGCAAATATTCAATACATTAACGGTGAAATGGCGAAGCTCTTCCCTGGCCAGCAGGAGCAAATCAAGGACATCGGCTGCCATCCTGTCTCCACACCAGCACAATGAGACAAGAAAAGGGACAAAGTATAATCGAAAAATATAAACAAGAAATGGGGGAAGAAGAAAGAGCCCTGTGGGGTTGGATGGAGGGCGTGATGCTGATTCATTAATAAAAAACACATAAACGCTACAATTACATCCCATATTTACATGCCCATGTAAAACTAAAATAAGAAGAGAGTTTAGCTAGCTGACTAGCTCTGTTCCTTCCTTCAAGGAGGATATGAGCCGGGACTGGTTTGGCTCAATGGATAGAGCGTCGGCTTGGGGACTGAAGGGCCCCAGGTTCGATTCCGGTCAAGGGCATGTACCTTGGTTGCAGGCATATCCCCAGTAGGGGGTGTGCAAGAGGCAGCTGATCGATGATTCTCTCTCATTGATGTTTCAAACTCTCTCTCTCTCTCCCTTCCTCTCTGTACAAAAATACAATAAATAAAATATATATATATATATTTTTTTTTAAAAAGGAGGATGCGAGCAACACAAATTGGGAATCAGTCTTTTTCTTAGGATATCTTTGCCTTTAAAAATCTCTAGCAAAGAAATTGCACCAGTTACATAAAATTCAAAGTAATTTTTAAAAATCAGCTACAGCCTCGGGCTTCTGTACAGAGATGGCCAAGTCCAAGAACCACACCACACACTACCAGTCCTGAAAATGGCACAGAAACGGCATCAAGAAACCCCGGTTATGCCTAAACCGGTTTGGCTCAGTGGTAGAGCGTCGGTCTGTGGACTGAAATGTCCCGGGTTCGATTCCGGTCAAGGGCATGTACTTGGTTGCAGGCACATCCCTGGTGGGGGGTGTGCAAGAGGCAGCTGGTCGATGTTTCTCTCTCATCAACATTTCTAGCTCTCTATCCCTTTCCCTTCCTCTCTGTAAAAAAAATCAATAAAATATATTTAAAAGAAAAGAAAAGAAAAGAAACCCTGGTCACAAAGAAAAAATCTCTTAGGGGGTAGAGCCCAAGTTCCTAAGGAACATGCGCTTTGCCAAGAAGCACAACAAGAAGGGCCTAAAGAAGATGCAGGCCAACAACGCCAAGGCCAGGAGCGCCCGCGCTGAGGCCAACAAGGCCCTGGTCAAGCCTAAGGTTCCCAGGTCCAACATCCCAAAGGGCTGTAGCCACAAACTCAGCCGACTTGCCTACATCGCTCACCCCAAGCTTGGAAAACATGCTCGTGCCTGCATTGCCAAGAGGCTCAGGCTCTGCCGGCCAAAGGCCAAGGCCAAGGCGGAAACCAAGCCCCAGGCTGCAGGTGCGGCTGCAGCTCAGGCTCCTGCCTCCAAAGGTGCCCAGACCCCCATGAAGGCTCCACAGTAGAGGTCTCTGCCTGCCGACGTGAGGACGGAAGGACTGGAGAGCGGAAGGGCCCTGGGCTGCTGTCTGCGTGGCGCTGGTGCCATCCCATGCTGCTTGTACAGATGAACCTGCGGCAGGATAAAAAAAAAAAATCAGTTTGTGCGATGAGAGCTACAACACAATTAGAAAATTCTAGTGTTGAAGGAGACTTTATTTTATTTTATTTTTTAAAATATATTTTACTGATTTTTTACATAGAGGAAGAGAGAGGGATAGAGAGTTAGAAACATCGACGAGAGAAACATCAATCAGCTGCCTCTTGCATACCCCCTAATGGGGATGTGTCCGCAACCAATGTATATGCCCTTGATCAGAATCAAATCTGGGACCTTTCAGTCTGCAGGCCGATGCTCTATCCACTGAGCCAATCCTGTTTCAGCTGAAGGAGACTTTAAGGATGATCTCATTCAAAAGGAAATCTCTTCGATGTTTGTGAGTGTGGCTGTTGGGGGAGGTACCCGCCTGCTTTGGGGAGGACCTGACACCTGCTGCCCCCACTTGGGAAGCTCTCCAGAGCAATGATAGAAGGGCGCGGTGTCAAGCAAAGAGGAACAACCCACTTAGGGTGACAGATCGCAGCTGATTCAATGCGATTTTGCATGCTCACTAAGTGGTGTCCTAGCACCAGCTAGTGGCAGGAATTAATGAAGACGTTATTTGCCAGGAAAAACAGAACATTTGTCATAAGGAAATTTTACATTTCAATTTCTCGAGCAGCTTTTAGGCAGCTTCCACAGTCCATCATTTTTACCCTCTCGACTACATAACTCAGACATCTTCATAGAAAATGCTGAAGGGTGCTGTTTTGCTGAAAGAAAAAAAAAAATGGTGAGGGACTTGCGTCCGCAATTGACAGAATCCTGGGAAGATGGTTGAGGATGGGAGCGGGGAAAGAAGGGAATGAAAAATCGTTGTGTTTGGAAAAACAAACAAACAAAAAAAAACTACCCTTGAATATATAGCCTTCACAGAGCTTGTGAGTGTGGAGCAATTTCTTGGTCTTCACCCTAATTCAGTCTGAAGGGTCCTCTGGTTGTCCTTGAGAGCAGTTATTAACTAAGACCCCAGCCCAGGTATTATCACCCACATGATGGAAAATCTGAAATTTCAAACAGACCATCACATCACAATCTGAGCCAGCTCTGACACCGTTTTTACTCTTCTTTTTTGTAGACAAAGAGAATTAAGGGCTTTTCTGGCTAATTTTCTATATATAGATTTTATATATATATTATTGATTTCAGAGAGGAAGGAAGAGGGGGAGAGAGAGAGAAACATCAACAATGAGAGAAAAATCATTGATTGGCTGCTTCCTGCATGCCCCCTACTGGGGATCGAGCCTGCAACCCGGGCATGTACCCTGATGGGAATCAAACCATGACCTCCTGGTTCAGAGGTCAACACCCAACTACTGAGCAACCCTAGCCATGCTCTGTAGCTGATTTGACCCTGGTAGCTAGCCTGCTCTGACGCCGTCAATGTAGCTTACCTTCGTTATTGCTTTCACACCCAGAAGATCCAGTGCGTCCACACAGCACATGCAGCATTAATTCATGATGATCACAAGGTGTGATTAAACTGCATGCAATAGCTAAGAGCTAGAAGATGCACACAATTCAACATGTGCTTATTTCAAATTACTCTGTGGTGGGTGCTGATGGGTCGGAGATTAAGTCCCCGACCTCACAGACTTCACAGTTCAGTGGCGAGAAGGAGATGCCCACTGCCAGGTAATGCAGAGGGGAAAGAAAATGTTCTTCAGTTTCTAAATTGTTAATATCTGGCACCGTGCGAAGATTTACAGGGAGGATCTCATTCAGTCCTCGCACCACAATGAGGTAGATTCCATTCCTACCTTCATCTCATGTGTGCAAAAAAAAAAAAAAATGAGGCTGCAGAGAGAGGAGCAATTTTCCTAAAGCTGGAGGTGGTAGCGATAAGAGGAAGTCCATCCTTTTTACCCCTTGACTACATATCTCAGACATCATCATTTCACATGCTTGGCCAAGTTGTTAACATGTCTTTAAAAGACTTCTTAAAGAAAAAAAAAAAAAAAACTTTCTTATCCTCCAACCCAGGATAGATGTATTTACTCTTGCTTATCGATTTATGTTAGCACTAGAGGCCCAGTACATGAAAATGCATGCCGTGGGGTGGGGGTCCCTCAGCCCGGCCTGCTCCCTCTCACAGTTGCCCTCAGGGGCAGGAGGTGACCTGGCAATCACGAAAACGATGCCCCATCACATCTCTGCTGCTGCCACTGCTGACAGCGCAAACCTCGGCCTACCCTGATTACTTGAGCCTCAGGCAGCCCTGGGCAGCTGGGCAGCTGCCATCTGAGGCTTGCCTGTGCCTCAGGCCGGCCCTGAGTGGCTGGGGGCTGAGGGGACTGGGGGACTCCGGAGGCAGGCATGTGGAGGCTTGCCACGAGCCTGCCAACCCGGTGGGGCTGAGGGGCCTGGGCACCACCATCTTGTGGCTGTGGGCACCGCCATCTTTGAGGGTGGGGCAGTCAATTAGCATATTCACTCCTATTGACTGTGGGCACCTCCATCTTTGCGACAGCATGAGGGCCAATTAGCATATTGCCTTTTTATTAGATAGGATGGATACATGGACAGTTGTTATACACTTTGATTTAGAATCCAGCACTATCTTCTTATTTTGTTGCTCAGCTTGTTCCCAGCTTTGGCCATTGGGAGATGTCTCGGCTGGCTCATATATCCCTTTGACATCCCCCATCATTGTATTTTTTACTTATTTGAAAATTTTCTTATTTTTTGGCACTATAAGACTCCCCAGTCTTATCATGTAAATGTCCTTGTTGGCTGTGTTTGAAAACTATATTAGCCCTAACTTGTTTGGCTCAGTGGATAGAGCATCGGCCTGCGGACTGAAGGGTCCCAGGTTTGATTCCGGTCAAGGTCACATGCCTGGGCTATGGGCTCAATCTCCTGTAGGGGGTGTGCAAGAGGCAGCCAATCAATGATTCTCTCTCATCATTGATGATTCTATCTCTCTCTCCCTTTCCCTTCCTCTATGAAATTAATAAAAGTATATTTTAAAAAACTATATTAATCTTATTCATTTGATCAGGTGCTCTGTAAGCCCAGTGTACATGAGCCTAGATTTGTGGCTACACATTGAGTTTCCCAGTACATTATTTCTGTCTTTCTTTCTTAAAAAAAAAAAAAATATATATATATATATATATATATATATATATATATATATATATATATATATTTTTTTTTTTTTATTGATTTCAGAGAGAAAGATAGAAACATCAATGTTGAGAGACAATCATGGATTGGCTGCCCTCTGCACGCCCCACACTAGGGACTGAGCCTGCAACCCAGACATGTGCCCTTGACCGGAATCGAACCTGGGACTCTTCAATCCGCAGGCTGATGTTCTATCCATTGAGCCAAACCAGTTAGCGCTATTTCTGTATTTCTACCTTCCTTTTGAATGGAGGTGGGAATTGACTGGGTTTGACTACCAACCTCTGAGGCTGGATTTGAACCTGGAGCAGCACCGATTTACGACAACGGCATTAACTCAGTGCTTTCTGTTGCTTCCAATAAACTAGAGAAATTATTAGTCTCTTCACATCATGCTGACTGTCTCATATTCTGCTTTGGTTGAACAGCTGGAGCCAAAGGAACCTAACAGCTATGTGCCCTCTGGCAAGGTTTCCCAACCTCAGCCCTGCTGATGTTTGGGGCTGGACACTTCCTTGTTGTGGGTGGGGCTGTGCTGTCACGGAGAGTGTTCCCAGCATCCCTGGCCCCACCCACGAGGTAACAGTCGCACCCACCACGTTGTGACAACCAAAATGTCTCTGGACATTGTCCCAAGTACACCCAGGGGTACAACCACCTCCAGTTGAAATCGAACTTCCATAATAATAACCTGAGACATTTCTATTTGCAGGCTCACCACAGAGAAGAGGCTCGAAGGCCTGGAGTCAACAGTCCTTTTACCGTGGAATCGGATCAGCTTTGATTCACTGGGCAAGACTAGTCAAAGGCAACCTTCCAGGACCAAGCAGGGTGGCTGGCATTTGGGCAATTTGAAAAGTGATTCCAAAGGTCGGTCTGTTTCGTTCATTGAAACACCTGTACCTACGTGGTGAGTGTTAGCGCTGTGGTCCTGGCCGGCGTCCAGCCCAGGTGGGCGCAGCTGCCTGCCTTGGTTCTCCTTCCAACATCCGTTGGGCGCATGGTGCCTTTCTTCTGTTCGGCGCTGCATGTCTAAACCACAATTATTATCTCAGCTGGCAGAGATTAGTCAGGGGATATTAACTCCTGATCTGTTCCTAACGTTTCAGTTGGCCAAGCCCTGGAGGGTGAAACGGACAACTTGAGTTTCCCCACTTTGGCTCTGGGGCATGGAATCATGGAGAGAGAAACCTTGAAATAGTTCATAAATCTGTGCAGGACATGCTTAGAGGAAGATTAGTCTTATAGGAAGTAAAACAAGCTCATCACAGTGTCCAGCACTTTGCTGTGTAGACATGATTGAAGGACATTCCTGATGGCCCCCATCTTGCCTCTGATCGGGAGCCCTGCTTACACCTGTCCTTTCAGGAAACGGTGCCCTTCTACGACTTTTCTCAATCCCTGTTCCCCATAAACAGCCAGTCCTGTATTTTAACCCCTGTAGAGGCCTTGTCTCTGCATAGCAGCAGTGTGAATGGAATACACCTAGGATACCAACTTGTCCAGGTCTGTACAGGACTTTCTGATTTTTGCACTGAAAGTATGGGTCCCAGGAAATCCTTCCATCCCCGTCAAACCAGGATAGTTCGTTACCTTAACTCCTTGAAGGCCACATCCATATCTCATTTGCTGTGACCTCAACCCTCTCCAAACACACCTCTCAGCATGTAGGTCCGGAAGTGATTTTGCATCTTTAAAAAAAAAAAAAAAAAAAAAAAGGTTTGATGTGAGAAATGGAAACTAACTGCAACTCTCCGACTGGCCACGAGGGGGCGTGCTCTCCCACATAGCCAGTGCTGCCTGGCTATGGAGGCCAGTTCTGGGTTAGCAGTGCTCTAATTCAAAGGCCCGACACTTAGTGATTGCCTAAAGGGTAGAAATTAAAAAAAACAAAAACAAAACAAAACAAAACAAAAAAACAGTCAAGTCAAAGTCATCTTTAGTCCTTAAAAAAAGAGATAAAGAGAAACCAGTGTTTATGAAATGTACCATTCATTCTGAGTACCACCAAGTTCCAGGAGTCTTACGTTCCTGATTCACCTTACAAAGTGACAATTGTGGCTAAGTAGCTGAAAATCACAGAGTTGGGTGAAACTTCAAAGACCACCATCAGCCCACCACCATCACCCTATTATTTTAAAGAAGAACCATGAAATGGGAGAGTTACACTCTGTTTCCTTGGAGGTGGGGGTTTGGGAAAGCGGAACAGATGATGCTTAACGAAGTCCTTGGTCCATGCCAGTCACCAGGAACAGGGCTGGGGTGCAGGCATCACTCCCCAGTGTGCACACCCACAGGAGGCTGGGTGGGAAATGGGACCACAAGGGCCCCAGAGCGATGGCGAGACAAGGAGTCCCAGCCCTTGTTACCTTCCGAGCCCACAGAGAGCAGAGGCCAGTATTGCTGAACCACGTTACGGAGCTCAGAGAGCAAAGCGAAGGGGATGTGGACAACGGTTGAGGCTATTCAGCATGAGAACTAACCAAGAGTCTTTAGGAGAGACTCGGGAGAAGGGACGGGGGGACTGCACGTCCCATGGATGTCAGGCCACCTGTGCTTGCCACCTGCCAGAACTGACAAAGCCAACCCCAACTAAATCCAAAACTGAAATACCAAGAATACCCCCAGGGGGAAAGGCATCTGGTGGTCATTGTTGTCAAAGTGAAGAAAGAGGAAGAGCAGGGTGATTTTTTTTTTTTTTTTTTTTTTTTTTACAGAGAGGAAGGGAGAGGGATAGAGAGAAACATCAACGAGAGGGAAACATCGATCAGCTGCCTCCTGCACACCCCCTACTGGGGACGTGCCCCCAAACAAGGTACATGCACTTGATTGGAATTGAACCTGAGACCCTTGAATCTCCAGGCCGATGCTCTATCCACGGAGCCAAACCGGCCAGGGCAGAGCAGGGCCGTTTTAATGAATTGCTCAGTGTCTTCCTCCTGGGTTTAGGGCAGAAGACACGCGATGTTCTAGAAAGGCGAGGGTGGCTGGGTGAGGGGCTCCTCTTAGAAGAGAGGTATTTCAGTTCCGTTTGCTTTAGGCTCTGCAGCTTTTCACCCCTTACACACATGCTCAGGCGTCCTGGCCCTCGCTGGCTCTTTCCTCTTTCTTTTTTAATGAAAAGCTCAGCAATAGATTTCCCTACGACATAGGATTGATTTGTGTTGGTGTGTGTCTCTACCATTTTGGTAGTCACAGCTTGGGAGACCTGCTATGCTGATGGGAAAAGGATTCATCTTTGCATTACCTTAGCCAAAACATCTATGGTTTTAAAAACATTAAATTATGCATATAAGTATTACCTATGGACACCTGGGGTGGGGCAGGAACCAGCCTGAAGGGGGCAATGGAGGGAAAAGGGGGGTACCTGTAATACTCTCAACAACAAAGATTTTTTTTAAAATATATTTTATTGATATTTTACAGAGAGGAAGGGAGAGAGATAGAGAGCTAGTAATGTCGATGAGAGAGAAGCATTGACCAGCTGCCTCCTGCACACCCCCTACTGGGGATATGCCCGCAACCAAGGTACATGCCCTTGACTGGAATCGAACCTGGGACACTTCAGTCCCCAAGCCGATGCTCTATCCATTGAGCCAAACCGGTTTCGGCAACAACAAAGGTTTTTAAAGAACAAAGAAAGCAAATGGGAAAAAAAAATAAAAAGCAAGAAGAACTAGAAAATAAAGAAATAAAAATGATAAATTAGATTACAATATTGTCCCAACTTACTTGACTGCCACCGAATAAGTTAGGCTGACATTTCTGAATGGCAAACAATCCTTTTCCCCATGGGTATCTTTTTATCCAGGGCAATATCCCTTTAATTCAAAGCATGAAAAATGAAGCCCACGTGATTTCAGGATGAGCACTTTCAAGCTGTGCAGCCTAAGAAAGGAAAACATAACTTTCCAAGAGAATCAACTCTCCAGTAACAAAAAACAAAACAAAAAATCCTTGACTGACAGCTCTCTTCAAGCGCAAATGAGTGACAGCGAGACATTTAAAATTCTCCGTAAGTTGGATGGTACTTCTGGCCCCCTCATGTAAATTTTTAATGTAAGTATTGATATGTCATCTGGTTTTGCCTGTTGAAAATCACTTATGCATACAAATATGCTCAGAATTTGGTACACACATTCTCTGTTCCTTTCCTAAGTCCTGTATTCTTCCCTTGGGGAGCAGAGAGGGTACCAACTTCAGGTGGCAGGACTGAAGGGATCCCCAAAGTTATTGATTCTGGGGAAGGGGGGAAAAGCAAACTCTTTTAAAAAATATATATATTTTATTGATTTTTTTACAGAGAGGAAGGGAGAGAGATAGAGAATTAGAAACATCAATGAGAGAGAGTCATCGATCAGCTGCCTCTTGCACACCCCCTATTGGGGATATGCCCGCAACCAAGGTACATGCCCTTGACCGGAATCAAACCTGGGACCCTTCAGTCCCCAAGTCGATGCTCTATCCATTGAGCCAAACCGGTTTCGGCAAAAGCAAACTCTTAATGGTTGAACCATATACATCACAGTGTATTCTCCTTTAAAAGTCTCATTTCTTTTTCTTTTAAAAAATATGTTTTATTGATTTTCTTATTTTATTTATTTATTTTTTTTACAGAGAGAAAGGGACAGGGATAGAGAGTTAGAAATATTGATGAGAAACATTGATTAGCTGCCTCCTGCACACTCCTTACTGGGGATGTGCCTACAACCAAGGCATGTGCCCTTAACCGGAATCGAACCTGAGATCCTTCAGTCCACAGGCTGATGAGCCAAACCAATTAGGACCGTGGTCGGCAAACTGTGGCTCTCAAGCACATGTGGCTCTTTGGCCCCTTGACTGTGGCCCTTCCACAAAATACCACGGCCTGGTGAGACTATTTTGAAGAAGTGGCATTAGAAGAAGTTTAAGTTTAAAAAATTTGGCTCTCAAAAGAAATGTTAATCGTTGTACTGTTGATATTTGGATCTGTTAACTAATGAGTTTGCTGACTATTGGGTTAGGGCAAAGAAGTCTAATTTCTTATAGCTTCAATGTTAAAAACTATGCAGTTTCTCACTCTGGTGAGAAGCTCCATGTAGCGGTGCCACTCAATGTAGCATCAGCCATGGTTGAAGGGGTCTTTGCTGGATCATCAGCATTACGGGGGATGTTTTTGTTATCATCAGCTCTAAGAAGTTTTTCCATTCCCCCCCCCCCTTTTTTTTTAAATATATTTTATTGATTTTTTACAGAGAGGAAGGGAGAGAGATAGAGAGCTAGAAACATTGATGAAAGAGAAACATCGACCAGCTGCCTCTTGCACACCTCCTACCGGGGATGTGCCCGCAACCAATGTACATGCCCTTGACCGGAATCAAACCTGGGACCTTTCAGTCCGCAGACCGACGCTCTACCACTGAGCCAAACCGGTTTCGGCTTTCCATTTCCCTTTTTTATTCCCTCTGTAACTTATAGGTTATTTGTTAATATTATTTCGTGTCCCAGACACATGGTATTTTTGTGGTCATCCTTTGATATTACATTCTAATTCTACTGAAATATAGCTGAAGAACATGGTCAACATGGTACCTATGATCCTATCCTTTTGGAATGTATTGAGGTTTCTTTTATGATCTAGTTCGTAGTCTATTTTTTAGAATATTTTTTCCATATGGATTCAAAATGTGCAGAAACGTGCAGGAAAAGATGGTGTGCTTTGTTTTTTTGGTGCGTGGCGTTTGTTCTCTCTCATATATATTCACGTAGCAAAGGTTGGAAACATAAAACTAATAAATGCAAGCATGCTGTGCACTCTTGTAGTGCTTTCATCAGTGAAGCAGGAATGAGCATCATGCTGGAGCTATGTAAAGTAATGGCTGCAGAGAGCCACTCCATGACTCTTCCTCAGCCTGTGGTGGGAGAAACCGTCCCGATCCCAACACCCACCCCTCCCCCCAACCCCATACTCCCTAGAGTTCTACTCCCTGTTGTCCTGTCCGGTCCTGTCCAGTGGCCTTTAGGACTTTCTGCTTTGTAATCTCATCATCTGCATACTTGTCTTATCTCCCCCACTGGACTGCTCATTACCTGCACAAAAGTAGAAGCTGCTTGCCGGATGAGTAAATGCATGGATTCCTGATTTGTTTGGTCACATCACTTGCCCACCTTTCATCTGGTTGGAAAAGTGATTTGGGCTACAGACACCAACATTCCAGCTTGGTAAGTGCCTGCGATGACAACTTTTCGTCCCGTTTTTCCTGTAAATATTCGGCCATCTGATTAACCACATTGCGAGTGTACATGAAAGTTTGGATCCATCCCTTTGAACTGAAAGGGCACAGAGGAACCTCTTCTTGCTCTTGGTCCCTGCCTTCTCCAGACCCAATGACCTCCGGGCAGGCGATAACGAAGCGGGCGTCTGCCTGAAGGCGCCTTCCCAGTGTGCAGGGGTTTGGCCCCCCCTAAGGCCCTTCCTTCCCAGGTCCTCTTCTCTGGGGCTCAGCCGACGGCCTGGTGCTCTCTCCCCACACCACCCTCACCGCCCGTCCAGCCTCAGCTCCTTCCACACTGGACACGGGAGCCACAGTTTGCACTTCCCCTTCAACCCATCGTACACTTGCCGACCTTGGTCATTTCAGCTCCCCTCCCCATCTATTCCCCCCACATTTGTATGTTCCTAGTTGTCAAGAGGCAAGTTACCACCTTCTCAAAGAGCATGCTGCTGACCTCAGGCGGAAGCCCTCCTTGGCTCCCCTAGAATGTGTATATATTTTTTAATTTAAATTCTTTATTGTTTAAAGCTTGGGTCAGCAATCTGCAGCTCTCGAGCCACATGCGGCTCTTTGGCCCCTTGAGTGTGGCTCTTCCACAAAATACCATGACTTGGGCGAGTCTATTTTGAAGAAGTGGTGTTAGAAGAAGTTTAAATTAAAAAAAAATTTGGCTCTCCAAAGAAATTTCAATCGTTGTACTGTTGATATTTGGCTCTGTTGACTAATGAGTTTGCCAACCACTAGTTTAAAGTATCACACGAGTCTCCTTTCCCCCCCATTTTGTTGAGCAGAAGCTCTCCCCATCTACTTCCACCCCCCAGTACATCACCACCCCCCATTTGTTACACTCATCTGCATGCACACAGGTCCCCTGGTGGCTCTTTCCCACCCTCCCACCCTCCCCTGCCTTCCCTCTTAGGTTGGATGGTCTGTTTGATGCTTCTCTGTCTCTGGATCAGTATTTGGTCATCAGTTTATGTTGTTCACTACATTCCATAAATGAGTGAGATCATGTTATATTTATCTTTCTCTGATTGGCTTGTTTTGCTTAGCATAATGCTCTCCATCCATGCTGCTGCAAATGGGAAGGATTCTTTCTTTTATACAGCAGGGTACTATTCCATTGAGTAGTTGTACCACAGGTTTTAATTTATTATTTTTTTCCAAAAAATTTTTGATTAACTTTTTATTTATTTTTTGATATTTTTATTTTTTTATTTTTATTTTTATTTTTTAAAATATGTTTTTTATTGATTTTGTACAGAGAGGAAGGGAGAGAGACAGAGAGTTAGAAACATCGATTAGAGAGAGTCATCAATCAGCTGCCTCTTGCACACCCCCTACTGGGGATATGCCCGCAACCAAGGTACATGCCCTTGACCGGAATCGAACCTGGGACCCTTCAGTCCCCAAGCCGACGCTCTATCCATTGAGCCAAACCGGTCTCGGCTTGATTAACTTTTTAAAAACATATATACTTTTATTGATTTCAGAGAGAAAGAAAGATAGAGAGAGAGAGAGAGAAACATTAATGACAGAGAATCATTGATTGGCTGCCTCCTGCCACCCCCTACTGGGATCGAGCACACAACCCAGGCATGTGCTCTTGACTGGAATAGAATATGGGACCCTTCAGTCTGCAGGCCAGTAGGCCAAAATGGCTAGGGCATACCACAGGTTTTTAATCCACTCACCTGTTGATGGGCATTTAGGCTGTTTCCAAATTTTAGCTATTGTAAATTATGCTGCTGTGAACATAAGGGTGCATATATTCTTTCTGATTGCTGTTTCTGATTTCTTGGAATATATTCCTAGAAATGGAATTACTGGGTCAAATGGGAGTTCCATTTTTAATTTTTTCAGTAAACACCATACTGTTTTCCACAGTGGCTACACCAGTCTGCATTCCCACCAGTGTATGAGGGATCCTTTTACTCAGCATCCTCTCCAGCACTTGTCGTTTGTTGATTTGTTGATGATTGCCATTCTGACAGGTGTGAGATGGTATCTCATTGCTATTTTGATTTGCATCTCTCAGATGATTAGTGATTTTGAGCATGTTTTCATATGTCTTTTGGCTTTTGTATGTCCTCTTTAGAAAAGTGTTTATTTAGGTCCTTTGCTCATTTTTTCATTGGATTGTTTATCTTCCTTTTGTCAAATTGTATGAGTTCCCTGTAAATTTTGGAGATTAAACCCTTATTGGAGATAACATTGGGAAATATGTTCTCCCATGCAGTGGGCTTTCTTGTTGTTTTGTTGATGGTTCCTTTTGCTGTGCAGAAGCTTTTTATTTTGATATAGTCCCATTTGTTTAGTTTCTTTTTAGTTTCCATTGTCCTAGGAGCTGTATTGGTAAAGATATTGCTAGGACATACCGTATTTTTCGGACCATAAGACGCTCCGGACCATAAGACGCACCAGTTTTTAGAGAAGGGAAATGAAGAAAAAAAGATTCTGAAACAAATAGTGTCCTAAAATATTTCATGTGCATTAAAACCCAACATCACAGTCATAAACACATGTAATCAACCCTGTAAAGTAAACAGCAGCATTTAGAACCATTTTAGAGCCGGGCAAGCACACAGAGACCACACAGAGCCGGGCAAGTAAAAAAACTTTTTTTTAAAAGTATATGTGTAGGCTATATTTGGACCATAAGATGCAGGGACTTTTTGCCCCCACTTCTGGGGGGGAAAAAAGTGCGTCTTATGGTCCGAAAAATACGGTAGGTCTGATATTTTGCTGCCTATGGATTCTTGTAAGATTTTTCTGGTTTCCCGCCTTATGTTTAAGTCTTTTGCCAATTTGAGTTTATTGTTGTGTATGGTGTAAGTTGGTGTTCTAGTTTCATTTTTTTTTTTTTTTTGCATATATCTGACCAATTGCCTCAACACCATTTATTGAAGAGACTGTCTTGACTTCATTGTATGCTCTTGCCTCTTTTGTCGAATATTAATTGAGCATAATGGCTTGGGTTGATTTCTGGGTTCTCTATTCTGTTCCATGGCCTATATGTCTTGTGCCAGTACCAGGCAGTTTTGAAAACAATGACTTTGTATATAGCTTGACATCTGGTATTTTGATCCCTCCAACTTTGTTCTTCTTTCTCAGGATTGCTGTGGGTATTTGGGGTATTGTTTTATTCCAGATGACTTTTTGAAGAATTTGTTCTAGGTCTGTGAAATATGCCATTGGTATTTTAATGGGGATTGCACTGAATCTATAAACTGCTTTGGGTAGTATGGACATTTTAATGATGTTGATTCTACCAGTCCATCAACACGGTATATTTTTCCATTGGTTTATGTCTTCCTCTATCTGTTTTTTCAATGTCCTATAATTAGTTCTGAGTGTAGTTTTTTTTTTTTTTTTTTTTTTTTTTTTAACTACATCCTTAGTTAAGTTTATGGAATGTGTACTTTTTTAAAGACACCTTTGTGTTAGCACCTCATTGTCTGGTTCCTTGGTAGATGCCGTCCATAGCCAGGAGTCCATTGGTTTTATGAGAGCAGAGGCTGAGTCTTATTCACCTTTTTAAATTGAGAGGTGGCTCTGCCTCTTGGGTCAGTTTCGGAGTCAGCACCTAGTTATTTCTGGATTTGAATCCTACTTTAACCATATACTTGGACAAGTCACTAAACCTTTCAAGGTGTCAGTGAATAACAATAATAATACCAAAGGTGGTATAATAATAATAATAATAATAATAATAATAATAATACTTGAGTCATGAAGTTAGAGATAATTATAGAAAGCATTTATCACAATCTCCATCACAATAATAGCAAGATGCTTATTAAACAGGGACCATTTCTGTCTCCTATTTATCTATTACAGTGCCTTACTCATAGCAGGCATTACCCAAACAGGTTTGTGAAATGAACTATGGGAGGTGGGATTATGAGGTTGGTGTATCTCTCTGAATAAACAGGAGCCTGAAGAATATTCCTCGCACTGGCTTAGAGCAAGAAGCCAGAAAAAGTTGAAGCTGAAATGGATCTTGCTAAGGTGATAAAAATAGGTAAAAGCATTTTACTTTTAATGTTACTCTCAGCATTTCAGATGTGTTATAAAGTTGTACACCTAAAGTTTATATTATATAATGTCATTAACCAATGTTATCCCCAAACATTTAATAAAACCCAAAGAAAAGATGGAAGCAACCCAAGCATCTATAGGGAGATGAATGAATACACAACATGTGCTATATACATACAATGGAATAGTATTCAGCCTTAAAAGGGAAGAACATTCTCACATATGCTACAACATGGATGAACTAAGGACATTACGCTAAGTGAAATAAGCCAAATATACAAACTCATCTAGACAGAAAGTAGAGCAGTGGTTGCCAGGGCCTGGGTTCCAGGGGGAGGAATGGGGAGTTGTATGTTAAGGGGTGTAGAGTTTGTTTTGCAAGATGAAATTCTGTGTTATGTGTATTTCACTATAATTTTAAAAATGCTATAATCTTCTGTAAAAGATTAGTTTATTTCCTGCTAAAATATTTTTGTTCTTCAATAGCTACTATAGCCATAGTGTTTCTTAAAGTGTATAGAAAGCACAGATATACATGTAGTACACAAAGAGATAAACAGTATATCTATGATATTAAAATTTCATGGTAGAGGAGGCACAACTAGGAATAAATGTCCCCCAAAAGCTTCTGAGGTGGAGAAGATAAAGAAAAAAAAAAAAGGTTGAGAATATTTGTTTTCCTTGAGTTTGTGCCATTCCAACTGAGCAGACAGTGGCTGACAGTGCTTTTCTAGAAAAATCTCTGGTAGGGTTTCCCTACATTTTGGTGTTTGGGACCAGATAATTCCTTGTTGCAAAGAGGGCTGTTCCGTGCATTGTGGTTGCCTAGCAAGCTCCGTGGCCTCTCCCACTAGGGGCTAGTAGTACCCAGCCCCCAGTATGACAAGCAGACTATCTCCAAATGCTGTGAAATGCCCATTTGGGGGCGAAAATCTCACCCTGGCTGATAGCCACTGCTCTGCAATTAGGTAAAGTTAATCACAACTTGGCCTGTGCGTAGGTTTTGAGTAGAGACCCGGACAGATTAATGACAGTGCCTGGCGGGGCCTGGCAGGCGCTGTCTGGGCTGTGACATCTGTATGGCCACTGCACACTGTTTAAGTGGTGACCTCTGGGACAAAGAACCGCCATGCCTTCTGAACCTGCTTGTGGAACTTTGGGAAAGTGTCATGTTTCTATTGCAAGCCAAAGGATCTGATGAGGACAAGAGAGTTTAAATTTGGGTGGAGGGGTGGAGGAGGGAAACACAGGCAAATGAAATTGGGAAAAAAAGTGAATTCGATGTGCAGGTCCGGAGTGCTTGCTAAGCTGTACCTAAAGAGCCTCCATTTAAATGACAAAACAATGTACAGGTCTTTATCAATCAATAATATGGATTGAGGGAGCACTTGTGCTGACTACCATTTGGATAATAGAGGCGCACACAACTCTTTTTTCACTCTCAAGGGGCTGAGAATATGCTTTGGAATTAAGACGAGCATGTGCAGTAATTAGATCAACATTGACAGAGTATATGGAAAATTGCTGGTGGGGGTTACGGAGGAATTGGTAAATAATCAATGTGGGTTTACTCCGATATTGGGCTGACTTGTGTCCCTCCAAAATTCATATCCACCCAGAACTTCAAAATGTGACCCTTTTTTTGGAGATACTGCTTTTGCAGATATATTGTAGTTAGTTAGGATGAGGTCATACTGGAGAATGGTGGGCCTTCAATACAATGACTGGTCTTCTCATAAGGAGTTTCCGTGAAGACACAGAGAGACACAGGGAAGAGGGCTATGTGAAGATGGAGCCCAAATGGGAGGGATGTGTCTACAAGCCTAGAGTGCCAAGGCAGCCACCAGATTCCAGAGGAGAGGCATGGGACAGATCCCGCCTCAGAGCCTCCAGATGGCGCCAACCCAGCCAACACTTTGATTCTGGACTTCTGGCCTCCATAACTCTGAAAGAATAAATTCCTGTGGTTGTAAGCCACCCAGTTTGGGGTACATTGTGAAAGCAGCCCTAAGGAACTAATGTAAGTCCTAAGGAATATTTCATCAAAAAGGTGGCTTCCTTGCCCTAACGGTTAGGGCCCAACCGGTTTGGCTCAGTGGATAGAGCGTCAGCCTGCGGACTGAAAGGTCCTGGGTTCGATTCCGGTCAAGGGCATGTACCTTGGTTGCGGGCACATCCCAGTAGGAGGTGTGCAGGAGGCAGCTGGTCGATGTTTCTCTCTCATTGATATTTCTAACTCTCTATCCCTCTCCCTTCCTCTGTGCTAAAAAATAAAAAAGGTGGCTTCTGAGTAGAGGCAAAATTGGGATGGGGGGACAATGGATGATGAGTGAATTCTGAACAGAAAGTAAGGTTAGAAAAACAGAGAGAAGAGTATTTCCAGAACATAGTGGGGTGGTAGAGGCGTGGGCTCCTGTAACACGGGGTTCACGTGGATGATGAAGGGGCGCGGTCTGGGCGGGTCGGATGGGCCATACCGTCTGTGGACACTCCTGAAAAGGGGCACACAGGAGCTTCCAATCTGGGAGGTGAGTGCTGGCTGGGATTTACTGCCTCCGTGCTCTCTGCATGTTCCTGCGCCTGATTTATCTTCCATTCCTTCTCATGCTGCTTGCTATTTCCTGCCGGAAAAAATATTTCCACTTATGTCTGTGTTGCCAGCCTATATATTTTATTCATGCTCTCGTGGTGAGTTAGAGAATTAATTCTGCCTTCGAGGAAGGCAGAAACTACAATAACGTTCCCATTGTGTTCTCTGGAACGAGCATTGGCCTTTGAACCTGTTAGCACTAGAGCAGGGGCGGGGGACCTTTTTTCTGCCCGGGGCCATTCGGATATTTATAACATCATTCACGGGCCCTATAGAATCATCAACTTAAAAATGAGCCTGCTGTGTTCGGTCAAACATTTAATGAACTCACCCCAAAGGCCTCGGCAGGGCCAGGCCAAATGATTTCTCGGGCCTTATGTGGCCCCTGAGCCGGACATTCCCCATCCCTGTACAGAGGTGACCTGAAACAGGAGTGAATATTGTTACTTAGGGACATCTGTATGGGAAATTCTGAGCCTTTTAATAGATTTATTAACCCATATGTTTCTTTTTTTTTAAATATATTTTATTGATTTTTTACAGAGAGGAAGGGAGAGAGATAGAGAGCTAGAAACGTCGATGAGAGAGAAACATCGACCAGCTGCCTCTTGCACACCCCCTACTGGGGATGTGCTCGCAACCAATGTACATGCCTTCGACCGGAATCGAACCTGGGACCTTTCAGTCCGCAGACCGACGTTCTACCACTGAGCCAAACCGGCTTCGGCGATTTATTAACCCGTATGTTTCTAAAAAATGTGGTTTAGGAAATGCGATGGAAAAAAATCTAGAAACAGTGTTGTAAATTTTCTTATAAAGGGGAGTACATTTGGGGTCATGAATTTGAATTGGTTAGAAACGTTAGCATCTTGGAGTTGGTTTTCTTTCTCTTACATTGAAATATAACATTGAGATGAAGAGTGGTGCAAACCCTCATGGGACATGTAGGGAGCATAAAGATGCTGTCGTAGTCTCACACTCAGCTCTGCTGTGCTCTGGGGAGTACGTCCAGTCTTCTCCACCAGATCCCGGGTCCTTGGAAGGCAGCGGTGGTGTCTTGGTCCCCGTGTCCTTCCTAGTGGCCGGAGCACGTGGCACTGAGAGCGTCCGGGTGACTGGGAAGCAGTGTGTATGGCCAGTAGACAGAGCATGGGCTTGGACAGTGGACAAGCCCGTGGATCCTGCCTCTGGCACTCACAGTTGTGCTTCTCACCAGTCTAAGACAGTTGCTGCTGCTGTTGTATTGTCATGTAAGGCGCTGGCGCAGACTGGCGCCCCAAGTTCCCTTCCCTGTCCCTGGTCTCACCATGAATGTCACCACTGCTAAGATCCCCTTATACTAGGGGTGTCGAACTCAATCAGAGAAGGGGCCAAAATCTAAAATCCAGCCTAAATCGAGGGCCGAATGGTTTACTGAACAGTCATAAACTGTCATTGTGATGGAAACGCAGCGGAGTGCAGTGATGACAGTGCGGTGCGGGCCACATTGCAAGGCCTGGCGGGACGGATTTGGCCCGCGGGCCTTGTGTTTGACACATGTGCCTTATACATTTGGTGGTTGTTGTAAATCCTCACCACCTGAGAGTGAAGGGACAGAGGGAGGGAGAGAGATGAGGAATGGAGAGAAAGAGAAAGAAGCATGAATATGAAGGAGACACATCCATTGCATCCATTGGTTGCCTCTTACACAAACCCTGACCGGGCTGAGACCAAATCTGCAAGCCAGGTACGTGCCCTCGGCCAGGGCTGACCCCCCTATCCATTTTGAGGCTGTTGAAATTTTCACACTGAAATGATGCAGCCCCAAATGTCTATTATGCAATAAAATGGATCTTTAACCCCTAGAGTTTCTTTAAACTTCATTTATTCATTCCTAAAGAGAACCCGAATCCAAGTTCCAAATCTTTTGACGGTAGGTGGGCTTGCTCATATGCCATTCTTTGCTTACCCTGTGGTTCCCATTATAGCCAGATGCTGTCTTTTCAATGCACAATGTCTTTGGTCCACACATATTTGCTCTAATTCAGCCACATCAGAAGAGCCAGGGAGATTTTTTTCTCCCATTGAAAGTGTCTCTGTTTGTGCCAGGCAGTTCTGGGTACTAGGATGTTGTGATGAATAATGATCATATCCTCTGTAATGGTTTCGCACACCAAGGTACAAAGCTAGCCAAGTCCCCATAGGAGTCATACCTGTGTAGAGAGGAGTTTCATTCATGCTATCTATTTAGACAGAGTGTTATTTTACACTTCCATCCCTAATACAAAAAATGGCCCATGAAATGTGGTAAAACTGTTTCCTTCCCTCATCCCCTAGCAGTCTACCTCACTTTTTCCAGAGGCAAAAGAGTAATATTTGACATCTCAGACAGATGATTGAAATTATTCATGAAGTATTTGTGACAGTTTGTCTTTTTTAGATTGATTTGATACAATACGTATAATTATTTGTCCTGAGAAGTAACACAGGTTGAAAACATAAAAATGGTAAAAAATACACAATGTCTGATTAGCAGGGAATTTAGATGTGCTGAGAATATACTCAGCATGGCAGGATAAATAATGATCCCCAAAGATGTGCCCACTTCCTAATCCTATATAATAAAAGGATAATATGCAAATCAACCCAATTGCAGAATGACCAGTTGCTATAACACACATTGAGGACCAGGGGCAGACGCTCAACGCAGGAGCTGCCCCCTGGTGGTCAGGGCGCTCCCACATGGGGAGCACCGCTCAGCCAGAAGCCCTGAGCCGGGCTCATAGCTGGTGAATGCAGCAGTGGTGGCAGCTAGTGCTCCTTGTGGAGCAGGCCTAAGCCGTTAGTCAGACATCTCCCGAGGACTCCCAGCCTGTGAGAGGGTGCAGGCCTGGCTGAGGGACCCTCAGAGCGCACGAATTTTGTGCACTACACCTCTAGTCCCCACATAAAGAGATTTTGCAGATTGGATTAAGTGAAGCACGTAAAATGACGGGATAACCTGGATTATTGGGTGAGTCTTAAATGCAAGTATGTGTATCTTAAGAGGGAGGCAAAGGAAAATTTAATGACACAGAGGAGAAGGTGATGTGAAGATAAAGCAGAGAGATATTTGAAGATGCTGGCCTTGAAGATTGGAATGCTGAGGTCACAAGCTGAGGAATGCTCATAGCCACCGAAGCTGGAAGAGGAAGGATTTTCTTCTAGAGCCTCCACACAGAGCGTGGCCCTGCCGATGCCTTGATTTTGGCGCAGTGGGACCTATTTTGGACTTCTGGCCTCTAGAACCGTGAGTGAATCCACTTGTTGCTGTGAGTCACCCCAAATGAGGTCCTTTGCTGTAACAGCCACAGGAAGCTAATGCGCCCAGTCATTTTAGGTTGACGGGGGAATAACTACTGACTACTCTGTCATGACGCAATGTAGTATAAGTTCTGGTTCACCCTCTCACTTAACATCCCTTTATTTTCCTTTGCATCCTTCTGCAGCCGGATGGCAGCTGGATTTCTTTTAGATTTTTGATTTGTACATTGTTTTGATTGTGGATGGGATGGTGGAGTCTCGCCGACTTTTTCTTTTTTTTTCCCCCCAGACACTTCCGGTGATTTTGATGCATGGATCATGCTTTCAGGCACGGATCTAGGTAAGGGGCGGAAGTCTGATCAATGCTCTGTCTGACCCACACCGGAGTATACTGTTTTGGTGACGTTCAGGGGAGTATTCCCTAGATCTAGGGTCTCTTTGCCTTGAATAGCAGAATAAGCAAACTCACGAGGCTTGATTTCTTTTCTTCTTATATTCTGTGCGCACCCTGACATGTTTCAAGGTCTTCACAAAATTTACTCCGATATCTTCATTTGTTCTCTATGGCCGGATCATCAGGTACAGCCTGACCCCTTTGCAGTATGCTTGTACATCATGATTTCTTAAGATTCTTAGTGAGTTATTTTCAGCCGTTTTCATCAAATATAAATTACTAAAATTCTGAGGCACACCAAAAACATATATTTTTTTTATCTGACAGAAAAAAACAGGCATAATTTTGATTCACTTACCCCTAAAGGCTCTTTTTGTGTTGTTCGTTGTCATTTTTCCCCCCTCTTGGTTAATCCTAACCTGAGGATATTTTTCCATGGATTTTTTTTTTTTTTTTTTTTTTTTTTTTGAGATAAGGGAGGAGAGAGACACAAAAACAGGCATGTGTCAGATCCACTGATTACCGAGGTATGTGCCCTTGGCAGGAATTGAACCCGGGGACCCTGCAGTCTGCAGGCCCATGCTCTCTCTTTACACCGGGCCAAACCGATGAGGGTTGTTTCAGTGCCCCTGCCAGAACACTCAGGTCCTGCATGTTTCACACATTCTTGCAGCACACCGGCTGAAAATCGCTGCCTCGGTTACATAAATGGACCCGTGTGCTCCCTCCTGAGTGGCCAAGGTGACCCTGCACCTAACCTGCTGTTTGTCCCCGGAGCCTCACATGGCCCTTTACATTTAGATTCTTCCTGATTTCAACTTTATCTGGAAGTGCTCCCAGCTTTACCAGTAAATGCCAGCGGTATGCGACCACTCCCAGCTCTATCTCAGCTCCAGCCTCCTCCCCACCTGCCCGCAGCCATCTCCTCCCGGACATCAGTCACCCCGGCTCCTCCTCCGGGCCAGGAGAGCCTTCTTCCGCACCCACGTCGCCTAGGGGCGTCCTCCGATGGGAATAAGCTCCACGAGGACCAGGGACGGGTTCTGTCCGTCCGGGACCCGGAGCCACAACCCCATGGAAGGTGTGGGCAGCAGGGCAGCCGGGCACGGGACACTCGTGCGGACGAGGAGCCAGTAGCCGCGGCGGCGCTGCCCTCGGGGGTCTGATCTTTGGGGTGAGAGGAGCCTGTCCCCTTCGAGGCGAGCGGAGAATGGGGCGGAGGGCGCTCGGCGATGACCCCATTTCGCTCCCCCTCCGTCTTTTCTCGGAGGCCGGGGGGTCCCGTAGTCTCTCAGGTGCGCTGACCCCCCATCCCTCGGTGCGGTCACGCCGGACACCCTGGGCGCGGGCGCCGGGGTTTCCGTCCAGCGTCGCCGCGCGGGCCCCGCGGCGTCCCCAGCGCGAGTCGTCGGGGCGTGAGCGACGCGGCCGCGTTGGCCGCTCGGCCCGCCGGGGCGTCGGGGCGGCAGCGCGTCCGGCCTGAGCGGCCGGCGTCGTGGGGAGCGCGGCCGGGGCCTCCGCGACGGCGCGCAGGGTGCGGGCTCCCACCGACGTCACTTCCGACCGGGGCCAAGATGGCGGCGGCGCGGCCGCGGGCGGCGGGGCGTGCGGAGCGGAGGCGGCGGCGGCGCGGGCGGCGGCTCTCGGCGCTCTGAGGCGCGGGGGCGCGGGCGCAGGTGAGCGGCTCCGGGGCGGGCGGCTTCCGGGACGGCGGCGGCGGGGCTCTCGGCCCGGCCCTGCCCGCGAGCGGCGAGGCGGCACGACACGCCGGGGACCCGGGCGCGCTGGGCCGGCGGCCGGGCTGGCGGGCGGACGCGCCCCCTCCGAGGTCCGGGCGCCCCGGACCGGCGGGGACCCCGGGACCAGGCGCGGCCCGCGGGCGGCCGGGGTGGGGTCCCTCGGGCCCCGGGGCCCGCGGCGGCGGAGTGCGGTCCGCTTTGTCGCCGTTGGGGCGCCGCGCGCCGGGCGAGGGGACGCGTGCGGGGTGCGGGCGGCGGCGCGGGCGGGCACGGCCGCCGGAGGAGGCTCCCGCGGTCCCGGGGCCGCCCCGGGGTCCAGCCGTGTTGCCGCTTCGCTTTTGTGTGCAGACCGAGCGGGGCGCCCCCGCCTGCACCCCCGTGCGCGTCCCGCGTCTTTGTGTTTCCGAAGAGTTTCTGTGCGGGGCCGGCCGGACCTGCCTCCGCCGCGGCCGCCGGCTGTTTTTCTCTCCGCGGACGCGCACTGGTCGGTTATTTTGTCGCCGAAGATGTTCGCGAACCTGCGTTGGATGGTGGCGAGCGGGACCCGGAGTGGACCGAACAGGTCGGCTTTCTGGCCAAACCTCCGAGGTTCCTTCCGCCCCACGCGGGGTCCACGGAGCCAGACCGGCCACCTGCTGTCGGGGTTGGGGGCGGGGACCCCACGGCCGACCGGGGACCCCACGGCCGACCGGGGAGCCCGCCTCCCCTGCGCTGCGCAGCTGGAATTTCCCGGAGAGGAGTCCCGGGCGGCCCCCTTCGTTTCCATTCACTGTTGCAGGAGGTTTTGGTTTTATTTCCCAAGTGGAACGCCTTTCGGAGACTCCCACTAGCTCCTTCGGTCCCTTAAATCAGACCCTAATTTGGCCATACCTAGAACGCGAATAATATAACATTTACATTATATATATATATATATATATATACACACACACACACACACACATACATATACATACACACACACACACACATAGTTTTTGTTTGCTCTAGGTTTATTGTTATAAGCAACAATAATTCAGTGATTCTTTTTTAAACATCATGTCAGTTTGATCAGTTGCACCTCCTAGTATTGGGGACGTGGAGGCCTTTTTAATTTTCTTTTTAACCGTGTTTTGAAATGTGCTGTGCACATACTGAGGAGGAAGTGAGACACAATCCTGTGTTCTGTTTTTGACATAGCATGTCTTTCTCTAGAAGCTTCCTTGCAAATGCTTACCTGACCACACTCATTGGCGTGTGGAATCTCAGTGTCATCCTGGGGGAACCTTTAGAGATGACATTCACGGCGGGACTAACATTGTTCACCACTTCTCTTACCCCAGGGCTCCTCTTTACACCTTTTTTATTTTTTGGTTGGATTTGGAAAGTCAGTATATTTGAAGTGCATAGACCTGCGCCAGGCACAGAATAGCAATGCCCGATAAAGATTCGCTTTGGCTGACTCTGAAGGTGGTTTCTTTAATTGAAAAGTTGGCATATTAAGATTTTTTTTTTCTTATTTTGTATTCAGCTCCTCAAACAGTATGGTTTAAATTTGTAGTGATGTATTAGTTTGTAAGTATAAAACATTGCATGTAAGTATAAAACATTGCAAAGATTCTCACTATAGAACGATTAGGAAATAGAGAAAAGCACAAAAAAATAGAAATAAGGCATAATCTTCCCACTCCTCAGATAACCACTGTGATCATTTATCTCTATCGGTGTCCATGTGTGTATTTCATATGTTTTTTTGTGTGTATATGTATATATTCACTTCTGTATGTTTATGTTTTATACAGCCGTAGTCGGTTTGGCTCAGTGGATATATGGTGTTGATGTCCTTTTGTGTATATTGTTTGTAACCTGTTTTCCCATGGGATATTGTGAGCCTATATCCAAGCCATTAAAGTTTCTTCAGAATGATCTTAATGGCTGTGTGATATATAAATGGGCCATAACTTATTTATCAATTCCATATTGATCTGTAAAGTTCCTATATAGCTGAAGTTTTCTTTTCATTAAGACTTGTTCAAAAGGTTTTTCTATTGTGAATTTAAAATTTTTGTAATCTTTCAAGATATCTGAAAATGTAAATTCTGTTTTTAGCCCCTCAAAATGCATTTTCCCTACCAATGCAGTTACAAGAATCAGCACTGTTCCAGCTCCCTCAGCTGGGCCTGTGCAGTTCCACTCATACATCTGCATGCGTAGTCTTTTGATGATTATTTTACATTCGATGTTTTATTTATTCATGGGACTGTTTCTTGAAGCTGCCGCTCTCTTTTCAAGTTCCAGATCTGATGTACAAACCTTTTAAGTCCTGTTAAATCATAGACTTTCCGTGATGGAAAGCACCGTAGGTTATTTACTATTTTTCCTGTCTTCTGACTTGCTTTTCATGCTATTTTTAATACCCGGGCAGAAAAAATAAACTGGGCTTTCACTAGAAAATGCCACAGTGGGGAGTGAAAAGGGACAGTCGAGGAAAATTGTCAAATTTGCATGGCGATCCAGGGAGTTTCCAGATGATGGGGACATTACCTGACAGTCATTACTGCCCATACCGCTCTCAGCTGAGCTGTCACTCTTCAGAGTTTGGTTGGAGCAGTGGTTGGCAAACTTTGGCTCTCCAGCCACATGTGGCTCTTTGGCCCCTTGAGTGTGGCTCTTCCACAAAATACCACGGCCTTTTTGAAGAGTCTATTTTGAAGAAGTGGCGTTAGAAGAAGCTTAAGTTTAAAAAAAATTGGCTCTCAAAAGAAATTTCAGTCGTCGTACTGTTGATATTTGGCTCTGTTGACTAATGAGTTTGCTGACCACTGGGTTAGAGGTCTGGACTAGTGTTCTGTTTCTCTTTTTTGAAGTTAGAAGTTTATAGTTGAAGCCGTACAAATCATCTTAGAGCCAAGACGGGAAGCTGTGGACTCCATCACTGAAAGCGATTCTTAGGATCCATGAAAGCAGGGTTTTTACTTTGGCAGTATTGACAGTGGGGCTGGATAACTCTGTTGTGGGTACATGGTAGCATGTTTAACAGCATCCCTGGCCTCTACCCTGGCCAGCAATCCCTCCCTGGGTCAGAACGAGCCAGAGAGTCTCCAGACATTGCCAGATGTGCCCTGGGGGGCAACATCACCCCAGTTCTGGACCACCGCATTAAAGGAAAGCTCCTGAACTGGATGGTGGAATCACCGAGGCAGTTTATGGAATTTCTGTAGTCAAATACTAAGAATAGACTGTATGGTTTACATGAAGTCCGCCTGCAGCTGGGGAAAGGACTTAGTGGCCTGCTTTTGGCTTTATGATTCATTGAATGGTCACTTTCCGCAGTTCGGCTCTGGCATCCCTTTTGTGGCAAGGGATGAAGCAGGGGAGGTAGCGGAGACTATGCAGTGTGCATGCTGAGGATCAGCCTCCCCAATATGTAGATTAAATTATTAGGAAACTTACATACAATTGCATAGAACCAATGAATGGTGAATAACTTAAGCTCATGATCTAGTATACTGAATAGTGCAGACATAACTGTCTTTTTTTCAAAGAAAATGAGGCTTATTGAGGATTGATGGTAGAAACCAAACTAGTTTTTCTAATAAAATTTCTCTTTTTTAAAAAACAACCAGTTCACAGTTAGGTACCAGAAATAATGGATTTCTCTTGAGGAGATAAGGTTTACTTATGAAGTGCTTATGTAACTTTAACTTAATATTTATATTGTAAAGAGAGCTTACTGAGCTTCATGACAAACATGCATCATTATGCAAATTTTCCTTGGTGAAATAAGTAAGTTGTCACATCTTTATTTGTAAATGATAAGAATATAGAGGTTATAGATTGAATTTTAATGTGGCATATCAAAGTACTCTTTAGTTAGAATTTACTGATAAGTAAAACACAAAAGAAGAAATATGCTGTAGGATTATTTGGTAATAGTTTGTTTTTTTGAAAAACAAAAAACAAAAATACAGTATCTGCATAATTTCACGGGGATGAATGCATGTATCATTTCCATATTCTTTCTTAACGAGAATGCCTTCGGTTCCCCACCCCCACCTCCCTCATCTGGTCATTTGGAGTGAAATATGCTTATGATATTATTCTCAGTACTGTCTGGTACTTACTCTTACAGTCTTGGTTCATGTCATACCTACGCTGTGTTTTCATTTATTAGTCCTTTGGAACATGCACTGAAGGAGCTTCACTGAATAAGTTATGTTTGCCAGCCATTTTGGTGAAAAGAGTATTTTGTAGCTCTTGCAGAAAATCATATGATAGGCTTTGCTTTGAAAGAGCTAAATTATTTCTTGGCACAGCTTGCCTGAAACGTGTATAGCTAAGTGCAATTGTTGGTTTGATTATGGTGGACTGCCTGTCTGGAAATTGGTGAAACCTATAGATTTTATAGGTGCTTGTAAGTAGTTCCCCTAAGAGTACATTAATTTCTGGAGGGGAAATTCTGTGGCATTTTCAAATCATTTAAATAATGCCTTCAAAAATTTTTTTTAAAAGATTCACCAGACACTAAATAACATAAATAACATGAATCCTGTGCATTAATTACCCAAGGCCTTAGCTAAGACAATGTAAATTAGGCAAAATTTGGAGTATGAATATAAAAATAATACTCTAAATGTTTCTCACTCTGTGAGAATTATTTTAGGGACTTTGCCATAATTCTGAAAGACCTAGATTTACAGTCTACCTGAAAGTAAGAGTTTTAAAAAGGAGGTTCTTGGGATAAATTTAGATTTTTTTTTTTTAATCCTTACCCGAAGATGTTTTTCCATTGATTTTTAGAGAGAGTGGAAGGGAGAGACAGAGAAACCCCAATGTGAGTGAGACACTCCAATTGGTTGCCTCCTATATGTCCCCGACCAAGGCTGAGAGCCTGCAACTGAGGTACGTGCCCTTGATTGGAATCAGACCTGGGACCCTTCAGTCTGAACACCGATGCTCTTTCCACTGAGCAAAACTGACTAGGGCTAAATTTAGATTCTTAATAGTGAAGCTGTTACCACTTGTCAGAGGTCATAGGTGAGCAGGTCTGTTCACCTATTTGGAGAGATAAATACTGTATCAACACAGTCGCCTAGTAATGTAAGTGAGCCCGACCTCAGTGCGCTGGATAAGCCGGATCACAGGTGGGCCACAGAGCCTGGCATTTCTGGCAGTGGCAGGGCCAGCTGGGATGTTTTGAGATGAATGGATGAAGACTAAGCAAGCACTCGGAGATGCTTTAGGTTAGTAGCATTCCTCCTAATGCAGTAGGTTTTGAGGGATAATTGAGGGATACATGATCGAGAGAAACCCAGGTTATCTCTGAGTCCTCCAGCTTTTTTTCTAAATCTCCGTCCCCAGCCCTGAAGCAGTCCGTGCTGGGACCTTTTCCTCCATTTGAGGGATGCAGCTTTCTATGTAGCCTTCCCTCAGTCTCTAAACCAGAGCTCAACCCTTCCTCCTTTTTTTATACATATATTTTTAAAATATGTTTTTATGGAGTTTAGAAAAGGGAGAGGAGGAGAGAGAGAGAAACATCAGTGATGAGAGAGAGTCATTGATTGGTTGCCTCCTGCAAACCCCCTACTAGCGATTGAGCCCGAAACCCAGGCATGTGCCCTTGATCAGAATCGAACCAGGGACCCTCAGCCCACAAGGGTATGCTCTATCCACTGAACCAAACCAGCTAGGATTTAACCCCTTCCTCTTAATCACTGCTTCTTCCTGCTCTGCCTTTAAAATCTGTTCATTCTTTCGGTCAGTCATATTCCATATGTTGGGCTGTTCACCATCTTCATTTACCTCCTATTCAGTTAGAAAACGTATTCTGTGGCTGCCCTTTCCCCTCCTCTGTCCTTTCTCCTTCCTGTTGGTTTACTCTTCCTAAACTGTTAGACATTCTTTAGTTTGTGACCTCCCTCCCCTTCCCCCGTCTGAAAGAGCTCCTGGCTCCATGTTGCTCATCCAGATGGTCAGAGCTGCCTTGCTGATGGGAAGTCATGAAACCAGGTTTCCCCTCCTGCCCAAATGTGCTCATGGGCTCTGCCTCTATCTCCTCTTCCATGCTTCTCTGAAGGCCTCCAGGACTTTGCAGTGGGGTCAGAGGGAGGTTGTGTGGGATAATACGTACACAATATCTGGGGAGCCCTAATTACAGGGTCAGGTTTACATTTAACCTGGAACCAACTCCCTACCAACAGGACTACCCCAAGTAGTCTGTCACAACAGGACTGTCCCATGTAGTCTGTCACAGCAGGACTGTCCCGTGTAGTCTGTCACAGCAGGACTGCCCCAAGTAGTCTGTCACAGCAGGACTGTCCCGTGTAGTCTGTCACAGCAGGACTGTCCCGTGTAGTCTGTCACAACAGGACTGCCCCGTGTAGTCTGTCACAACAGGACTGCCCCGTGTAGTCTGTCACAACAGGACTGCCCCGTGTAGTCTGTCACAGCAGGACTGCCCCAAGTAGTCTGTCCCAACAGGACTGTCCCAAGTAGTCTGTCACAGCAGGACTGTCCCGTGTAGTCTGTCACAGCAGGACTGCCCCGTGTAGTCTGTCACAACAGGACTGCCCCGTGTAGTCTGTCACAACAGGACTGCCCCGTGTAGTCTGTCACAGCAGGACTGCCCCGTGTAGTCTGTCACAACAGGACTGCCCCGTGTAGTCTGTCACAGCAGGACTGTCCCGTGTAGTCTGTCCCAACAGGACTGCCCCGTGTAGCCTGTCACAGCAGGACTGCCCCGTGTAGTCTGTCACAACAGGACTGTCCCGTGTAGCCTGTCACAGCAGGACTGCCCCGTGTAGTCTGTCACAGCAGGACTGCCCCAAGTAGTCTGTCACAGCAGGACTGTCCCGTGTAGTCCGTCACGGCTCTGCTCCTACTGAATATGGGGGTGGGGGTGGGGGACCGCTGTTCTCCCCAGTCCCTTCCACACCTTCCACAAAGCCAAATCCTTCCCCATCTCTTCTCTCTGGATAGTTCTTCTTGAGCCACACTAGTTTTCCAGAGCCAATAGCACCATTTTTATCACCAATAGGGAAGCATTTATTTTTACCTTGAAACAGAACTGCAAATAATTTATTTTGAGGAAACATACTTTCCTTTAAAAAAATAAAAACTCATGTATGTACGAGAGCTTCTTAAACTGTATAGAAATACACCGGCATTGCTATTTAAAAATAATGCTCTTGAGAACAGAAGTAGGGACATATTTAGAGGATAGACTTCAAACCTCAGATTTTACTTAAAGTAGAAGAGTTGCTTTCTACCCAAATAGTAAATACCTTAATAACCTCGGGAGAAGACCTATAGAAGCTTGTAGTGATATGTGGGGCTTTGCAAAGTAGATCTGGCATAACTTCCATTTTGTTTTTTTAGGTTGTTTACTTATGGATTTAGGAAGCCCCCTTGTCATTTATATGTGGTTTGTAGAACATGCGTGTTCTAGGTATTTTATCCTGTAGGAAAATCCCAAAGAGGTCGGAGTGGCCGCTTGTAAGGTGACCATATTAATGTTTAAAGAGTTTTATGTGAGAAAATGAGTACTTAGTGCCAGGACCAATGTGTGACATTGCTGAAACTTTTGTCCCCTTTTTTCAGGAGATTCAGAAGACTTTGCAGGGTTCTGAAAGCTCTCCGTTTTGACTGTTTAGTCACAAATGTAAATCTGCGTTGGCAACTCCAGTGGAGAAACAATAAAGGTGTTAACTGAGAATGCATTTTATTTTGGGAATTGTGAAATGTGGCATCTGACTTTAGAAATGGTGTGTTTAGCATTGAGTGTTAGGAAAAAATTGACTTAATTTTCCTTTTATATACCGAAAGTTTCTACACATCTGGCATGGGGGGAATGTTAGAAAAGTATAGTTTTACTACGATAGGGACTTCTTTGACTTCAGTGCTGTTTTCAGAACATGCATTCAACAGTTGCTTAAGTTGTTCTTTTCCTAGAAGAGATGGCAGTTGTAATAATAATCTTGAGTCTGTGGCACAGTTCTCATCAGAGTAGTGACTGGCTGGACAGCGTTTGTATTTTCACACCTCCACTCCCTTTTCATATGGATTTTTACCAGTTAGTACTGGAAATAAGGAAAGGAAATTAACTTTTTAATTCAAGAGTATTTTGATTGGAAGGAGTTATTTCACTCAGGAAAATTGACATTTTTTTGTTTTTGTTTTAAGCATCATAGGAAGGAGTAGCAAACAGTTAGTGAGAGTAATATGTTGTAATTTCTGTAGAGAAACTAGATAGTTCTAATTGGGGGGGTGGGAGGGAATTATTGTAGGAACCCTAAACAAAACGTGAACTTTGTGATGTAATAAATTACATGTTCAGTGCAATGCAATGTCATAGATGCATACCTTTAATCAAAAGAAAAAGGGAGAGCACATGCTAATAGCTATCCATAACATCAGCCAGGTAAATACTAGTCAGCAATCGCTATACATTTATTGCTAAGCTAGCTCTTTATTTTTTTATTTTTATTTTATTTTTTTAAAAATATATTTTATTGAATTTTTACAGAGAGGAGGGGAGAGGGATAGAGAGCTAGAAATGTCAATTAGAGAGAAACATCGACCAGCTGTCTCTTGCACACCCCCTACCGGGGATGTGCCTGCAACCAATGTACATGCCCTTGACCGGAATCGAACCTGGGACCTTTCAGTCCGCAGACCGACGCTCTACCACTGAGCCAAACCGGCTTCGGCTAAGCTAGCTCTTTATTAATGGAGGCTTGGAGCAGTATATTTTGAAAATTTTCCCTTTAGTCCCCTCCAACCACTTTTTTTTTTTTTTTTTTTTTTTTTTTTTTAAGTAAATTCTAGTGGAGGAAAATATCCCCAGAGTCCCATAATCTAAACTTAGACTTACGGTGCTTTCCTAGCATATCCACAGGTTTCTTACTTAACATTTTGCTCTGGTGTTTCACTTCCATATTGCAAACAAAAGCCCTAATCAGTATTATTTTCTCATTGGTGCTCTGCGGCTCTAAAGTCATTCGGAACAGCAGCCCCTCTATGTTTCCTGTCTGTTAATGCGGAAACGGTGCTGTCTGAATCAAATCCCCCCACCTGGAGTGAAGTGCTAAGCTCTGCTTCCTGACTTAGGTTTGTGTCAGGACACGGCTCTGTGAATTTGGTGAGTCAGGCCCCAGGACATGTCTTTGGTGGTGGGCCTCATTGAGGAAACTGATTGATTGAAATGGGAGAAATTACTGGTTTATATGTGAGCTATTCTGTTCTCTGCATCTCCCACATACTTTTTAGGTGGGGAAATTCCTGTGTGGTCTGCTCTGTTAAACATTGCCTTTTTGCCGTGGTAGACATCGTTCTAGAGCAGGCGTCTTCAAACTACGGCCCTCGGGCCACATGCGGCCCGCAGAGGAGTCTGATCCGGCCCGCCAGGTTTTTGGGCAGTGAGCGCAGCCGAGGTGTTACAGTAGGAATTAGTAGTTCATATAGTCCGGCCCTCCAGCTCTCTGAGGGACCGTGATCTGGCCCCCACTTTAAAAAGTTTGAGGACCCCTGGTCTAGAGGGTGAGAGACACAAGCACCCAGTTTCCAGGAATGAGTTCACGCCCTTTGATTCAGCAACTCACCAAATATTTGCTGTATTCTCAGTCTCTGGTTCTTCACACACTCACACATGATCTCTATATTCTTTAAAAAAAATAATTTTTATTGATTCCAGAGGGAAGGAAGGGGGAGATAGAAATATCAATGATGAGAGAGAGAATCATTGATTAGCTGCCTCCTGCATGTTCCCTACTGGGATCAAGCCCGCAACCCAGGCATGTGCCTTTGACCAGAATCGAACTCAGGATCCTTCAGTCCACAGGCTGACACTCTATATACTGAGCCAAACTGGCTAGGGCTGATCTCTTTATTCTTAAAGTGATTAACATGTCAGGTTTGATTTTTTTTTTTTTTTTTTTACACTTTAGCTTATGTGGTAATAGAGCCTGCTTTTAAAAGGAAAGTTGGCGGTACTTTTTCCAGTGTGAAAGTAGAATAGAGGGGAGGGGAGGGGAGGGAAGGAAAGGGAAGGGAAGAGAAGGAAAGGGGAGGGAAGAGAGGGAAGGGAAGCAAGGGGAGGGAAGGGGTGGGAAAGAGAGAGAGAAATATTGATGTGAGAGACACATTGATTGGTTGCCTCCCACACACACCCAGACCTGGATTGAGTCTGTAACCAAGGTACAGTATGTCCTCTTGATCAGAATCGAAACCAGGACCCTTCAGTTTGTAGGCTCATGTTCTATCCACTGAGCCAAATGGGCCAGTGGATTTTAAGTATTTACCTTAGTTATTTACCATTTAAAATTTTTGATAAAATTCTTAAGTTTTAGTGTTATGCGTGGAAGATTCCTCTGTGCCTCTGTCAGTGTAGAGTCTACATTGATAGTTCTCACATGTGGTAAAACTTTGACCTTGAGATATCTGTATTGGTCACGTGGGTACTTAAAGACAGTCCTGTGAAGTCAACATCGAGAATGAAAGCTAGGTGGGGTTGCTCTGACACTGGCACAGGGCCTTGCGCTGCTGGAGGAATCTTAAGGAAGTTACTTCAATAACTGTTTTTAGAGTTTTAGAGTCTACAGTTTGTAGGTGCTCAGTTGGGATGGTATTTGGGGATGTGTAGATGGTTTGATTGTCAAAGTGTGTGAAGGCACTATGGCCTTGTACAGGGCAGTGCTAAATGGCCCGAAAGGAAGGGACAGCCCCTCACAAGAGTTGCCCAAAATGCAGTGGTCCTCAAATGGTCCTCAAAGTCGCAATTCTTTTGTTGTAACATCCTTTATTTTGAATAAAAAATATAACTTAAAATGTCATTTGAGAAGTTAGTGTTGGATTTGCAATGTTTGATATTGTAAAATATTTTAGATATATTATTTGACATTGTTGTAAGCGAAGAGGGAGAGAGAAAAAAAAATGAAGGTCTTATTTTTAGCCATTAGGATTTGAAGTGATTGACAGAAGGGTCCAAGCATGTAGGTATGTAGTCAACTCTAAGAAAAAGATGTTAAGGTCCTTTTGTTCTCTGGAAAGAAATGATGAGTGCAGTCCTATTTGGACAAAGAGGGAATGACAGTGTAGAAAGTCAGAGAGATTACTAATCCTATAACAATCTGAATTCTATTGTAAAATTTTTCATTAAGAAAAAATTGAGGTAACAGTGAAAGAACAGTTGGCCCTCTGTATTTACAGGCTCTGCACCTACAAATTCAACTGACCAAGGACTGAAAATATTCTGGGGCGGGGGTTTGGGGAAGGGTGCGGGGAGCTAGGTTGTTGTAGATGTGTACCATGGAGTTAGGCCTACAGTGATTGGTGATTGCATCTGTACTGAATATTCACAGACTTTTTCCCCTTTAATAGTTTCTAAACAATATACTGCAACAACTATTTACACAGCATTTACATTGTATTAGGTATGGGTAACCTTGAGATTTAAGTATATGGCAGGGTGTGCCTATGCAGGTTATATGCAGATATGCCATTTTATTTAAGGTGCTTGAGCCTCTGAGGATTTTGGTGTCTGTGGGGCCGTTGGGAGTGGGTCCTGGATCCAGTTCCCTGAGATAGTGAGGCGCTACTGAACGTGGATATTTTGGATATGTGGTTTCAGATATCAGGGCATCTCAGTTGTTTGAATTGTGCCTGTGAGCTAGCAACCGCAAAATGGGGAGAGAAGAAAATGTTTTTTAAAAAAGAGGGAGAAACAAATGGAAAGCACATTGAAAAGAAGGAGGCAGCATCAGAAAAAATGGCAGTTCTATTCTTTCATGTCCTTAGGATAAACACCCTGGTGTCATCCCTGACTTCCCTCTTTCATCCCTGGTATCTAATCCAGTATCACATCCTGGGACTCTATTTTGCAGATAGATCGAGTATCCAGCTACTTCTCACATTTTTTCTCCTACCTGATTTGTAGTTCTTGGTCTCTCTAAATCTAAGTCATGTTAGGTCATTCCTGCCACCGTCAGCATCCCAGTGGCTTCCCATCTCTGGATGGAAAAGCCATAGCCCTTCTGGTGAACAGTACTTACCTTGCAAAACATTGTATAGCTCTTTCTGAAGATCTTTCATTGAAATGTTTGCATTTTATTGTAAGATTTTTTTTCATTCTGTTCCTCAGAACATTCTGTGGCCAATGTTATTAATTCCACCTCTAAAAACTTAGTGAGAAGCAAGTGAAAAACATGACATTTTATTCACTCCGGGACATTTTATTCAAAAGATTTCTCCTAGCCGAAACCGGTTTGGCTCAGTGGTTAGAGCGTAGGCCTGTGGACTGAAAGGTCCCAGGTTCGATTCCGGTCAAGGGCATGAAAGAGGCAGCTGATCGATGACTCTTTCTCATCGATGTTTCTAACTCTGTATCTTTCTCCATTCCTCTCTGTGAAAAATCAGTAAAATATATTTTAAAAAACCCCACAAAAACAAAAACAAAAGATTTCTCCTAGCCGAAACCAGTTTGGCTCAGTAGATAGAGTGTCGGTCTGCGGACTCAAGAGTTCCGGGTTCGATTCTGGTCAAGGGCATGTACATTGGTTGTGGGCACATCCCCGGTGGAGGGGTGTGTGTGCAGGAGGCAGCTGGTCAATGTTTCTCTCTCATCGACGTTTCTAGCTCTCTATCCCTCTCCCTTCCTTTCTGTGGGGGGGGGAAAAAAAAAGATTTCTTCTAGTGGGACCTCTCATCAGTCAGTAGGCATTTGTGGTACAGAGTGCCAGGCATGCACGCCTTCTTAGCCACTAATCTCATCACTGTTAGTTAGTGATAACAATCTTCAGTATCATAGAAAAGGATCAATTATATTCAGTATAGAATGAATACTAAAGAAGGACATGTATCTGAGAAAGAAGCTCAATATTAAATTTGAAAAGAATGGACTTTTTCATATTGGTTTGGTTAGACTGAGCTTTTCAATAAGATGCAAGTTATGGAATACATTCCCTGTGCCAAGTATGAGGAAAAAAAAAGCTAGTTTAGATGACCAGGCCCTAAAGGTGATCAGGTGAGTGAGGTTAAGTAGCTCAAGGGAAAAGAAATCCCAAACTGTCCTGTTAACGAACAGGATAAAATGAAAACCCCTCGTCTGCATGAAGTGGGCAGGCAGTATTTTCTCCTCGTTTGCAGAATATCACTGTTTTACAAGTTCCTTAGTTTATTTACAATCCTATCTAATAAAAGAGTAATATGCAAATTGACCATCCCTCCAACACACAAGATGGCTGGCCCCATGTGTGGACACAGATGGCTGCCAAAAGATGGCCAGCAGGGAAGGGCAGTTGTGGGTGATCAGGCCAGGCGGCAGTTGGGAGGGACCAGGCCTGCAAGGGAGGGCAGTTGGGGATGACTGGGCCAGCAGAGGAGGGCAGTTGGGGGCAACCAGGCCTGTAGGGGAGGACAGTTGGGGGAACTCAGGCCAGCAGGAGAAGGCAGTTACAGGCAACCAGGCTGGCAGGGGAGGACAGTTAGGGGGTGGTCAGGCTAGCAGGCAGAAGCAGTTAGGGGGAATCAGGCATTCAGGCAGCGATTGGGAGCCAGCAGTCCTGGATTATGAGAGGGATGTCCAACTACCCATTTAGGCCCGGTCAGTTGGACATCCCCCGAGGGTCCCAGATTGGAGAGGGTGCAGGCTGGGTTGAGGGGCCTCCCCCCCCCACCCCCCGCCACCCACCCCAATGCATGAATTTCACGTACTGGGTTTCTAGTTAGAACATATAGTTCTAAGGTGAGCAGTGTCTTTGGGGTATAAGAAGAAGAGATTATTGTAAGTAAGTTCATGAAAAAATATAATTATACTTAATGGTGTGTGTATGTGTGTGTGTGTGTGTGTGTGTGTAAATGCTGAAAACTTAGAATATTACAGTGGAAGTGCTCCTGAAAGTGGCATGATTTTCATTTATTGTGAAGGACTTCAATTGACACGTGGGATGTATGTTGCAGAGAGGACCATCTTTATAGATTGTTATTTAGAAATAAGTATATCGCATTCGTTTGTAAGGAACGATTTTGTATTCTTGTTATTTTATTATACTATAAGTACATTGAAGAAGAAATTTAAAGGAACAATTGTAGTTCTTTCCAAACAGCTTTTAATGAAACATTTGCATTTTACTACAAGGTTTTTGTTCTGTTTCTCAAAGAGAATTCGCTATAAAAATGTTATTGAATCCGCCTCTATTTCAGGAACTTGAAAAACAAAATATTGTAAAGGGGTCTAATAGTGTTTGTATTCAACTCAGGGTTGATATAAGTAAGAGAAGGACAATTAAATCGCATAATTTATGCAACAAGGCTTTGTGTTTCTATGAACAAAGCTAACATTTCTTTTCAGGAATGATGCAATTCCAAAGCAAAAATTTGATATCATTCTAATGAGTCTGCTTTCAATTGTAGAGTACGATGAAGCCCTGGGAGAGATTAGCAAGAAATCTTTTTTATTGTAACTAATAAATCTGGGAAGTAAGCTCTCCACATAGATCGAAGTTGATCTGGCATGGAATTGCTTTATGAATAGCCCTTTGAGCAAACTCTGCAGTTCTGTGTGTGGTTTGAAATCCCTGTAAATTTGTAGGCAGGTACATATTACAATTGTCTGTTTTTCTTTTTAGGGCTCATGTAATCAAAGAAGTTTTTGTTGTGTGTATCTTTTCAGAACACAACAGGAATTGAAAATGAATCAGGTGAGTTTAAATATAAGAATTTATACAAATACATTACCTAGATGTTAGACCAGTTCTTGATTTCTAAAAGATAGTAAGTAGCACACAACATTCATTCCTCCCAGATTTTCCTTTCTGTTCTTAATGCCATTAATGAATACATTGCTCTCCTGGTGTGCGTTTTGGGGGCGTGGGTTGGCATTTCTATGGAACGCTGAGTAGGACTCATTCGTTCTTAGGGACCTAATTCAGATTTTCTTTCTTTTTTTTACCTCTTTCCTGCTACACTCTGGTGTTAGTTATTTGTTTTGTTTTGAAGTTTACTAAGCTTTTGTTTTTAATACTTTTTATTCTGTAATACTTATTGACTGAAAAGAGAGTATTAAAAGTTTTGTTGTTGATTTTTAAAAAAATATATATTTTATTGATTTTTAACAGAGAGAGAAAGGGAGAGAGATAGAGAGCTAGAAACGTCGATGAGACAGAAACATCGACCAGCTGCCTCCTGCACACCCCCTACTGAGGATGTGCCCGCAACCAAGGTACATGCCCTTGACCGGAATTGAACCCGCGACCCTTCAGTCCGCAGACCAACGCTCTACCACTGAGCCAAACTGGCTTCGGCTTGTTGATTTTTAAAGACCAAAATTGATCAAACGGGAAACTTTAAGATGCTCTGTCTTCGAAAAATACCTGTTCGTGGAGTAGAAACAAGAGGGCAGATATTGAAATGCAAGATGTGCTTCACCTTCCAGGGGTTTGGGATTACCTGGAGATTAATCAGTTTTGCTGTGGACACTTCTGTAGCCTCAAGGGCGTTTTGATAAGTAGAATCTGTTATATGGATTTAATATGTTCTAAAGTAGAATTTTTATTTTCTGATCTTAATATCATTTCACTTGCAGTTATAGAAATTTATGGGTGTCAGAAACATTCTCTTTTGAAATCTTTATAAACACATTTTTTTTTTTAAAAGGACAGAACTTAAATATGTGAAGTCTATAATTTTTAGTGCTTAGCTTAAAACTACCAGTCTGGAAAATATTTTGTATCCCTCATCAAGTGAAACTTGGGACACCTTTTTATCAGTTGCAGGTGCCTCTAACTGAGATCACAAGTCCAATTTTATTAGGTGGCCAAGTTTAATAAATTCAGTCCTGTGCTGCATTGAGAGATGTGAAATTTTTGGAATGGATTCTTTGATTTCTTTTTATTACTTTCTTTATCAAAATATATTTATTTTAATGCAGATGACCATATGTCATAAAAACGAATCTGGTGAACACATGGGGCACGTGGTTTCTATTATTTTAAAACTTGCAGATTTACTGACATGCTTTTGAAGGCAAATTGTTTTTGAAATGGTAAAATGGGGGCGGGAAAGAGAACAGTGGATTTTCACAGTCATTGCCCATAAAGTTATATACATATATGTGTCATAGATTTCATATATTTTCCCACTTCAAGACTGATTCCTAATGTGAACTTTGTCACCCAAAGGAGCTTACTTTTCTAAAATGGCCCAGGAAGTCTTAATTTTGGATTAGAATGATCATAAAAAAGAAAAAAAAGAATGATCATGAAAATTTCCACAGCGGAATCTAAATGTTGACATTGCTTTTGTTGCCTCATTGTTTACAGTCATTATCTCAGTGGCTACAGCTCGCACCTTAGGCTTAATAACGCTTTTATTCTTACATCTTATTAGGCTAGTTGCATTTCTGATATTTTATTTCTTTGACATCTCACATTCGCTTCAATATTTTGTTTATATCAAATGAACTTGTATTTAAAGAAAGTCTTCAAGCCATTTAAAAGAATTGTGACCATTTCTTTTTTTGGCTTTTTTACAATTTCATTTTACGTTCGACAAGTTTTAATATCAGATCTGTGGAGGACTGCCTTTGATGCCAAAAGCCAAATGTCAATGGAAAAGGGTCCTCTTATGTTTCTAATGGTTAGCACATTTCTGATGTGGGTATAATTTAAATGGCCTGGTAGTAATGAAACTTTTTATTTGTATTATAAAAACGGTCCACTTTTTATGAGCAAAATTTCAGCATCTTTAGTTATATTTTCATTATTTGAGGAATATTAGTTACATGATATTTAGTCCTGACTATTATATCATGGCAAAACAATCTGTGACTGTTTTTCAGTAGTTGTCCCAGTAATTTAAAAAAAATAAGAATTGTTTCAGTACATTTTATGTTTTTCCCTCTTGTATTTATTCTTCTCATTTGTAGCCAGTGAATATGAGCCATGCATGCTTGAAAACTTCAAAATAACTAAAAAGTGTAGATATTGAAAAAGTTTTAACTTGAACCAGATTGATTTGTAATTCAAATCTTGATGGTGAGTTTAGGGTTAGATTTTTTTCTCTCTAGGGACTGATCAACATAGCTTTGATGAATGTTAGCTGTCAGCTATGTCCCTTATGATGGTGTGGTCTCTAAGGCAATAACACAGCATCACTCATTCATGTATGCCTGACAGCCGAGTTTTAAGGACTCAATGACCCTAGGAGTGAGCATTTCAGATTGCTTACAAGTTAGTCCTTTAGGGGGAAGGGGAGTCCAAAGCCCAGTGCTGCTGGCATGTTAAGCACTGACTATTGAAGCAGCGTTCTGGACTGCTCATTGTTACCAAGGCGTTTCCAGTGGTTTGCGAGGCTTCCCCTCCAATCCCAGCCCTGGAGCCGAGACCCACACGCTCTTTATCCCTCTTTTTCTTCTGGTCTGCACACCACTCAGCACTCACCCCTTTCTTCCTCTCTCTTGTCTTCCCAGTTTAGAACCCGGCTTGCTTTCCCTGTGAGCCTTGGTTTTTCTGACTGAGCCCAGGCCTGAAGGGCAGGCAAGAAGAGCAACTCTCTGCCTCCTCCCCTCGCTGTCCATTTTCTCTTCTCTCCCTTTGCAATCATAGATATCCTTCGCTTACTTTACACATCCATCTAAATATTTAACTTTGAGATGTTCCACTAGTTTTCTTCTTTTTTCTAGATTTATCTAGGAGAATCCAGAACTTGATAAATGGTTCTCTCATTGAATAGAGTTTAGAAGGCTGTATAGTAGTTCCTTACCTCCTTTCCTTCAATGTTCTTTCCTTATAATGTTGATGAGATGCCTTAGGAAGTTAACTTCTGTTTATATCACTTAGTCCTATGGTAAAATTGTTTCATTTTACCAAATTTCACTTAAAGTTGCACAATTTATGAATGACATTAAATGAGGACTTACTGTACTTTGATAGAACATTCACTCGAAGTTCCTTAATGCAAGTAGGTATGTTAGAGTTTAATGCCATATTCCTGTCTATTGAGTGCTTACCCATTATGCCAGGCATTTCATTATCACACATATATTTTCTCATTAATTCAGTCTTTATAGCTGCCCTATGAAGTATAGGATATTTAACAATTTTATGGATGAAGACATTAAGGCCCAGAGAGGTGGCTTGCACATGATCATTCAGACGTGGTAGATCTCGGATTCACCCCAGGCCTGTAGATTCCAAAGCCCAGTTCTTGCTCGCTGTGCTATATTTCTATATCAGGATACGCTGTGTGATGCCGTGCTAACAGGCTGCTCCAAAATATCTGGGGCTTAACAGCCGTTTACTTCTTGTTCTCAGTACACATCCGCTGTAGCTCTGCTATTGTGGTTGCTCAAGAACCAAGGATGATGGAGGCTTTGTCTCAACACGTGTTACTTCTGTTTACATTTAACTGGTCAAAGTTAGTCACATGGCCACATCTAACTTAAAACTCAGGTGGCGGGGCCAGAGCATTTCGTCAAGTGCCTAGGAGGACAGGAGAACTGTAACATTGGGGTACAGCCCAATCATTCCAGCTTTATTAATATATAATATATTTAATATAAAACATTCTGTAGGTTTTCATCTTGATGTAATACAGTGGCCTTGATTACCATTTATTGAGTCACACTTAATTTTCTAAAAAGAACCTTTGTATAACTCTTATTACTAATATTTGAAATTTCTACCAGTATAGTAGCTTATGATTGCAGCATCTCTCTGTCCTTATCAATAATCTGTGGTAATGCCAGCAATTTAGCCTTCTAAACTTGTTTTAAAGTTTTATATAAGAAAATTAAAGGAAGGTAAATCACTTAATGCTGCAAATGTAACCCTGAGAATTGTGATAAGCCATCTGTATTTCCATCGTCTTAACTGTTCTGAAGTTCATTCATCCCATCACTCATCCTGCGTAGACTGCATCCCAGGATGCTGTGGATTCTGCAGTGAAGCAGATGGGTAAGGGCTCTGCTCTCAACTCACATACTCACAGAGGGAAGAGTGCAGAAGCAGGAAGGTAAGCTCAGTGAAAACTGTGAAGTCAGTGCAGCGAGGTCACCTGGTAAAGAATGCTGATGAAAGTAGGGGGAGGTTCTCTGGATTACATGGTCAGAGAAGGCTATTCCAGAAAGGTGGTTAACAATAGAATCATAATAAATTAATAGAATTCTTAATAATAATAATAACTGAATGATAGGCCAAAGTAATAAGCAAGAACCAGATATATGAGGATCCGGGGAAAGAAAATTCTAGGCAGCGTGAACAGACAGTGCAAAGGCCTCGAGGTGGGAATGAGCTTGCTGGTTCAAGGCATGGGGAGCCAGCCAGGGCCGGAGCTTGGCGACACGTGGGGCCTTGGGACCAGATGCAGTTTGTATGTGAGGCGAGGGCCAGCTTTGTAGGTCCTCAAAGGCCATGGGAAGAAGCTTATGTTTTATTGTAAGTTCAGCGGGAAGCCACTGGACAGGGACATACTTTGGTTTCCATTTTTAGCACATCATGCTCACTGGGCCAAGACACTGGATTGTAAAGGGGCAAGAGCGTGGTAATATGCTTTCTCACAATGAGATTAACACCGTATTTGAGGACATTTTCTTCACTCGGACTACTTAATGGGCCTGCCAGCTTTGGGCAAGAAGGTGCTTTTTAATGTTTCAGAACTGTTTGACTGTTTTTCTTTTCCAAAGGCGGTCTATAAGACTTCCTTATCTGTATCCCCATCTGTTTATTGTTATTGCAATCTTACTCATTCCTTAACCACATAAAATTTAATGCTATTTCAGTAAACTGAAGCTTGTTTGATCCCCACCCCTACCCATTTTCCCCCAAGAATAGTGAAGTCTTTATTTCAAGTTTCATTGGGGTTGTTCACAGAATTTGAGTATTTTAATGCTCTTTAATTCTTGGACATTATTATTTTTTGCTGGTAACAATGATTACTATGGTGGTTATTCGTTCGTGGTAGCAATAATATATCTTTTCTTTTGAATATATAATAATATGTCTTAATATTAAGCAATATACTCTCTAGTATTAGTTTTGATCAATTGGTATTTAAAAATCTTGGTGCTTTAATTAAATCAATTAAATCTGATATAAAATTTATGGCCATTGTTTAGGTAGAGCGTGTGAAAGAAGTACTTCCATAAGTTTAAATGAAATACCAGGAAAATTTGCTTATTCTTATCTTTTAAACAATGAAAATATGCTGTCTATGTCGGGGGTGCCTGCAGCCTTATCTAGCAGGAGGCAGTGCCAGTGTCATGCTGTAGAGCAGTTAGTTACCTCACTCCTTCCAGTGAGGATCTGAGTGTAGGAGAGGGAGTGGAGCAGGCTGGTTCTGAGGAGCAGAAAGGGGTCTGGGGAGCGCTATGAGTGGTCACTGCAAGGACAGGCCAGAGTAGGCTTACTCACGGAGAAGGGAAACTGTTCGAGGGTTTAGAATTGTTTTTAAAAAAATCTCAATTAAAACGTGTTTTTTTTCTATGACGGTATTTTTTTTTTTCTTGGAACATTAAAGTTTCAACATGATTTAAAGAGAGTGTAGGATTTATTTACTTATTTATGTACAATAAAACGTACTCATTTGGAGTGTATGATTCTGAGTTTTCACTCTGATGTTAACTACCACCTCTGTCAAGAGATATGACATTGCTGACACTCAAGAAAGTTCCTTTTTGCGGCTCTGAAGTTCTCCCCTCAACCTCTACCTCGGGCAGCCACTGATCCAGCTCACTGTCCCTGTGGGTTGGCTTTTCTTGTTCTAGAATTTTTCATAAATGGAGTCATATCCTAGCTTATTCCTTTCATAGAAAATATTTTATGGGCCATCATCTGACTATCTAGATAAATCTCTTCATACCATATTTCTAAAGGTTAGGGGAAACCCTGGGATGGTTTTCTATCTTTAATTTTAGGTAGCTCCTCTACTTTTTTCTAATTCTAAAAATATATATTGTGTAAAAAATTGAAACTATTTTAGCATATTATTAACATTGAATTGTATTTTTATAAGTACTTCTATAAGTTTAAATGCAAATTTGATTTTTATACTTTTAAAAAAAGACTTCTAACTAAGATGGTTTCTGTCCATGATTTAAACCTCAATTAATGAGTGTATAGTTGAGAAAATTAATGTGTTTAATAATGATGGCACTTAATTTTATTTTGAATCACATATTCTACTAAATTTATAAAATAAAATCAAGTACAATGTCTTTCTGAAGATAATTGAATTATTTTTGAAATTTGAAAAGTAATTTAGGAACTTGAATAGCATTTGCCTATGCAATATAGAAGACTTTGGCAAGAAGGCTTGCATTTTATGTTACCCTGATATTAATGCTTTTGTAGAGAAGGTTTCAGGATTGTTTAGCTCTGCCTCACTTTAGTTATCTTGTGGCTCACATTCCACCTTTAGTCTTGGCTTTGCCAAGCTGTATGACCTTGAGCAAGTCACTGACTTCCTGGTATTTACTTTCTTACCTGTTAAATAGGAATAGTAGTGGTGCCCACCCCATGTGGTTGTGGTAAAGAGCAAAGTTAATAAACCTAGAGCACTAAGGTTAGTGCCTGGCATATATGTAGGAAACACTGTGTATTATTATTGTATCACCATTCTTATTTTCAGGCAGTAACTAAGTCTTGATTCTGCCTTTATAAAATACCGCCTTATCGAACTCACTGTTCGATTCCTGGTCAGGGCACATGCCTGGGTTGCAGGCTTGATCCCAACTAAGGGGCATGCAGGAAGCAGTGGATGGATGATTCTCTCTCATCATTGATGTTTCTATTTCTTCCTCTCCCTTCCTCTCTGAAATCAATAAAAATTATATTTAAAAAACTTTAAAATACCTTTTTATCACTGTCATTGCTTGAGTTCAGACCCAAACATTCCTTGTTTTGGCTGTTGTAGAAACTTCACTGACATCTCTCACCCACCATTGAATCATTTCCCCCATGCCTTAAGTATTATACTTGTACGACATAAAACTGACCATATAGGAAATCAGAGAAGTGGACAATTATCATGAGTTGTTTAGAATGTCTTCATGGATGAACTGGGATTTGAACTTGACCTGGAAGGATGTAGAGAATATTGACTAGCAGAAGAATTGAGAGCCATAAGGACCAGTGGCCTGGGTTCATTATGAACTAGAAGCCTGAATTGCAAAAGCCCCACAGGAGTAAGAGACCTAATTTGGTGAAGGAAGGAGGAGCCAGGAGTCAGTGCCTGTAGGGGCCAGGGAGTTGAATATGGGATAGAAAACCTCTTGACATCCTGTCACTCCCCTGACCAAAGCCTTCTGGTGGGGTCCCACCACTCTCCTACTGCCATCCAGTCTCTGCCCTGGCCTTCCGGGCTCTGCAGATTCTGGTGGTGGCCACCTCCGCTTTCTCCCTGGGTCACTCTGACCTGGCCATAGTGGCCTCTTTTCCTGAACATGCCAAGCTCTTTGTCTCCCCACCCATTTCCCTGGAATGCTCAATCCTTAACACATGGCCTTATTCCTAGATCAGAACATTTGGAAACCTAAGATTAATCACATAATGTCATAGCTTCCCCAAAACTCCCCTCTCCATACCTAAGAGTGAAGAAGGCAGATGACATCTTAGTGTTACTACAAAGACTAGCTCCTGGACCCCCGAGAGGGACCTCCCAGACGGCTCTGGACTGTAATGTGAGACCCCGCGGGTTATAATGTGGGCTCTGGAGTCTGACTGTCTGGACTTGATCTTGGCTCACTACTTTAAAATCTTGTAGCTTTGGGAAGTTACTTGCCAGAGCTACTCCACTGCACTGTATTTGGAACTCCAGACCCTGAAGCCTGCCTGACTGGGTTTGTACCCGGGCTCTGCCACTCATTAATGCAGCTATGGGCAGGTTTCAGTTGTCATCTGTAAAAAGGGGATCATAAACTTACAGCCAGAGTGGTAGTGTAAGGTTAAATGAGGTAATGCATACAGTGCTTGGTCAGTGTTAGCTTTGGTGATTGTGAGGCAGTGCCTGGACAGTGCTTAGCATAGATTTTGGCCCAGAGGAAGGGATAAATGTCATACTCCCTAAGTTCTGCACCCCCAGCATGGCAGAGCATAGTCATCCTGGGCTGGAGGAAAGGTGTTAGGAGGAAGAGCAGAGCCTTTCAGATGCTCCAGCTGGAGGAACTGGAGAATCAGCTCTAAGGTTTCTGTGTGCTGGAAGCAGAAGAGCAGTTCCTTTAGCCGGTGAGCTTTGTGGGGAGGGGGCCAGATCAGCTTTACTAACCATCGTTTCGTCATCGCTCAGCACAGGGCCGAGCAGGCCCCCAGGAGTGTTTGTTCATCATTGAGGGTGGACTGAGTGCTTGGCCATTTATTGGGAGAGGGAGTGAGTATCAACTATATTTGAGATTGAGGTAAAAAGTAGGATACATCAAATTAATAAGATCAATTAATAGTTAATAACTAAGTACTTTATGGAATTAGGTATGTTAATTAAATTAACTTAAATTCAGTGTGTTAGTTACATTTAATACATACCATTCCAGATCAGTTCATTGAAATAAAGAGCTCTTGTGTTTCCTATTGCAGCTTCCTGCGTACTTGTCACAGTGATCAGTGTTAGAAAGCCTTAAAATGCGGATGTGCCTTTATTCTGGGACAGCAAGGGAGAAGGAATAGCCAGGTTCTTTCCTAGAGCTTGCAGCCTGGTCTGTGGTTGGTTCCTTCTGTGTAGATCAGCAAGTGTGATACATTTCTCCTAAGGTACTATTTCTCCCGCCTTCCTCACCTTCTCTGCTCTAGCACATTGGTGTTTTGCCTGTCTCTTCTCTGAGCACACCTAGCTTTTTCCTAGCGCAGCAGTGGTCCTTGCTGGTTCCCTTTCCTGCCATGTTTCACCCTGTATCATTGCGTGATTCTTCCTAGGTGTAGAGAGGTCTTCCCTGAGCACCCTGTCTACAATAAAATAGCACCCCACCCTCTCCATGACTGTCTTCCTTTAGAGCAGTGTTTCCCAAAGTGTGGTACGCATACCCCCAGGGGTACAGGAAGAGTTTGGTGGGGGTACGCATTGCACTGGAGTTTGGTGGGGATATGCACTGCTCCGTGCTTAGCTGCGCCTAATTCTACGTTCTCATGAGTACGAGGGGTACTCAGCGTTACGAAAATTATACAAGGGGTACACATATGTCAAAAGTTTGGGAAACACTGCTTAAGAGCATCAATATCTACCAGGCATGGTATATCTTTGATTTTGTTTGCCTTCCTCACTAGAGGGAAACATTGTTAAGACAAATGTGATGCCTGAAACATTGTCTGGCTCATAAGAGGGGCTCAGGAACATCTTACTAAATTAAATGATTAGATAGTGCAATGTCTTGTAGACAAAATCGATCTGGGACCAAGATAGACGACCCTGTTTACAATATATTACATCTGATACTATCAATATATGTGCAAAAAAGGTTCCAGCTTATTGAATGTGTGAGGGAGAGATTTTTTAAAGCGTTCTTTTGTTTCAAAGGTTTACTTTATAAATTGGTTTCTTGAAATTGAGAACATATCACATATTCCAAAAAGGGGTTCTTGTATCAACCCAGGAAAACACTTATCTCAGATGCAAGAAATTCAGGCACACATGGAGAAAATGCTTTCTGATAGATGACCCTGCTATTTTATTACTATCCCTCCTTTTTCTAAAAAAGGTTCTTTAGCTTACAGGAATCACTTAGTCATTCAAGTATTTAAGTGACAAACATTTTGTGTCTCATACACAGTGTCTTTATTGTACTCTGATGGGGAGGTACGTTAAACTTGAAATTATGCAAATAATTGTGTAAAATTCTGATAAGACCGATGAAGGGAAAATTAGAAAGGGGAGAGGATGGTTCTTCTTGGACAGGCCAGCCCACCTTCTGCTTCTCGAATCACTGATTTTCTAAAGATGTTCCATGCAGGGGAGATTCCGACAGCGAGAGGCGAGAGGAAGGCCTTGGGGCTGCCAGGCTGGGTGGCTGCGGAGAGAGAGAAATTGAACTGCATTCTAGTGTAAAGGGTAAAGGGTTGTAAAATAAACAACTAGCTTTTCTCAACTAGGTAAACGAGCCCAAGTTATAAACAGTGGGTGGCTGCAAGCAAGTAAATAAAAGTGTAGGGATTTTCCTTATTTCTTTCCCCTGTGGCAGCTCTGCTGCGGTCCTTTATATTCACGGTGTTTCACCAATTTTAACATTCCTGGTCTCCAACTTATACTGGTATTACAGATTTCCTGTGGGAATGACCATTCTGTCTTAGATACCATCTTCTGCTGAGATTTCTGTGGGCATTTGGAGGTTTTAGGCTAGATGTTCTTAGGTTATATTCCAGCAGAATCTTTTTTTCCCCAGCTTCATTAAGATATAATTGACAAATAAATCTGTAAGATACTTAAATTACACATTGTAGTGAATTGATATACATTTATGTTTTGAAAGCATTCAGACCTTCCAGTTAGTTAACATATCCATCACCTCTCATATCATATTTATCCTTTTGTGTGTATGTGTGGACATTTAAGTTCTATTCTCTTTGCAAATTTCATTCAGTAACTGTTATCAACTGTAGTCATCATGTTTTACATTAGAGGTGCAAACCTAAACTAGCAGAATTTTAACTGGAAACACCACAGTGGTTATGAGCTTGGGCTCTGGGGTCAGACAAACAAGGTTCAAATTGTGGCCCTGAGCCCCTAGGCCTCTTCATGTATGTTTGTGTGTGTTGTCTGGAGGAGGCACTGACATGAGTAAACTCTGCCAATGCATGTGAGATGGTTAGCACAGTGCCCTTCAAGGCATCCCGGGGAGCTTCTGAGTACATGGTAAGTGGTTAGTATTACTGTGGTAGTGTCTGGAAGTATCAGTGCAGGTTAGCTGACAGTCTTCTCAAAGCTCCTGGAGAGGTTCGATGATGTCAAATTCTTTAAAATCCTTGCTTAGGAGTCCTCTCTCTTACTGGGAGTGATAGGACTCATAATTCGGGCTAGTGCTTGTTAATATTGCATAGTTTATCAGTGTTAAAAAATAGCTATTATATAGCCCAGGGCAGTTGTTGGCAAATTGCGACTCATGGCTCCCAAACCGTGGTTTGCCGCTCTGTTGACTAATGAGTTTGCCAACCACTGTCATATACTACCCTTACCTCTTTGCACACAATATGCCACAATTGCATAATCGTCACAGCTTCCAACTACATGGTAACATTTAGTCTATTCCATTGGTTGGCAAACTCATCAGTCAGCAGAGCTGCAAACTGTGGCTTGTGAGCCACATATGGCTGGCGAGTCGCGGTTTACTGAACTCTGGCCTAGTGTACCAACTACCAATTTTATACCTTTCTCTGCTTTGAAACTTATTCACATTTCCATAATTCTAGTTTATAGATTAAAATCTTAAAAACGGGCACTATATTTAGAAGTGAGAAATTTTTATACTTTAGCTAATTAAAAATGCCAAAGGGTCATTTTCTGGAGCACATTTGGTATTCCCATGCTTTGGAAGGCACTTAAGTTGTGTTTGGGCCAAAGCTTCCGAGGCATGTGCACTGTCGACTACTCCATCCAAGGCAGGCGCCCAGGTCTTCAGTGCCTGCTTCTGTGCATGCAGCTCACAGCAGCCCAGAGACACCTTCGTTGGGACTTGCCCGTTGCTGTGGGATTTCTTTCTCTTAAAGCAGCCTGTTGGTAGTTTTTTATTTTTTTTTATTTTATTGAAATTCTGGGAGTACTCAAATTTGAATGATATTCTTTTCTTGGCACAAAACTTTCTTAAAAACTACAAGAGTTCGATTGTTGTGGGAAAATTAATCTTTTTAGCTTAGAGTTTGCTTCTTGCCCACGTTGGTTTCTTTGAAAGTTCTTGGGGAATGTTTCCCTTTGCAGTGAAATAAAGAACACTCAGACTACAAAACCCATTATTCTTAGGTGTCATGATACACACATGAGCTCTTTAGGATATATGTGATACCAGTTAACAGATGCTTGGTTTCTCTTTGACTTGAAATTTATTTGTAAAATAACAGTCATGTTTTACCAGTCAATCTCCCCTTTTATCCCCTTCTATACATATCTAATAGTAATCTTATTTCTTAAGATTACAGTGAATTTGAACATATACTTTGGTTAGTATACAAATGTCTATCTTAGAGACTGTGTGATATTGTGGTGACTTGGTAGATGGTGGTGAATTGCTGTTTCCTGGAAAGTCGCACTCCCCATAAAGGTCCAGAATAAGTTATAGTGTTCTTGTTGGAATAGCCAAGGCTCTGCCAGGGAGAATGAAAGCATGGATCGGATGGGGTCCGGCTGGCCGTTGTGGCCTTTACATTCTGTGCTGAAGGCACTCATTTAATAAGGAGTGTTAAGCCTGATGGAAGCCTCTGACTTAGGAGTAAGTGTAAGCTTAAGCTGCCTGATTCTCTGGGAGTTTAAAGCAATATGGTTCCGGAGATTACATATTTTGAAAATGGCTGTGGGTAGCTGGAACAAAACAGATTAACAAAGACATGCTTGAAGGTCAGTGGTTTCCTCTGGAGACTCACACACAGACATCAAAGCAACTCTGAAGTGCTTGACATCATGCTCTTGGTCTTGGGCTTGGCTTGCCAGATTTAGCTTTCAGTTACATGTTTGCATATTTGCTTATTGGACCAGAAAAAAACAAAATGCTAACTGGGATTTCTTCGTTTTGCTATGATCCTTCTGGTTCTTGACTTGCAGAACGCTACTGAGCCTGTGGCAACCGCTGAGACCCTGGCAGAGGTACCTGAGCATGTGCTCCGAGGACTTCCCGAGGAAGTGAGGCTTTTCCCATCTGCTGTGGACAAGACTCGGATTGGTGAGTGACTGGCGGAGAAGGAGCAGGGGAGGGGATTGCAGGCTGCAGGCAGACTCCTTTGGGGCTCTTATGATAGGGAGCTCACCATAAAAGCAACAATTTATACTCAGACTTAGAAGATTGTGTGGTGTTTATGCAATTTCCAGTCAAGAATCCAGGGTGGACATACATCTTGTGTGTTTGATCTTATTTTTGTGTTTTAATCTTTGGTCATAAGGCTAAGGAAGTAAATGATAAAAATTTAGTCAAAGTACAGTCATGTTTATATCCTGTTTTCTTTTTTAAAGATGTGCTTTTGATGTTATAATTTGTGTGTGTGTGTATATATATATATGTGTGTGTGTGTGTGTGTGTGTGTGAATATATTTTTAATAAATGCTTTTTCTAATCCTCATTGGAATCTATTCAGTAACTTTTAAATTGTATCATTCACATGAAAGTGTTTGATTTTATAGTTCCACTAATTTATCATTAGCCGTGTTATCAAACAGGATTCATAGCAGACTTACAGAAAAGTGGGATTCATACATCCTAGCTGCACAGGACTGGCTGAGATGCCACCGTCCTGTATGTGAGGAAACCGAGGCCAGAGGTGAGGGAACCTGTGGTCAGTGAGAGCACTGCTGGGCACCGGTTCCCTGGACTCCATGTTAGCCAGGCTGCGTCACTGCCTGTCTGCCGTGGCCAGTTCAGAGGAAATAGAAACACCCTGAAGAATACCACCGAACAGCATACTTCTCGGCTGTTTGGAACTCCGCAAAGAAGATTTTAGGAAACAGTGAGGAGAGAGTTTTTCACTTTGAACAAACAAACTTCAAAATTATTTATTTAAAACAATCTATAACCCTTTTTAAAAGTAACATGTTTATTGGAGATCATTTAAATATGTAGAAATACAGTAGTTTGACTACATTCCAGTATTTTTCTCTTTAATTGTGCTATTTTCCAAGTATTTGTGATTGTACTGTCCAGCTAATTTTACATGTAAAAATTAAAAACAAGCAAATATATGAAACATTTTTTATTATAAAACAAAATAGGTTTTTTAGAGACTATTTAGAAAATATAGAATATAAAGAATAAAAATCACTTTTGAAGATTTGAGTTAATTTGCTTAGCCTGCTCTTAGTTGAGTTAACATTATCTTGCTTTTAGGCTGTAGTCTTTTAACTATTCTGTGAAACTGAATTGATTTTAGTGCTTCAATCTTTTTTTTTTTTTTTTTTTTTTCTTTGTACACTGAGAAGGGTGGTAAGACAATCTGAGTCACAGCTCCAGATGATATAGCGGCTCTGTTAGACCTTGGTTCTTGAGTTTGGCAAAGACAGAATTCAGAGCCAAGAACTTTAGTACAAGACGTTTATTTAGCTTTTTAGAAAAAAAAAAGTCACAGAGACAGAAGAAGTGAGCCAGCTGGGCTGTGCTGACTCAGAAAACAAGTTACAGAAGCAAAAGAAGGGCCCTTGGAACTTAAGAGAAAGAAAGCGAAAGATACGAGCCTGAGGAAAGAAGGGGGTGGGGAAGGCACAGGTGTGCTCTAGAGAGAAAGAGAGAGCACACTGGTGCCTCAGTTTTTAGGGTAACCATATACATTATAAAAACACTGGTTTTCTTTTCTAGGTGTCTGGGCCACTAAACCAATTTTAAAAGGCAAAAAATTTGGACCATTTGTCGGTGATAAGAAAAAAAGATCTCAGGTTAAGAATAATGTGTACATGTGGGAGGTAAGGAAGAATTTTTGTTGTTTGTTTTTGTTTTTTGTCTATCAGAGTTCTATACATTTAAACAAAATCTATTCTCTCAGGATTTGACATTTGGAAATTAAAACCGCCATTTTAGTGTGTTCTTTAAAAATCAAGAATACTTTTATTAAGTAGAAAATGTGTTTCCATGGATGTAGACTGCTGTTTACATTTGTATTTTGAGACTGCTTGGCCATCCTCAACAATAAATGTCTGATCCACTTTTCATGTTCCCTGTTCAGGGCTTTGTCTCTGCAGCCAAGACTTTCATCTGTCACTTTACAGGCTTCCAGATAGACACCGTAAAAGACACCCCAAGGTGGCACTCACGGTTCGAGCCTTCTCTGTATTTTAGAAAATCATCTGTGTTGCTGGAATATTCAGAGTTGGATATATTTGGCACATGGCACATTTATAGTGTGCTTTGAACTTTCCAAAAGCCTTTTGTTCGCTTTATTTCATATTCTCCCAACAGTTCTGGAAGACAGAGCAGACCATTAGCACCCTCCTTATAGAGGTGAAGGGGTTCAGAGCAGAGGTGAACTCCTCCTTCCAGGGGGCCCCAGATGTTGAGAGTGGTGTCGATGCAGAGCTAGAATCCACATCTACGGACAGTGAGGCAATGAAAAAGGTTTCATTGGTTCATATCCTACCATTAGCTTTGTGACTCTGGCTAAAACCCTCCATTTTAAAATGGAGAGAATAAAAAAATATCTCATTAAGGTGCCTCTGAAGACAAAATAATTTAATTGTTTCTTGGAGAGTTGCATGCGAATTCACCAGTTGTGTGGAATTTAGTTAGATGAGGTACCCTCTGGAAACTCCTCATGTTTTTACAGGAACTGAGTGATATGACTCCTTTTGAAAGGAAATGGAGTTTTTCGGTGGAGAGGAAAAGCATTCCAACCAGAGTGTCTTAAATTGAGTCACATCTGTTTCACATGTAAACATGCAAAAGCCTAAAAATAAAATATGCATAGGAAGTGTCTGGATACTGTACATCAAGAAGTTCTGTGGCATTTGTACGTTTGAAGTATATTGCGGTTCTTCTCAGTGTTATGAGTAGTGTTTCTTAATTTGAAATTCCGATGAATTCTCCCAATAATTTTGAGTTTCTTTGTTGTGAATCCCTTATAATAAATCTAATGGCAGTTAACCCAAGGGAGGACTTACCCTGAGAATAATTACATTTGCGATTTTACCACTTTTGAGGTAAGAGGGTGCTATATTTGTATAAAAACTATCCAGCCAAAATATGCTATTACACTGATTACAAATATTTTGTCTACAAAATTATGCTCCAAACGACATTTTAAATTTTATAAGTTTCCCAAGGGGAACGAACAAATATATTCTTCTGGGTTTAGTGCTCACCTGAGTGAGGATAATGTCAGGGACCCAGGAAATGTGTGCTTTAGCTCTGGGTATAGAATGCTAAACTTGAACAAATGCCACTGATAGTAAACCCCTAGTTTATGGTACCTATTTTACCCAACATAGCAGTTTGATATTGTTGGGGATATTGTATAAATTATTAATGGTGCCTTTTCTCCATTAAGCTTCTTTTGAAATTCCTGCATAGTATGAATTCATAGTAGAAAATTGTGATTTGGAACCATGGCATTCTAGGGATTCAATTTCTACTATAAACCCATAATATTCCCTTGTTAACTTAAGATACTTCTGCTTACGTACTACCACAGTTGTGAACCTTTATGACACTGCCAGTTTTTATGGGTCACGTATAAAGATTTAGTTTTTGTCAGGTCTGGCTTTTCCTTCCTCCAACTTAAAAAAAAAAAAAAATCTGGAGTAGGGGTTTAAGGGCTGGGTGGAAAAGGTGAAGGGATTAAACAAACAAACAAAACAAACCTCTGGACACAGACAACAGTATGGTAATTACCAGAGGGAAAATAAATTATAGGAAGATAAATGTTGATCAAAGGTCACTTGACTTAGGGTGGTGAACACAAAATACAATGTACAGATGATGTATTATTGAATTGCACACCTGAAACATATATAATTTTATTAATCACTATCACCCCAATGAATTAAAAAATCTGGATATCATTCACGTAGTTCTAACTACAAGGTGTATATATTCCATACAGAAACCCTTAAGCTTTTTGCTCTGTTGAAAATAGATATATATGATATATATATATATATGAAGAAGTAGCATTTGGCAAAGTTCAGGGGGCATAAATTATAATGAACTTACCGTTTCCGCGAAAATAAGACAGTGTCTTATATTAATTTTTGCTCCTAAAGATGTGCTAGGTCTTATTTTCAGGGGATATCTTATTTTTCCATGAAGAAGAATACGGTATACATTTATTGTTAAATGAAAATAAAGGAAATTTATTACCTGTATACGGTACGGTAGTACGGTAGTTGTCAACACAAACCAGACAAACTGTGAATCCTACAGTATCAAGAATTTACTCATTTATTCAATGACAATCATGTCATCATCTTCTGGAACATCATCATAACAACCCAATTCGTGAATTTCCTGGTGAATTTCTTGTGACTCCATTTCTTTCAGAATCAGTGGACCAAATCTCTCAGGTTTAGCAACAGCACTGTCTTTAAATGAGTACTTCTTGTTAGGATAGCCTGCTCGGAGTGCATTTGCAATGCAACTGTCAGTGATTTTCTCCCATGAATTCTTCACCCAAGTCACAACTTCTTGCAGTTTAGGTTTCACAAAGTTTCCACGCTGATTTCTCTCCATTCTATTTTCAATGTAGTCATTAGTTTCCATGCTCAAATTGTCTTTGAATGGCTTGTTTATTGCAATATCAAGAGTCTGGAGATAGGCCGTCATTCCTGCGGGAATCATTATCTGATCTATTTTTCTTTCGTGAAGAAATATCTTCATGTTTTTAGCGTGGTGAGTGCTGGCTGCATCCCAGACTAGCAGACCTCTTTGGCTCCCTCGCATAACAAGCGGCAGCATTAAATCAACCCACTTCCTTATAACAGTGTGGCCCAGGCTTTTTCAGTTTCAAGAATAAAAACGCCCAAAACACGTTCAGTCTTTTCCTTCTTGCCCTTAGAAATGATTAAAGGTGGGATTTTAGTGCCATCCAGACAAATTGCCAAAATACAGGAAACACGTGCACTTTCATAAGCAGTGGAGGGAATGTACACTAAGGAGGCACCCCGCTGTTCAATTGTTGTTTGAGATGATTGGCCCATAAACACTGCAGTTTCATCCATAGCAATCATTTTGGAAAGATTGTATTTAGAGAAGTCAGCATCATCAATAAAGGACTTGAATGCAAGTGCTCGCTTAATAACTTGAGTATCTTCCAACCTAAATAATGTTGTAGATCTTCTTAAAGACAGTTCACTTCGCTGAAGGAAATTATCCAGCCAGTGTTGTGATGCTTTGAAGTCTTCGGGGGCTATGTCAAACTGTGGTGCCATTGCATGGGCAAATTCTTGAATCTGAGCCCTATTTACAACCAAAGCCTCTGCTCTCCTGTCAACAACCCATTCACAGATCAGGTCTTCCAGCTTGGAAAATAATGGTTGCCTACATGATCCACACTTGCACTTTTTAGCATTTCCCTTGTCCACTTGTTCAGTGAGGTTACCATACTCTGCTCGCCATTTTCGGACCAATTGGATACTCAACATCTTCTCTTTGTAGAAAGCAGTAAGATTTTGGCCCCAAGAGTCTTCCACGATTCCTTTCTTGTACTCCACGGAGTAGCTTTTTCTTTTTGTGCTCATTTCTAGGGGTAAAAAAAAGGAATTGGGGTATCAAGGTGGGGGGAGGGGGATCACTTAAAATAACACGGGGGATCAGAGGGAGGAATGAAAATGGCACAGGAGAATCAGAGGGGATTACCATTTTAGTAACCCCTTTTGATCCTCCTGTGTCATTTTGATTGCCCCCTCTGATCCTCCTGTGTCATTTTAAGTGATCCCCTCCCCCCACTCCTGTGCCACTGAACACCTTCACCAGACATCCCCCCTGCCCCTTTATCAGACATTTACCCCCTGGGGCCTGCCTGGGGACTGTCACTGGGTTTGCTGGGGCATGGATCTGGGCTGGAGCAGGGTCTTCCACCGACAGAACCTTCAGTCATCATGAGGGCGGCCACAAGCATCAGGTAGTGTCATCAGAGACAGACCAGCACTCACCATCTTCGCCACATCCAGTTCGCTCTAATCCTCCTGTTCTTCTACACGCATCTGCGAAAGTCTCCTCCTCTCTCCTGCCCCGCGCTCACCGCTCACTCTGGTCCGCCTCCACACAGCAGTGACATCAGGACTTGCATAATGTCACTGGTTGCTAGACGCCAGTCGGGGCGGCCCTAGCGACCAGTTTATGGTAAATTAATTTTCATTCTGAGACAGAGCTTAGGGGGGCCTTATTTTCGGGGCGATGCCTTATATTTCACTCAGAAGGAAATCTGTAAGTAGGTCTTATTTTTGGAGGATGTTTTACTGTATTTTCGGGGAAACATGGTATCTATATACTAGAAACCTGGTGCATGAAGTTCATGCACTGGTAGGGTCCCTAGGCCTGGCCAGCAATCAGGGCTGATCGGAGCCTTCTGGCTGCCAGTCAGGGCTTTCCTTCGTTTTGCATCACCCCCTAGTGGTCAATGTACATCATAATGAGCGATGGAACTCCAGGTCTCCCAATTGAACTCCCGGTTGAGGAGACAACAGAAACTGCTTATCATTAAAGTCTCATCTTGGCATTTGTTCTGCAATTAAAATTACGAACAGCTTATCTTTTAGCAGCCTGGTCTTCTGCCCTTACTAGTACTCTATTTTAAAGTTAATCAAAGACAGTGTTAAGTTGCTTTCCTTGAGTCCCTGATTATCTGTCCCAGTTTTAAGTCCTCTAAGCTTTCACTGGAAACATTCTATTAAGTCAGAAATCACAGGAGAAAACCAGTAGAGTATCCTCAGGGTGAATGCACAACACAGGTTCGGAGACCATTCTTTGATCAGTTTCCGTGGGGAGCTGCCGGCCAGGTGAAATGCTGGCCTACATGTAATGAATGCTCCCCTGACCACCCCACAGCCGCTGAGCAGTCTGCAGGACTCCCAAAACAGCTTCTGATGAAAACCTTTCAAATTCACTCTATGGCGCTCATATTGCTTCTGATGAACAGAACTTTTGAATTGCTTTAAAGTCTTTTTTAAAAAATGGGCTTTCAGAGCACTTTTAGGTTCACAGCAAAATTGAACAGAAAGTATAGTTTCTTTATAAACTCTCCGCCCTGCCACTACGCACAGCCTCCTCCACTGTCAACATCCTGTACCCCGGTGGCACATTTGTTACAATCGATGGACCTGCATTGACAATTCAGTATCACTTTTACATTATGGCCCATTCTTGGTGTTCACTCTAATGTTTTGTTTAACTTATGAAGGTTGTACACATTCAGTGCAAAATAACATAAACAATATAGAAAACTATAAACAGGAAAGTAAAAGTCATCTGTGAACATGTTGGTGGACATTGTTTTAACTATTTCTCTGCCTCTGTTTTTTCTCTCACGTACACTGATATAAAAACAAATGCTTCATGCAGTTGGGATCAGACAGTACATGTAATTTTGTAATGTGCCTTTTTCTTTCAATATGTATGGATATAACTCATTATTTACATCATTGTGTCTTTTTTAAAATATGTTTTTATTGATTTATTTTTTTTTAAGAGAGAGAGAGATAGAAACATTGATGAGAGAGAAATACCGTCAATAGGCTACCACCTACATTATCAATCACTAATAATACTGCGAGTGATTGCGCTCACAGCCGGGGCATGTGCCCGACCCGGGATCCAGCCCGGTGACCTTTTGGTTCCTGGGTTGATGCTCAACTGCAGAGCCACACCGACTGAGCTACATCATTATTTCTTATGCTGCTTAGAATTCTACCATATCTTCTATGTTTAACCCGTTGGACATTTAAATAGTTTTATTTCTTTTCATTATATTAACAGTTCTTTAAATATGGAACCCTGTATACATATTTGCTGATTTGTCTGCTTATCTTCTTATGATAAATTCCTAGAAGTATAATTGTTAAGTCAAAAGCTACTTTGTACATTTTAATCTTTGATAATTTTTTTTGTTTTGTTTTTATTGATTTCAGAGAGGAAGGGAGAGGGAGAGAGAGATAGAAACATCAATGATGAGAGAGAATCATTGATCGGCTGCCTCCTGCACACCCCCTACTGGGGATGGAGCCCACAACCTGGATGTGTAACCTGACTGGGATTTGAATCTGGGACCCTTCAGTCCGCAGGCTGATGCTCTAGCCACTAAGCGAACCAGCTGTGGCAATCTTTGATAAATTTTCTTTAACAGACCTCTAGAAGGATTGTGCTAATTTATATAAGTATCACTAGTGCATATTTCTTAGCTTTTAAAAACCCAATATTAATCTTTTAAACAATGTTTTCCCACATTCTTATAAATGAAAACTGATACCTCCCTGCTTCTGTTTCCATGAATAATTCAGGCCACAAATTTTGAGTCAGGAGGATGAAGGGAAGAGTACAATTGCATTTCAACTAAATTGATAGAGAAGTTATATCTATAATGAGGCTTTAATGTAATTTTTTAAAATATTTTTTTTCTTTATTGCCACTTTTACATGAGGATAACAAGCTCCCCATAGAATTGTTTGGCTACAAATTAGATGGTGTATATGAAATTACTTGATATAGATGTTCAATAAATATTAGTGGAACCTGAATATCAAAGATGAACACTTGAATTATCATATGGACTCGTATAAAACATTTTTTTTGTAGAGTACTTTTTAAAAGATTGCCAATGTTAATTTTTGCTTAGAATTTCTTTCTCTTCTAATGTCAGAAGGTATGCACAGTATTTTGAAACAGACTGTGGATTGGAGGGTGGATCCTGGAAATGACTTTTGAAAGCTCTCCGAGTTATTTACTTATGCAAACGCATTGGTGGAAATGCTATGCTAGTTGGGCTAGTGGAGAGGTAGACATCCGGTCTCCCCTTGAGTCCTTTTGACAGTTGAAACAAATGGAAATATAATTAGGTATTGTCTGTCTTCCAGGAACAGATAGGGAAAGGGGGAAGTGATGTGTAGATCATAGTGTAGGATTCAACAAGCTAGATCCCCAGAGAAATAAAGATGAAAAGAAGCCTCAGACAATATGACAAACCAGAGCCATTGGAATGGAGCTTGGACCCCAAGGAGAAGGCCCATCTCCCTCTCTAATGTGTTAGAGCCTCAGTGGGCGGGGAATCGGTAGACTTGGAGGGGAGAGAAGAGGTGGTTTAGGTGAATAAAAGGTTTATCTCAGCAGGAGACTATAGGTATGAAGAGGTGTCATAATTGCCCCGTGTTAACTCCTGGGGTGGTTATTGCAAATTGAGAGTAGGTAAGGACCTCCCAGGCAGTCAGTTTAGGATACGAGTTAGGGTACCTTTGCATTAATTGAATAAGATTTTTTTATTTGTAACGTAAAATGTTACAAATTGGAGTGTGTACTAAATTTTGAACTTGTCATAAAAACATGGAAAGAGATTTGCTACATATCATTTGCTGAGTTTGAGCTGGGGGAGCTTCACCTGCCTTTGCATTGTCTTTGAGAAGGGATGGTAGTTGGTTCTCCACTTGCCACTACTCTAGAAGGTGTTATGGCACTTTTGCAGTCCAGTAATGTGTACTTTACATTTTAAAAATTCTGTGACATTTTAGTGATTAGGTTCTGTGTGCCAGCTACTGAAAGTAATTGGTTGGAAAGCAAGGTTTGACCAAGATAGGAATTGTATATAAACACATTTTTTATTGCAGTTCTTATAAGGTTAAGTTGTTCAAGACAAATAAGAAAGCTCCATTATTTTTTACAATGTGTATGTGCAATGATGTTGGGAGGAGGAGGAAGAGGAGTATTTTAGCTTAGCATTGAGCAGACCTTGGCAGCTTTCATTCAAACTTAGGTTTTCTTTCAAAAGACTAACTTGATCTCCCCACCCACTTCCTTTGTTTACTTAAGAGATTATACTAAATCAGTGGAGAAAAGGTAGGAAATTTAGATAAGCAGCAGAAAAAAATATGGCAACCCTACTTCTCAGAGAAAACCATAATTTATTAACATTTATACTTACATAGTTTCAGATGTGTTTTTCTTTCTCCATATAGTCATATGTCTAAAACAAAAATGATATTATATAAGCCATACTTTCTGTAAATGGCTTTACTTAATGATCAATGTATTGTGACTATCTTTTATACCAATAATATATTTCCACAACTTCTGGTTATCTTTGTTTTCCTCTAATTATAGAATGTGTGCTTATTGGAAAAAATGTTTAAGGAATACAGAAATATGTAACAGAAAGTAAGAATTTCCACATAATCACTTATGCAGTAGTACTTTTTAATACTTACTTAATATTCTGCTGTGTACATGTAGTATCATACTCTCTGAATCCATAGAGATTTCTGTCTAGAAGTGAATTTGAATCAAGTCTAAGTAAACCTTACCGCTATGTACATCTGTGTACATACATCCCGGTATGATTGTTCCAATGTCTCATGAGACTAATCCATTAAATATATATGCTGGTCAAAGTGCATGTACATTTCAGTTTGTGCGTGTGTGTGTGTGTGTGTGTGTGTGTGTGTTTTCTCGAGTATTGCTAAATTCTATTTCTTTATTTTTTGATCAGCATTGGTGAATATATTTCCCCCCCCCCAAAACTGTAATTGGGTAATGCCAAACAAAGTAAGTAACTCTTATAGTGCAAAATGAAAGGACCTTATTGCATAGAGGTGCATAAGCAAGAAAGCACAATATAAACTTACCCATATTTTAAGTAGTTGTGTGGTGGGTAAATGCCCTTTAAAAACATTTTCAATAGAAAAAGGACTTATAAGTCAGTTTACAGAAGATGAAAAAATTCAGTGCGTATTTATTTGAGAGAGGAAAAAAAAACATTAATATGTTGTTCTATTTATATTTGTAGAAAATGTTTACTTTCTAATCTTGTTTTTTATTCCCTTAAGAAAAAATTGTTACCAGTTTGATAGGTGAAAAGATTTTAATTTGAAGTTATTTTTTAATTATTATTAGGTAAGTTTAATTTTTATCTTCACAAGGTTTTGGCCATGTGTATTTCTTTGTGAATTAAACTTGTTTGCACATTTTAAAAAATGTAAACTTAATCATTTTAGTTTAAGTATGACTTGGCAGATGCCTTAGTCCATTTTGAACCAAAAGGAACTATCTTATATAATAAAAGGCTAATATGCAAATTGACTGAACAGTGGAATGACTGGTCACTATGATGCGCACTGATCACCAGGGGGCAGACACTCAATGCAGGAGCTGCCCCACATGAGTGTGGCTCTTCCACAAAGTACCACTTCCTGAGCAAGTCTATTTTGAAGAAGTGGCGTTAGTAGTTTAAGTTTAAAAAATTTGCCTCTCAAAAGAAATTTCAATCTTTGTGCTGTTGATATTTGGCTCTGTGCACTAATCAGTTTGTGGACTACGGGCCTAGGTGGATGGGTAGACTCTTGATGCCTCTCTCCAGCTACTGACTGTAACTGGTGCCATTTTCCAGTCTCATCTGTGTCTCGTTGATGTCTGTAGCCATGTCAGTATGTGAGTTGAGAGTGAGTGGAATTTCCCCATCCATTGTGATATATCAAAAACTTTTTATCCATAAGTTAATAAAAAATAACATACAGACTAACAGTGTTAAAGAACAATCACTTCATTTTCCTTATCATGCTGACAAATATGATAAAAATACTTCTTAAACATTTTAAAGTAAAGCAGCTTATATTATTTTGGCGTGTAAGGTTTAATTTTTGCACCGTGATGCTCTCTCTTCATAATATACCACTTGGGGGCTACTCTTTCTCTTTATTTTAAAGCGAGAGGAGTGTGTGTGAGTCTGAGGGTGAGTGTGACAGTGAGTTTTGTAAAGGAGTCTGATATGACATGGATAACCTCTCTTTAGAATGGTACAGATAGGTGTTTTAGTAAACAGCAATTTTTTAATAAACTCACTGGGGGTACTTATAGGATAGTGAAAACATTCTCTTTGGCACTTACGGTGATTAAATAAATTAATGGTTCCTGTCATATAGTAGGTGCTTATTAGATGATGGCAGTTATATATTTGTATAATGGTATCCTTTCCTTCATCCCATAGTCATTTATTGAGAGCCTACTCTTTACCAAGTGCTGGTCAAGGTACTGTAGGCACTGCGGGGAGTGAAAAGGCTAAAATGTCTTCTCATGGAGCTAATATTCTGCTGTAGGGAGACAGTCACTAACTAAAATAAGTACATAGATGACCTCATACTTTAAAAGAGTATAATTGCTAAGAAGAAAAGTGAATCGGGGTGGGGAGATGGGCTGCTGATAGGAAGAGAAGGCTTTGCAGTTTTAGCTCGGATGGTCAGAGGAGGGATGGGTAAGAGGAGGTCAAGCAGACCTGGGGCTTAACCCATATTTGCTACTAATTAAGAGGGGCATGCCCAATGAGCGGAGAGTGGAGGGGGAGCTTTTTGTTCAAAAGGAAGGCTGCAGTAAAGAAGAGCTAGTGTGGGTGGCAAAGAAAAGCAGCGAGTGGCAGGAGTCTCGGCTGTGTGTGTCACAGAAGCCCCGAGGTTCTTCCTTCCTAAAGAGAAAGTGGAGACTCATTTGTTTGGTTTGTTTCTGACAGGTCTGTCACCAGTTGGTTCTGTAATTTTATTTCAGTGCCTAATCAAATGTCTTGTAGTCTAGTTCTGAGGAAGTAAAACATGTATATATGTGTATGCAAAGATAAAGTTAAAAATAGTTGCTAAATAGATTTTCTTCAAAAGGAAGGAATGTTAAGTGCTGGAGGCACCTGGGAGAAGGAACTGGCTGAGATTGGGTGATCAGGGAAAGCTTCTTGCAAGCATAGATTTGATCTGACTCTTGAAAAGAGGGGCTGGTTTTTGGTCTTTCATTTTTTATTATTTGAAGGACACTGATATTTTCCATTATGTTCCGTAGTACCTCAGTCCCTGACAGGTGCCTAGATAGGGAAGTGTTTAAGGTGAGCTAAGTTTGCAGAAGCATCATACCCTATCACCCTCTTGGAAGTTAATGCAACTTGTTTACTCTCTTAACTTCCTGTCAGCCCTGCAGGGAAGGGCCCTGCTGAACTGTGGCGCCTGCAGGACTGGGCGACTGCACAGCAACCCAGGAAGCCAAGGGCAGGGGGCACAGCAACCCAGGAAGCCAGGGGCAGGGGGCTGTCAGCTCATTCTTCCAACTCTGTCCTCAGGGAATAGAGCTGTCACTTGCCTTTGTGTACATATTTGCAAAGTATTTGGAGATCACTCAGCATATTTACTATAGCTCTTTAAGTTTAGGAGAAAAAATTACTCAAGCATAGATAGAAAAATAACTAATGAGGATTACAGTTTTTAAAAATATATGTTTTTATTGATACACACACACACAGTAGTACATTTATATTTAGAGGGAGGGAGGGAGAGGGGGAGAGAGAGAGAAACATTGATGAGAAAGCATCAACATCATTCAACTGCAACCTTCACACCCCTTGAATGGGGCACAAGCCCACAGTTTGAGCATGTGCCCTGACCAGGACTAGAACCAGTGACCTCCTGGTGCATAGGTTGATCCTCAACCACTGAGCCACACCAGCCAGATGGATTACTCAATTTTGGACCACAATTTTCATCTTTTATTTTTTTCCATCTGTTGCTTATTTATTTTGTTTCTGTGAAATGATTTTATATAGTATCTATCTATCTATCTATCTATCCATATATCTATATCTGTATCTATCTATACATAAAAGGCTAAGTGACCAACCGTCCTACTGTCCGACCGACTGATCGGCCAGTACATATAGTACGCACTGGCAATTTAAAAATAAACGTTGACACACACATGCATGATACATATAAAGCTCTTGCTGGTGTCAATTGCACATGAGTGTTTCAATCTGTCATTGTCGATCATGAATCTGGTTGTTTTTGTTGACATTCTGAAGCTGAAAGCAGCACGGTAACAGAATATGAAGACCAACAATTGGCACAACATACCTGTGAAGCTGAAAGAAGCCTCCATTCACAGAATGCCAGCATTTGCAATGACTATTTGTTCTAATTATTTTCTTTTCAGTGTGCGCGAATCTAGGCACTGGACCACTAATTTGCATATAATGAAAAAGATTTGTCTTAAAAATTGAAAGTGGAAACTTTTATTTTAAAGATAGTGTCATTTTGATGAAGGTCTCTCCTTTCTTCTCCCAAGGTATATTATCCAAACTTGGGATGGATGTGCATTGACGCCACCGATCCAGAGAAGGGGAACTGGCTTCGATATGTGAATTGGGCTTGTTCAGGAGAAGAGCAAAATTTATTTCCACTGGAAATCAACAGGGCCATTTACTATAAGACTTTAAAGGTAAAGAGTGTTAGAATTAGTCTCTGTTACTCTGCATGCATTTTTGCAAATACTGTCCTTAGCTGTGACTGTCAGTACAACTTTGCAAACATTGAAAGGATTATATTTGAAAGTGGCTCATCAGCACATTGAAGGTCTGTGTTTTAAAATATCTGGTTACCACTGCTTCATGTGCATAAGAGCACTAAAGCATGAAGATTATGTTAAGTAATTATTTGCTGCATCTTTATAGATACTGATGAGTTAAATGTGTGGTAGCTACTTCCCTCCTCCTAAGATACAGATGCATTAGGAACTGTCTGACAGGCTGATTTATCCAATGTAGGAAACCACCAATAGCTCTGCAGTTCTGTGCTAACTGAAAACAGTCATGGTCTTCAGTGTAATGTAGCCTTGGATTAGATTTTTCCTAAGTTTTATTAAGAATTGGGATTAAGTAGAACATGTTTCTTCCTTTGTGAAATTTTTATTTGGAGACATTCATTGCTGAGATGAAAAGAAGAGGAAAATAATTTGTTAGGGTTTAAAGCGATGTCAAAGGTCACTGAATACATCAGGGACGTTAGTATTAGGAAGCATTGAGTGTGGCTGCATTTCTGCAAGAAACATGCCCCTGTCTGTCTCCTGTCACTGCTCTGAAAGCTAATCTGCACTCCTCCTGCATGGACATGTTCTCGAAGGCGGAGTCTTGAGGATCTAAAGATAGATGATTGTTGCTTTTTGGAATAGATCTGTTTGCTGGAATTGTTGTAAGGCAAATTTCTCTTTATTTACTGACTTCTATTAAAAATGTCATGGAGTAGGAGGACAGCCATAAAAAAACGATCTCCATGACATCAGAAACTGGAGTTGAGCAGGCATTTGGGATCGTGGTCAGCACTGTGGCAGGCTGGGCTTTGCTTGTCTGGTAGCAGTAGAGCTTCTGGAAGTTTAGTGAACATATAGCTGCTTAATTTTCCTATCATTTTTAGATAATTGGATTGTCCTCTGCCTCAACCTTCGGTATTTTTGTTGTACTTTCTAATTTAATACTTCCATAGCCTTCTCATTTTCTTTCTGCTGTGTTGTAATAGCATGATTTTCTAGTGCGTATTACTATAGTTTCATTACACTGGAATTTGAAATTAGATTTAAATTTGATTCAAGAATTCATTGTGTTTCTCAGACTTATTTAAAGTGGGAATTATATCTGGTTGAATCAGTGTGACAGAATCCTGGGAGAAATGAAATGCCAGCAGAAGGATGAATCTGAGACAGTCAAGGAAGGAGAAAGGAGGTTTCAAGGGAGAACAACCGAGGAGATGTTACGACCCTTCGAAGTTCCGTCATCAGACTGCTGTCTCTGACAGCAAATCTGAGAAACACTGAGAAGCAAGAGAGACAGTATTTGGGAGAGTGAACTCTGAAGCCAGGCTTCTGGATTAGATCCCAACTTGCTGTGTGACCCAAGAAAAGACCCCTTATTTGTAAGATATAGGTAATAATTGACTTCATAGCGTGATCATGGTGATTTCTATGTACTGATAGCGCTCCAAAGAAGTGCTAAATAAATGGTAGTTGCTATTTTTGGCGAGGTGGTATAATGTGGTTAGGGGTGTAGCAGAATGCCTTGTGAGTGGATTTGGCTTCCAGATGTGTGACCCTGGTATTTAGAGCATCTGTCTTGTAATAGCATGCTATTACATCTGTGCCTTTTTTCATCTGTAAAAATGGAGTTAATAGTAAAATTTATAGTTGTTGCAAAGATTAAGCAGGATGGTATGAGTAAGGTTCTGCGATGTGTTCCTAGTCTCACCCAAGTACTCAGAGTTGTTAACTAGCTGCACCGCAAAGATTTCTATCTAACTTCTTCTGAAGTAACATAGTTCTGATCTTTGCAGACCTCTCCCAGTCCCGACCTTAGATGTTTGCTCAGGTATGCACAAGACCTTTCAGAATTCTTACCAGCGATTATCTAACTACAGATTAGGCTTTCTGTGAGTTAGATTTTGTAAATAAATTACATGTGATGCTCTTCTGGGCTCACCTCTCAACTGTCACCTAGATAACTGGAAAATCCCAATGTTGATTTAGTTGGTAATATAATTAAAAAAGTATTTCAAAGCTTTGAAAGTTATCTGTTAACCTGGTGTCCATTCTTTTCTTCATTAGTTTGACAAATATTTATTGTCTAGTAGGTACCAGGTATTCTTCTATAGTAGTGAGCCAAACAGATAAGATCTCTGGTCTCATGGAACTTCCAATATATGGGGAGGAAGCAAGATAATAAGCAAGTGAGTAAGTAAACAAAATAATTTCAGATCTTGATGAGGGCTTAGAAGACAATGAAATGTGATAGAGACTAGGGAGAGAGCTGCTTTATCTCTGGTGGGCCAGGGAAGGTAAGTCAGAATGAACTCCCCTCACTGGCTTGTGTGGTCAGCCAGCCACACACACATCTCTACAGGAAGAGCGGTCAGGAAGGGAGGCCCCAAGAGAAGCAGAGATCTTCCAGTAGGAATATGCTGGAGCTGGTTGTTGTTGTTATTTTAAAGGTCATTGTGGTGGGAACAAGGGAAAGAATGTTAAATGAGTCTGGTGAGGTGGACAGGAGCCAGATAAGGTGTGGTGGCGTTGTCTACTCTTCAGTTCACCCATTCCAGAGTTGAGGCTTCTTACCTGTGACTTTTAAAAGGTCAGATTGGGATAGATTACAGGGAAAGCATGGATGTGATAAGTGTGTTCCTGTAATTCTGGAGTCTTTTATTTTGACTTGGTGTCAAGAATGTCTTTTGGAACCCTTGCCTCTTCCTATTTGGTCTATTAAAATTTCAAGTTTATGTTTACTGGTCTTTAGAGACGAGAGTATGTTTGATTACAGTAAGCCTGTCAGAATCCAGAGGAAAAGTTGGAAGAGTTTAAAAAGTCTTTCTTTTTTTCTGGTTATATTTTTTTTGTTAAACATCAAAATACAGTACAAAAAAAGGTTGTTTGGACTTTTGACTTCATATTTTTTAATGCAGCTTTTATATTTCCTGTGTTTCAGAACAAAAATTTTTGTTTATTATGAAGTTTGACTTATAAAATCTTAAATGTGGTAAGCAGTAAAGACAAAAAACAGTAGAGGCAAACAGTCATTGATTTAAAAAGAAATAATATTTTCCTCTTCATATTGAAATAGATATTTTGTAATTAGTTCAATAATGTATTCACCTCAGTTGCTAAAAATTTTGAAGGTTATTCAAACAAATCACATTGCTTTTAATTCATCAACTCATTAGCCATTTAGAAATTTTATATTAGACTAGAGGCCTGGTTCACGAAATTTGTGCATGGGGGAGGGGAGTGTTGTCTCTCAGCCCAACCTGCACCCTATCCAATCTGGGACATCCCTCTCACAGTCCAGGATTGCTGGCTCCCAACAGCTTGCCTACCTGCCTGATTGCCGCTAACCTCTTATGCCTGCCAGCCTGATCACCCCGTAACTTGCCCCTGCTGGCCCGATTGCTCCTAACTGCCCTCCCCTGCCAGCATGGTTGCTCCCAACTGCCCTCCCTTGCCAGCATGGTTGCCCCCAACTGCCCTCCCCTCCAGCCTGGTTGCCCCAACTGCCCTCCTCTGCTGGCCTGGTCACCCCTGCTGGCCATCTTGTGGCAGCCATCTTGTGTCCACCTGGGGGCAGCCATATTTGACCACATGGGGGGTGGTCATCTTGTGTTGGAGTGATGGTCAATTTGCATATTACGTCTTTATTATATAGGATTGAGGTAAGAACAGATTCTGGTATGGTATTTTTTGGGGGGAGAGGGCATGTTTTTATATTGTGTTATTTTGAAGTGAAAAGTATGTGCTGATAATTAACATCATTCAGTCGCTAGCACAGATAATACAGGTGGTACCCTCGGAAGACTGGAGCGGAAGCTTACGCTCGGAGTCTGGGAGGTACTGGAACAGGGCCTTGTGCTGCTGGTGTTGTTTGGATTAGGAATAAATTGGGAATGCATTTTTTTTTTTTCTCCTTTCCATGTTCGTTTTTTTTTTTTTTTTTTTAAATATATTTTATTGATTTTTTTTTACAGAGAGGAAGGGAGAGAGATAGAGAGCTAGAAACGTCGATGAGAGAGAAACATCGACCAGCTGCCTCTTGCACACCCCCCACTGGGGATGTGCCCGCAACTCGGGTACATGCCCTTGACCGGAATCGAACCTGGGACCTTTCAGTCCGCAGACAGACGCTCTACCACTGAGCCAAACCAGTTTCGGCCCATGTTCGTTTTTACTTTGGTTTTATTTAAGTCTTTACATGTTTCCACAAACTAATCATTTCAAATATTTTATGATACCACCATTTCATAAATGCAACAAAAAATAGAAAGCTGAAACCGGTTTGGCTCAGTGGATAGAGTGTAGGGCTGTGGACTGAAAGGTCCCAGGTTCGATTCTGGTCAAGGGCACGTACCTTGGTTGCGGGCACATCTCATTGACATTTGTAACTCTCTATCCCTCTCAATTCCTCTCTGTATAAAATCAGTAAAATATATTTTTAAAAAAATAGAGAAGCAAACTGTACATTTGGAACTATAAATGGTTTATTTAAACAAAAAAGCCTGTTCCTTTAAAAGAAACATATTACCTCATCAGAGTGCCAAAAAGTATTATAATGACTATTTAATTCATAAAAAATCTTACATGTAACTCATAAAATCTTATATATTTTAACTCATTAAAATCCTACACAGATTAGATAAGAGTGCCAAAAAGTATTATAATGGCTATTTAATTCATAAAAAAATCTTATATGTAACTCATAAAATCTTATGTATTTTAACTCATTAAAATCCTACACATATTAGGTAAGTATTTTTTTGTGTTTGTTTTGTTTAGGTTTAACAGACTCAAGAAAGGAAATGATAGTACATTGGCTTAAAGATAAGAAAAGGACAGGTTTTAACTATCCTTGGGGGAGCAAAATAAACAGTGGCTTGTTTATTTTAAAGACTTTAGAATGTTTTAATATTTGAACTATATGAACAGTGAGTTTTGCAGAGAATGAAACAAAATATTTAAAGGGCATTATCTGGGAGGTATGTTGAACTTAGGAACTGACATCTTAGTTTACAAATAAGGTCATCTTTTTCCATAACCTATAGTGCAGTGATCTAAAGCAGGATGCTGATAAGGTGTATTGGTTTCTTAGCTAGTCTCTGTACCTTATTCATATTTTGCCAATTGTTCCAATCATGTCCTTATAGGAAAAGAAAACTCAGTTGAATTCAGATATAATGTCTTTTTCTTAGTCTCTTTAGTTTGCTTTTATAACCTTTCAGTTATTTTGTAGAATGTCCCACAGTTTGTGCTTCTCTTGTGTTTCATCATGATTAGATTCCATTTATTCATGTTGGGCAGCAATCTACAGAAGTGATGCTGTGTTTTTTTCTGTACTTAGTATGAGGAGGCACATATGTCTTAATATCATTTATAAAGACAGTTTTTATCTTTGTGATTAGTAAATGTCTTAGAGGGAGATATTTTGAAACTTCGCAAATATTGTCATTCTTCAAATTTGTTCTTGTAAGTTCCAATAATTCTTGCCTGAATCAATTATTACTGTGATAATTACCAAGTGGTGATTTTCTATTTCCATTTATTTTTAATTGAATTTGTTGGGGTTATATTGGTTAATAAAATTACATAGGTTTCAAGTGTATAAGTTTGTTCATCATCCAAAGTCTTCTCCTTTCACTATTTATCCCTCATTTACCCTCTTCTACCTGCCTCCATTATTTCTTTTTTATTGATTAGTTGGGATCTGCTTTAATGAAGAGTTTTCCTTATTTATTTATTTATTTATTTATTTATTTATTTATTTATTTGTTCATTTATTCATTTATATCAGTATGCACTCATTGATTCTTATTTTATTCATAAGGTTTTAGGAAAAATGTTACTTGTGTTGACCTCAGAAGTATTTGAACAGATGAGTCATTGCGAGAGAAACCAGTAAGACATTTCCCTAAATTCTATTTAGGAGTGTAATCTTTATACTCAGTATATTTGTTCTTCAGAGTCTGGTTCTAGGTGCAATCAGTATGTTGGTGGTATATGTCCTCAGTACTGACATGAAAGTTAAGAATTAATGTTTTAGGAACATAATACATGTGAGGTATTTTTAGGCATTTCTTTATAAATTGTCATGTAAAATCGATGTGGTACAGAGGGGAGACGGTGAGTTCTCCATGGACCTGAGTAGGGTGGTGGCAGTGCACAGCTACTACACTGCCAGGACGCTTTCCTCTCCTCTTCGCTTTTCCGTGATACAATTAGCGGCGACTTAAACATGTGCAGTGGCATATAGTTCTTCCTTATCAGGCTTAGCTTGCTCTTGGAATCTGAACCGTGCACTGGTAATTAGATTTCAGTACTTCTCTTTCCAAACCTCTTGGTCCTTTCTAATTGTGCTCCAAATTGCTCATCAGCTAGATTTCATGAGCAAAATGGTTCCTTTTTTCCCTTCTGTATGGGTAGTCGGAAGGCTTTGCACAGTCAGATGCGCAGCATAAGGCAGTTTGGAGTTCCCAGCTCTCTCTCGGATCCCTAGCTGGCCTTATGGACCCTGGAGAGGAAGCGGCGGGAAGTGAGGTCCTCCCTCCAGCAGAGGGTTCCTTCCCGCAGCCGCCCCGCCGCCGCAGAGGCTTCAGTAGCCCTTCCTGCCCGGCTGGCCTCTGGCTCGCGCCCCTCCCCGCCCCGCCCCGCAACAACCGCCGCTCTGATTGGCCCGGCGCCTGTCTCTTCTCTCCCCGCAGCCAATCGCGCCGGGCGAGGAGCTCCTGGTTTGGTACAATGGGGAAGACAACCCCGAGATAGCAGCTGCGATTGAGGAAGAGCGAGCCAGCGCCCGGAGCAAGCGGAGTTCCCCGAAAAGCAGGAAAGGTAGGAGCCCGCCGCTCCCTGGCCGCCCCGCCGGCGGCAGGATCCGGGCCGGGCGGCGCCCGCAGCGCTCGGTGACCTTTTCCGGACCGCCCGCCTGCCCGCGATCCGGCCCGGCCGCTGCTGAATCACGGCCGGGCGCTGCGTGGGCTCTCTGCTAAGTTGGGCTGGGAATCGGGCGTGGAAAGTGCACGGACCCCGGCGCCGCCCGAAGGCCGGCTGTCACCGCGCGCTCGGACGGCAGGAGAGCCGGGCTTAGGGGGGAGCTGCAGCCAGGCTCCCCGGAGCCCTGCATCCGGGAATATTCTTAGCTTTTTGTGCTCTTTGCCAGAGCGCGTCCTAAAATGTGTTTCCACAGTGACATTCCCGGGCCCGCAGACTCCTGGCCTCGTGTCCACCCGGGATCACAGTGAGGCCGGTCGCGCTGCGGCCGCCGAGGAGCTCGTGTCCCTTGGAGGGCAGAGCAGGCTGGCGGCCACACTGCCGCTCCGCGCGGGCAGCTCGGCACTGTCACTCTCCGAGGGGCTGGGCCCTGTCACTCCGCCGCCCGCACCCCCCTCCTCCGGGCCGTGCCTGTGCCTGTGCTCCGCTCTGCTCTCCGGGATGGGCCTGCCACTCTCCACCCCACCCCACCCCACTCCACGCGGCGCCGCGCAAGATTGCAACACGCTCAGGGGTGGGCTCAGGTCTTAGCACGGCGGGTCTTCCCGAAATCAGACCATTAGCAAAATGGAAGGTGAAGGGTACGTTGTTTTGTCATTTTTGACTCAACTCCAAGAGTGTTGTTTTATGATGTTTTCCAGCCAAGGTAAAGCGTAGTCATGCTTACAAAAGGGAGGGGGTAATTTCCGGGTAGGAAAATAGTTTGGTTGCATATATCATATTTCTAGCTGGCAATTTGACACGTTGTTGGGATTTAAAAAAAAAAAGATTTTTTTAATGTGAATTTGTGAATCTTTTATAGAGCCTAAGTTTGAATATATGCCAAGGCACAATATGGCAGTTTCTTACTATTATACAATATAAAACTTTTGTTTTTGCTCTCTTTAGTCTTAAATTTTTATAGTCATCTGAACTTAGGAATCTACCCTTTACTCATAACATTGCAAAGTGAATTGTGGAAATCACACTGTAAAATCACAACATAAACTTGATTTAGGAAAAAAGTAAAGTGTAGGCAAGAAACCTTTTTGATTTTTCCACTACATAGTAGTCTTCGTATTTCACAGTATCATGAAAATACAACTAACTCATCCAAGAGACAGTTTGTGGGCCTTTTACTAAATACATGTTCTGTATTTGTTGAACATGATTTTGCTAATGTTTTAAGTCATTAAATAATTTAATCCTGAATTAGATGATCAGGCTCTAGGAAATTCCCTCCCCTCCCCCCCCCCTTTTTTTTTTTTTTACTGTTTTAACTGGGTATTGAGATTTTGTTTACATTAGGCTTAGTGCATAATAGTTTGCAAAGTGCTCACATAATTCACCTTGTTCCTTTAATTAGTGTTCATTTTGTTTGTAACTAATGTCACCAGCCTCTCCAGGTAAGTTGTGATTTTCAAGGGCTAGAGTTTGGGGGGAAGGGAAAGTGTTTATTAAACCTAACTAACTGATGAATTTAAATACATATTTAGCTTTATGGAATCATCACTCTAGGGCTGTTCTGTTTGGCATGCTTTGGGGTACATATTTAGAACATTTTATTACTTTTTGCTTTTCTTCTTAATTTATCCCTTAATTAAAAAAATCCATTTATTTAGGTAGATTCAGGAGGGGAAAACTAAAAGTAAACTTTGTTTTAGTACATGAGCTTACATACCTGCCTACATTGCTGTTTTTTTATGTTGAGTTAAGTAGTTCATATTTCTTTTTATCCTATTATTGTTTTCATAACTACTCAGGGTAGCAAGCATATAACCAAACTGAATCTTAGGTTTTAATTAAAATACTTGGGTGAGGCTCATTCTTAGAACTTAGTCTGTTTTTAACAGCTTACTGGTAATGAGTCCTGTTTGAACTTTATGACCTAAAGTTTGGAGAGTTTAAATAATGAGTCAAGCTTTTTTTGTTTTTCAATTAAATGCTCTGTGAAGGCTAATTTATAGCTTGCAAAGATCTGAAATGAGAACTTTTTATATGAGCCCGTTCTTATATAGGTCTTAGACATTTTAATATCTTTTCAGGTAGTGATGTCAGTGAGGAAATCTACATAAAGCTCACTCAGTAGCAATGTTAACTCAGTATTTCTGAAAGCCAGATGTTGGAGATACGCAGCTGGCAGGAAGATTGACAGTGGACCTAACTTCATTCCAGTCATGAGGCCGACAGAGAAACAAAGGGCTGAATTCTGCGTCGTCCTGGGCCTCAGCTCCTTTGCATGACAGCTGCTATGCCTACAGCTGTGCATGCATGTGGTGCCTTTCAGAATTCATCAGATCGCTGGGGGATCATGAGGCGAGTTCTGGGCAGTGAAAAGCCCTGATTCCTTTACATTCAAAGTGATTCCTTCTCCCTTTCCTTCTGAGTCTCTGTCTTTAATTCTTCATTTGACTGATGTTTGTTAAGCCTCTGCCATGTGCCAGGCACTCTGCTGGGTAGTATTTCGTAATGGTGAGCAAAAAGGCAGCAGTAACTCTTCTTATGGCGCCTGTAGAGGAGAGACACATGTTAAGTCAGAAAGTTGCTGATCGAGCCTAGATGGTTGGCATGGAGTAGGCCCTCAATAAATATCCATTGATTGGCAAACAAAGACACACACAAACCTTCAATGAAGGAAAGGAACGCAGCGCTGTGAGAACACAGTTCACATTGTCTCTGACCAAAGAGCATGCCGTTATGCCATGGGCCAGAGACGTACACACCTTGGGCATTTTGAATTCTCAGTTTTATAATTTGGTCCAATTTCTTACATGTCTGAGCAGCCCCTGTAATGAGATTGAACATGGGCAGTCCCTTGGATGGGACAGATTAAACTTTTTGAGTATAGAGGAAGAGAGAGTTTTTTAGTGTTAGGTGTTTTGGGTTATTTTAATTTGAACCATAGGAAGGTTATAATCTGGGAAGTAACATAGAAGGGCCAAATTTGGATGTATTTACCATCTTCTCCATCTCTGCCTCCTATTTGTTAGTATAAATTGAATTTGTTTTTTAGCAATAAACAATACTATGGCAAGTGCTCTTTTAGATTATAATAGAATCTAATCACGTAATGTTTTATTTCCCTGACCTCTTTTGGCTACATAGGAGCCCTACCCGAAGTTCTTTTACCCTGAGAACACAGGACCCGTATACAAATGGGCTTAGTGGAAGGAAAAACACACACACACACACACACACACACACACACACACACATAAAAAAAACACAAGGCAGGACCCTTGGGTTTTTACCTGTTAACTGGGCAAATTATGTCACCCTCTGGGGCATAGTTTCCATAGCTTTAAAAGTGGGTGCCATTGTGCTCGCTAACCTCACATGGTTGTTGTCAAGAGCAAATGAGATAATAAAAAGAACAGCTCTGTGCAGCATGTGAGTCCATACTTGCAAGTGCCACCAGCAGTGCATAGCTGACAGCCACGTAGGTGTTTCTCACTGAGGAATGACTGAGTTTGTGACTCATTTAATCAATCAGTATTTATGGAGCACATGTGGGAGCTCAAAATAAGCCGTGGGTCTCTTCTGCCTCTCTCCCATGGCTGAACCTCACTCTGTGCCACTTTACCCCTTTGTAGGCCTAGTTCAGACCTATTGTTTTTCCTGCTCACAGCAAATGAGGAAATTAGAAAGGGAGAGTTACTGATAGCAGCAAATAGTTTTATTGCTGATAGCTGGACAGTAAAGAAGACAGAAAGTTTATGAGAAAACCAGGGATGAGTTAGAAGGAGCACAGTTCCTTAATGTCACTTAGCAGGTTCAGGTAATCTATATATATATATAACATATATAAAAGTTATATGATAACTTTTATATAATAAATATAAAAGTCTAAGTGGCTGTTACAACTGGTTAATCAAACAACCCGTCGACCAGTTGTTATGACGACACACTGACCACCAGGGGGCAGACGCTCAATGCAGGAGTGTCCCATGGCCACCTCCTGTGGCCAGCCCTGATCGCCAGATTGCTGGCCAGGCCAAGGAAGCCCACCCATGCACAAATTCGTGCACCAGGCCTCTAGTCCTTTATAAGAACTGTAAATAGTCCCTGAGAGTATCAGCTAGTTGACAATATTTATCTAGGCGACCTTTAGTCACCACAGAACAGTTTAATTATAATCAGCTTAAAAAGGAAATTTTATCTGTCTGTACAATCACAGCCCTTCAAATTTAAAAACCTCCATACTGCTATGATCACTCAATTTTTTTTTTTTTGACATTGTGCATGTTTGAAGTTCTTTCTTCAAAGGTGACAATTCCTATAGAAATTTATAGTCCATTTAGAGAGGTAAGGGATCCACATGGAAAATAACTTAACCTGAGGTAGTTTACAAAAAGAAAGTGCTAAACTAAAGGACTGTTGGCGCTGAGAGAAGGAAAGGGCCCTCTGGCTGGGATGGCTGGGAGTCTTTAGACAGGGTGGTGGGATGGGTGCATCTCAGAACGGAGAGCGAGAGGACGTGCAGAGGAGCTTAGGGACTGAGCAGGTCAGTGACACGAGTGTGGATGCTCTCCCCCAGATAGTCAACAAGTAGTGCGGTGTCTGCATCAGACACTGTTCTGAGTGCTGAGGAAGGTGCAGGTTCCTGCTCTCAAGGGATTGACATGCTGGAGAGAGAGGGGAGCGGCCAGCAAGATGAAGGACAGTCCTGTAATGTTAATGGAGTGGGTGTGTGGGGTGCAGAGGGGTAGCCAGCAATGGCTTTTTGAAGGCTGTGACGGAAATGATACAGGGTGGGCCCGCTGAGAGCTCCAGGAAGAGGAGCTGTTTGGGTGTTGCTATTAGCTTTTTGGGAAATATATTGATGGGCTGGGCATAGTGAGGGCCACCTAGGAATTCACATGAGTTTTTTTGAATTATGAAGCTTAATTTTACAAATGGACATGTTGGCCTCTTTTCTACCAGGCACTGCACTTAGTGTCTGGATTGGTAGGGAATGCTAGAGATGGCCAACTACCCAGGGGGGAGTTTCTCCATTTTATTGCAGCTCAATGCAAGTCAGACTTAAACTGTTTTAATTGATGTCTTTGGGGTTCAGGATAGGGCGGGGATGGTGGGCAGAGGAGGTGATGCTGGTGTGTGTTCACACAGTGGAGCGCAGTGGGGAGGACCTGTGATAAAGTGAGGAGGGAACGGAGGAAAGAGTGGCGCATGAGGTGGGGAAAGAACTCATAAGGACACAAGGTCAGAGGCCACTGCCAGACAACAGGTAGAAGCATAGAGATGCAGCAAGAGACTTCCATGGAGACAGAGCCTCGTGGGCAGGGGTGTGTGGTTCTGACACAAGGCACAGTAATGAGCGTGGGGTGGTGCTGAGTCAGGCTGAGCACTACCATGGACATCCTAGTTAGCCTGTGCTTCTGGGGTGTCCAAACCAGCCCCAGGTTTTCCATGCCTTCTCCTCTGTAGAATATGCAGCTGTCTGTCCCCTTTCACCTGTGGTGGGCAATAGCAGTGGAAATGACAACACTGGTTTCATTGAAAATTAAAATTATAGAACACATTGAATAAACACAGGAAACAGGCGGGCTTCAGTGGCGTTTGCTCGCCTCACCTTCCATAGCAGCGGACAGCTATTCCAAGCTCCTTGGCCACAGCTGAAGGGCAGAGGCCTGGCTGCAGGACTGAGGCCTGGTAATGATGGCAGACAGACCGAACCTTCTGTGTGTGTGGTAGGCAGGCCCTCTGTCCACTCACTCCCCAGCTCACTGTAGTTCCTGTTTAGAGGGGTGGAGCAGGGTGTGGGCAGGTGGAAGTGGCGATGTTTCTGTGGAAATAGGGCCGCAGCAAATGACTTATGAGAGGGTCCCAAGTGGAGAGGTCCTTGGCCCTTTACAGCTCTCGCTGCCTTAGCGTTGAGCGATACCTTTGCTGAGCGTTTGGTGTACCATCTCTGGTGATCGCCTGCCAAGTCATTTGCTACTACTGTTGTGGTGGTTGGTTTTTAAAAACGCAGTACAGTTTTAATGTTTTTTTAAACCACTCAGATTAAACATGTGTCAAGGCATTACAAGAGTTTTGGCTGAGTATTTTGATATGGACATATCTCATAATTTAACATTTATTTGCACATCATGTGATAAATTACTGCTTTCTATTGATGGTGACCATGATGCCAATTGCTTTTGTTTCTTTAGCAAGTCTTGCAAAAACTTAGCTCTGTGCTTGGTGCTCCATATATGGCCACTTACCATGGTGTCAATTACAATTTTTTGATTTATGATGGTGCAACTAGCTAGGTGCTAAGCTGTGGTGTTCAGCAAGTTAAATGTATTCTCAACTACGGTGTTTTCAGTTTACAATGGGTTTATCAGGATGTGACCCCATCGTAAGTCCAGGAGCGTCTGACCTCATTGCTAATCCTCCCAGCGGCCCCGCAAAGCAGTGATCATTTCGGTCATTGTCCTCTGTAGATGAGGAAACTGAGGCTCAGAGGGGTCATGTGGTTTGCCCAAGTTCGCCCAGCTATTTAAATTACTTGGCCTTACCTAAATCCAGTTTTTATTAATAATGTTTCTAAGTAAAACAGTTATCCTGAGTAAGGAGCAGTGTTTTATAAGGCTTTGCCAATTAGTCAAGATGAATTTTCACTACTTAGTTTGAATGGCTCAGTTTAATCCTAAATAATAAGGTAATATAGAATGATTAGGGGAAGTCTTTAGTATTGGAAAGGTAAGTTATGGTGAGAACTAGTGCCTTCAGCTATTCTTCTTGTGGGGGTTTATGGACTGAGTAGATTTATTGTATTCCTTTGATCACCTAAAACAGCTTTTTAAAACACTGACAGAGTACATTTTATTCCTTGTAGCTCTTGTTTAGTGGTTTTTTTTTTTATTCTTTTAAAGAAAATGTTCGTTTTTGAAGGATAAAGAGATAGAAACATCAGTGAGAGAGACAAGTCATCCATGAGCTGCCTTCAGCGTGCTCCCTTACGGGGATGGAGCCCACAGCCTGGGCACATGCCCTTACCGGGAATTGAACAAGTGGCCTCTTGGTTCTTGGGTTGACATTCAACCACTGAGCCACAGCAGCCAGGCTGTCAAAGTGTTCTTTAACATATTTGTCTGCTCGAGATTCTGAATATTCTATTTCTCTTAAGTTTCATATTGTTTTTGAAATCAGTTGAGAAGCCGCAAGGGCAGAGTGAGACGTTGCCTTTGCTGACTCCAGCTCCCTGGGTTGGTGTCACCGATGATTTTAAGAGCCCCTGGTGTGGGCTTCCTCCTCTATGCCAGTGTCTTTTGTTGAGAATGACTGGCTAAATACTAAGAAGGACTGAATAAAATATAATTTTAAATGTTTTTATAAGCTGAGTTTTATGGATCGTAAACATGTTTTAATTAACATACACTAAAAATTAAGTCTAGAAACTGTAAGTGCAGTTCTGATTTGTGAACATCATTGAGTTAAATCACGCTTGTTATTAGCTTATTTCACTGTCTTCAGTAAAAATTAGGGATTTTGTTTGCTTTGTCAAATACTTATTTGGGGGGTAACTTTTTATTTTTACTTTTCCAAGAGGATCTCATTTGAAGCAGGACCTTCTCCGAAGGTTTTGTTCACTGATAAAGCTGTGCCTGTGCTGGTGACTTGACTCATGCCTGAGAAAAGCATGAAAGGAAGCGAGATGAGAGAGGAGTTGCCCTAACCTGTCCATGTGCACTCTTAAGTTCTAATGAGGGGCAGGGTTTGCTTTCTTAATTGTATTTATTTCACCACGGAGCCTATAGAATTTGTATGTGTTTATAAAGTTTTAAGAACTTCTTGAATTTGTAACAAAATGTAAAATGGCCTTTTCTATCTGCAACTTTTACTAGAGGACTTTATTACCGCATCCCCCATGCCTCAAGACACATGCTTAGTAATCTGAATTTTCATTTTTCAGATTTCTTAAGTATTTTCCTTTTTGTTCTAAAGATTTTCCTTTTCTCTAAAGATTATGAAGCAGTAACTTTAAAAGTTTAAAGCTCAGCCAAAACCAGTTTGGCTCAGTGGATAGAGTGTCGGCCTGCGGACTGGAAGGTCCCAGGTTCGATTCTGGTCAAGGGCACGTACCTTGGTTGCAGGCACATCCCCAGTGGGGGGAGGTGCAGGAGGCAGCTGATTGATGTTTCTCTCTCATCTATGTTTCTAGCTCTGTATCCCTCTCTCTTCATCTCTGTAAAAAATCAATTTAAAAAATATAAAAATTAAAAATAAAAGATAGAGTACATTTAAAAAATAAAAAATAAAAAAATAAAAGTTTAAAGCTCAGTGCATATATTAAGAAAAAGTCTTGCCGAAACTGGTTTGGCTCAGTTGGTCTGCAGACTGAAAGGTCCCAGGTTCGATACTGGTCAAGGGCATGTATGTTTGTTGTGGGCACATCCCCAGTAGGGGGTGTGCAAGAGGCAGCTGGTCGATGTTTCTCTCTCATCGATGTTTCTAGCTCTCTATTCCTCTCCTTTCCTGTCTATAAAAAATCAATAAAATATATATATTAAAAAAAGAAAGAAAAGAAAAAGTCTTGTGGGATTATGGGTAAGAGACTAGAAAATTTTTCAGTGTTTTTAGCATTTGTTATAGCACTTTCCTCTTCCCATTTCTGTGGTGACCTGACCCTGAAATTTAAAATATTTTTATGGAAGTTTTAATGTGGTAAATATTGTATAGTTATTTTAAATGCTCTCTATTGGTTAATACATTTATTTTTAAAATACAGAGAATATTTGAATATTTTAGAGGCAAGGGATTTATTCTAATGATATAATGATATTGTGTGTGTGGTATATACATATGTCAGTTTCTAAAATAAGATTATGACATCTAAAATTCTTGCTAATTTGATACTTTCAAAATTTTACAATATGTATTTTTATTAGTTTATAACCAAAACCTAATTTTGCCCTTCATGAATAAGCTGTCCTGTGCTCGTTTCCATTCATTTGTGGAGAATTCTCTTCGCTTTGGTTAAAAAGAAAGGCAATAAATGCAGCTTAGGTTAAAGCCTTCCCTTTCTTAGTTTCTGTGAAGCTACAGCGATAAACGGCCGTTTCCCCTCGTACTTAGAATCCTAACTATTGATGTAGTCTTTTGTAGGTTTCCTAAGACATCACATGCCACAAAAATGAAGGCAAACTGGTTTGTTCACCCATGTTTAGAACTTCTAAATGGAATATGTGCAGTGTTTGAAGTTGCAATACGGTTTAGAATGGGCAACAAGGTGATTTTTGTGCCTTTTGTTATTCTTTCCACTGTTCGGCTTCTTCCGGTCAGTTTTCATTCTCTTGCCAATTTGAGGGATAAAATATGGCTCTCTGGTTCTATTGGCTGTGTTTTTTGTTTTTAATATGTGAGATTATCAGGACCTGTTTCTCCATGGAATACAGTAACTACTGGCTCCAAGCAGAATGGCCAAGGTCCCTGTGAGGGCTTTGGTATCTTCTCTGTAAGCATGTGAACGTGGGATCAGTGTAGACTTAGGTCTTCTTTTCATTTCTACTAGGTTTACGGTCACAGTGACCTAGTTGCAGTTTTGATTTTTTTTTTTTTTAATACGTGGAACAGTCTTGTCTATTTACACATTTTGGATTGTAATTTTTGTAGGATTAACACATTAAATTATAATTTCCTTCTTACTGGTGTCCAAAACAAGCAATAAAAAGGAGTGGCTATCTCATTCTTTCTTGGTTGGAATTTTGAACAAGGGCTTAAAATTCCAAATTTGCTTTCTTTTTAAAGAAATTTTACTAGCTTTTAAAAGTATTACCACAGGAGTTATCTTTTCCTTACTAGGTATGATCATAGGATTATTTGATAATGAGCAAATTTGAGTGTTAAATTAATAAATATCTATTTGCAGTTTTGTTTCTATCAAAATGGTAAATTCAGGATAGAAAATAAATTACTCTCTGTATGCCAAAGTAAATTAAATTCATCGTTGTAGTAGAGTGTAGAAAACATGAAATGAAAAGATGATGCTTAACCAACTATTTCTGACTCTTCAGTTTTTAAGAGATATGGTCCTCTAAACCTCATGGACAACTGTCAAAAAGTCCGAGGAATTGGTAAACTGTCCTCATAGTTAATGATTGTGTTAATGCCTTCAACCCCAGCTTCAATTTTTACGCTCAAGCACATTATAAAAACAAATAAACAGCCACCAAAAGTGTTGTTTGATGGGGTGGAAGTATACTGCTGGGCCTCACTACTGCTTCTGTAGAAAAGATAACCTGATTAGTACTTTGCAAAGGGATAGCTATTTAAAAAGAATCCTGAAATGTGTGTGCATGTTGGGTGCAGGGGAGAAGGGAAAAACTGCTGACCCAGCTATACCCAATACCATGGCACGCTGGAATTACAAGGCCAGGTTCAAATCCCAGTTCACATTCACCCCAAACAGTAGCAGTGTGACTTTGGACAGGTTACTCTACGTGTTTTGACCTTCAGCTTACCTGTCTGTAAAATGGGGATAAGACCTACCTGTAGAGTTGCTGTGAGCCTTGAGCGAGAGCCTCCGACCTTGCTCTGTTCCATTGCCCTTGGTGGGCACCAGCAAAATTAGCCATGTGGTAACTCAGCCTGTCCATTAGCTTATCCAGGCACTTCTAGATTAAAAAAAAATAAAGTTTCAACATGTCCTTTAAGCATGTAGTTTGCTTTGGGGACCTGGAATAGATGGCAAATGAATGAATGAAGTAAACTGCAAATTAGGTAAGAGTACATAGCTGCCTTTGTGCTGCAACTAGATACACGTAAAGGTACTAGAGAACTCGGATGCCGAGACTGCTTCTTTCTTAAAAGCGGCCCTGTTTCACCAGTTACCCACACGAGGACACTGGTGGTTACAGGTTGGCGATAGGGAGCTCAAGTTTCACTGTTTGCTTGCTGCCCAAATGAAGGTTTTCTGTTTTCTTCCTGCCCTTCGGTTTTACCGTGGTGTGGTCCAGACCATTTGAAGTGGCTCTGTTTGACTGTTATTACCAAGTTTTAGGCATGTGACATTTTAGATAAACTTTGGATACATTTTTTTTAGATGTTAAGTTATCAGACAGTACCAAAAATCACTGTGTGGCATCGTTTTCAGTGCTCTGTGATAGATGAGGAAATCTGTCGGCTCACGTTCTTTGGATGTGAAATCAGGAAAAAAGTGTGAAAGAGCCAATTGCTTAGGAGAAGTTACTAATTAAGTTGACAATGTCAGTTTTAAGGAAACAAATGCCCTGACTACCTGTGCAACATTCTATTGAGCAATCTGACCTGTCAGGATTTTTTGTGTTTTTTTTTTTTTTTTTTACTCCCAGGGATATCACACTCCCTTTCATGTGAACTCACAGCTTGACTTGTGATAGCATAGAAGGTCCCTGAATCCTCACACTTTGTGCTCATGTCTGTGTGTGACTATCCGGGGACTGGAGCCTTAGGTGTTATCTGGTTTTCAAAGGGGCCTAAGGTTTCTTCCTTTAAAGGTTAGGAACCATTAAAGTATGAACTCGTGTATTTAATTTTAAAAATTAAGCAGAGACAGTGGATCACATACTTAAAGAATATATTTACATCTCTTGCTGTCAGAGCATTAGTATATATTGATGGAGGCATGGTGTTTGCCAGCATTCTCACCTCTCAGTTAGACTGCCCTCATTGGCTTGTACATTTCCTTATTGATATCTGGGTGGGATCTTGTGACTGATGTAGAACAAATGAACAACAACAACAAAAAAAAAATGGATGAATTTAGAGTTGTTAGTGGAGGCAGAATGCCATTGTCTTCATAAGAAGGAACATATGCTGACAACTCAGGCTTGTAGGCATGGGGTTTCTGTAATTTATTTAGCAGAATCTGCTGTGGCTAAAAAATTCCCATGCACATCATCTCATTTTTCTCCTCTCCTCGGCAGAAGCAGGTAGTTATCACATCAGTGTGTGTCATAGGTCCCATCTGCCATGGGCAGGATTACGTCTCCTTAACCCAGGCATGGCCCACCACTGCACAGTGCAGTCTCAGCTCTGTGGATTTCAGCTTTGTGGGCTTCCGTCTTTTGAGGACCTATGTTAGTGCAAGTGGCACCCAGCAGTGGCGCGGGAGAGGAGCCAGTCCAGGAAGTCCAGGATTGTCTCACTTTCATTGGAGTCAGCTCTTTGCAGGGCACACAGGTCACACAGGGACCGTGTGGGAGCAGGTGAAATGAGTGACTGGATTGAGATGAGACCCTCCCATCATGGGCACTGGCCTAGGAGTCAGCTGTATTATATTTCCGTCCTAGTCCTTTGTGAGGCCTTCCTCCCTGGGGCCTCCTTTTATCCCCCGATTGAACAGGAGAACCATCCACACAGGACAGTGGAGGAGGATAGCCCTTGGAGCCTTGCAGAGCGAGACTTAGTGTTTCTAAAAGGCTGTGACCTCCGTGCCAGAGGCTGTGGGAAGTGTTGGAGGTCCAAGCTGTGCTGCTGAGGAGGGCCGCAGGTAGCTCCCTCACAGACCGAACGTCCTGCTGTCTGGCTGCATGGCTGTTTACATCACCATCTCTCTTCCAGCCATCACTCTGCCTCTCCCTCCCTCCCTCCTCCTACCCCTGGCCTGCTTTCTGCTTCCTCCCTCCTACCTTCCCTTAAAAGAATGTGTTTAAATGAAATATAGATCCTCTGGAATACTTTTTCTACTCAGAATTTGCTTCTCGTTGACATTAGTAGGGCCTTTCCTCAAAGGGGCTTGATTGTTTTGTACAAAGTTAAGATATAAAACTTCAATTTTAAATTCCACCAGTGCAGACTTCTTTGTAGTAAAATACATAAATTCCCTTAGCTCTAAATAAAGGGCCTTGTAGATAATAAGCACTTATTTAAGAAAAATTATCAAAATAATTGTACTTCACCATTCTTCCAGAAACTTTACAAAGCACATAGAGCAAGTGTGTCTCATTTGCTGCTGGTGGCCACATGTTTGACATACTTGATGTAGAGGAAAAATTTTTAATCTAAAAAAAAAAAAATAGTGAGCTTGAGCTAAAAAATATTTTTGAATCCTTACCCAAGGATATTATTTTCCATTGCTTTTTAGAGAGAGAGCGAGAGAGGGAAGGAGGGAGGGAAAGAAATAGCCATGTGAGAGAGACATATGGAATGGTTGCCTCCCCACACTCCTTGATTGGGGCCAGGATGGAACTTGCAACTCAGGCACATGTCCTTGACCGGGAATCAAACTTGAGACCCTGGAGTCCGTCCCTGGACCAACGCTCTAACCCTGAGGAAAACCAGCCAGGGCAAGCTTGGGCTAAATTTGAGTGATTCTGTAGTTTGATACAAGCTAGTACATCAGAGAATAGATGTGTTGTTAAATAGGCTAGTAGGCTTGATTTTAGATGGATATCAATAAGAAAAGATCTGGAATTGAATTTAAATGTAATTTATGATTTAAAAATAATTATTGTATGAGAGTACATTTTCATTCTTTCTCTGTTTCTTGGGTCTGAAAGATGCCTTTGGCAGTTTGGAGTTTGTCGGAATGGGTGAATTTATGCCAGCCAGTGTGCATGCATCAGTCTAGATCAGGCCCAGCTCTGCTGGAGCAGTGAGTGATGCCTCGGCCCATGAGGTTGGCTAGAAGCACATCTGCAGGCCAGAAAGGCCCTGGAGGACATCTGAGGGCTTGGACAGAAGACAGTGAGGTCACTTAGCAGTCATGAAGAGTCTTAAAATTTATCCTGGAATGAAAGTGTGTCGTTTCATGTAGATCCAAGGGATAGGGCAAGCATGTCAAACTCAAAGGCTAACTCAGGCCAAATACTAGTAAACAAGGTATGCGGCCAGGAGTTTGACCTGCTTAGGTTAGGGAGTTTTGTATCTCTAAATTCTCTTATTTTTATAAACAAATTTATTTTTTATTTTATTTTTTTGTTAATCCTCACCCAAGGATATTTTTTCCATTTGATTTTGAGAAAGAGTAGAAGGAAGAGAGGGGAGGGAAATGAGAAAGAAACATTGATGTGAAAGAGACACATTGATTGGTTGCCTTGGGCAGGAGCCCAGACCTGGCCGGGAGATTGAACTTGCAACCCAGATATGTGTCCTTGACTGGGAATTGAACCCAGTATCCTTTGGTACATGGGCCGACGTTCTTACCATTTAGCCACACTGGCCAGGGCTCTAAATGAATTTCTTAAACCACTACCAATGGGGATTATTCCAGTGCCATTGTCTAATTTTTGCACTTTAGGAGAAGCAAAATAAAAGTTGGTATTGTGCTCACAGTCCACTGCCAAAACATTGATCTGGGAGGCATCAGTATGATTGTTTAAATTAGATTTCTATTTAAATAATGCTAGCTGTAATAACCAAACACACGGTGAAACCAGGAAAGAAGAGGCATGTGGCTGTCACAGGAAGGCCAGTTAGTTTCTGTTTGAAGTAACGTGATGCATAGGGAGAAAGAGTTGGAGGATGTACACCAAAAACCATCAGTGGCAGTTTGAATGCTTCAGCAGTTTTGACGATTTAATGTCCCTTATGAATATTTTAAATCCCTCTTAAATCTTTATAACTGTGTGTCTTGTGGATTTGGTGTTTCTGGGGATAATGCTCCTTTTCTGGACACTTACACTGTGAGAGTTGGAAAACAGAGACTCACTTCAGCAAGACCTTTTACTGTGCAGGAAAGGGAGAAGGTTGAGGCCTTTTCAAACTGTATTTTATAAAATGATATATATTAATCTCAACCAAAGAAAACATTTTCAGTTGCCTTGCTAATTCTGCTTTTGAAGTATTTTTAAGAAAAATCTTTCATTTATCTTTCTGCATAACATAAGCAAATGTTTGCCTAGAAAAATTAAAAAATGCAAACAGATAGGAAAACAGTAATCACATCAATGAGAGACATCTGTTAACATCTTACAGCAGATCAGCTCAGTTTACGATGATGGATAAACAGTAGACTGATTTTATTGAGTGATTTGACCATTGTTCTTATTGAAATTTCTATAAACAGGTAAAGATTGAATTCGAAGTGATGTTAATTGCTTCTTGACTCAGATTTATATCTAGTTTTTACTTCCTGGAAGTATCTTAAAATTAAGTTCTATAGTTAATTCGTCAGGATATAGTATTATAAAATGTATCATGGACTCTGAGAGGGAAAAAACGCCCTTTCCTTTTAGCTGAGACAATTCTTTAGGGTGTGGCTGTCCCCTCTGTTTTAGGGGGTTGCCAGACACTTGTCCCAGCTAAGCTCCCAGCCCTGGTTTGTTTGGCCACAGGGGACTAACACCTGAGCTTGAATTAACTTCTGTACTTTGTATTCGCCATTTCCCTTTTTATATGTGAGGTTGCAGACTTTAGGTATATATTATTTTCCTGTAAAACAAAGGCTCCTGAAAATCCACAAGAAGAACGCTAGAAATGAAAATAATTTTAGAACAGAATAACAGTTTTCAGTTTCAGAGGTTTTTAATTAGGCTCTAAAATAATTTTGTTTATGCCACAACATTTTCTGAGGTTCTGAAGAGTATAAGGAAATTTAGTTCCTTCCTAATTTGAATTTACAAAAGTTTATTTCTAGTGTTTGGAATTATTCAGTCAGAGCTACTAAAAGCCTTTTTTTAGAGAAATTAAAGGTCCCTTCAGACTGCTCTCTGCTGTTTTCCCAGCGGCCTGACATTTGGAGGAGCCATGGCTGCAAAGGCGGCGCACCCGCGGCGGGACGCAGGCATTCCAGGAATTCACACTGTGCTCGCAGCTCCGAAATGTCCAGAACTTTTCCATTGTTTCTGTTGGAAGCCAAGTCTAGAGTCCTGACTTAATACCATAACCAACTTAAAACGGAGAGGTTTTGTTTTTATAATTTGCCTCCAGCTTACAGGCAGCTCTTGGCGAGTTTACAAAAAAAGGTTTGAAATTACGCCCAGGGAGCTTAACATTTCTTACCATCACGTACATTTCAGTTATTTTATGTGTAAAAGAAATCTATGGAAAATGAATAGTGTTATTACGTTCATAAAACCAACTGTTAGAGCATCTTATTGCTTCAAATGTCTCTCTGTTAAACACACGGACTGATGGGCTAAGGACCCAGGTGGCTTGTTTACCCACTGATCTCACCTTGACCATTTGTAAGGGCCACTTCTGATCAGCTGATAAACACATCCCCTTTGTAACCTTTGATCTTTATGGTGACAGTTTCTGATGCCCAGTCCTCATAGTTCTGCACCAGGTTGCCTGATCATCCCATCAGTGGCTTTTGATGACTTCCTTTTTTTTTTTTTAAAGCATACATTAAGGATATTGAAATATTTGAAACGGACTATTTCCTTGTGGAAAGTTTAGTTTTATGTATGTGTGCAGCTGCTCTCCACTCATCACTCCAGCTGGAGAATGTTAAACTACCACCACATGTAAAGCACATCCAGGCTGTGCTCTGACTACCCTTGACCAGCTCACACATAACATCATTTAGGCCACTCGTTAGGCTAACAACTCTGCTACTATCCATTGATTCTCCTTCTTTGCTACCTGATCTGTTAGAGAGCTTTTTCTTTTTCTTCCTTTAATCCTATAAAATTCATTTAATATGACCTTCATCCTTTCCACTGCCCCTGTTCAGCTTTTCCTTTGCTTTCAGAATTCTGACTTACCTCTGGGAACCAGATATCCCCAGTGTTGATATCAGTGCCACACTGGCCTACTTTCACAAAAATCACACCCTTGCCTTTCAAAAACTTAAAAAAGTTGTATGATGTCTTTATTTAGGATGAATTTCTCAAATGCAGATGCCTGAAATGCAGATGGCACTGTTAATTCATTCTTCTTTTCTTACTCCTCACCCAAGGATACCTTTTCCATTGATTTTTTTCTTTTTAAAAGAGAGAGAGTGGAAGGGAGGTAGGGAAAGAGAGAGAAACGTTGATATGAGAGACACATCAATTGGTTGCCTCCTGCCATTGCCCTGACTAGGGCTGGTGTAGGCCGACACTCTGACCACTGAGCCACGTGGGCCAGGACTCTCTCCCACCTTTCAATGTAGCCCCTTAATTCTGTCCTTTGTGTCTCTTCTGTTCTCTACGGTCTGTGACCTCAGTGTAGCAGAGTACTACTGGATTGGAGCCTCTCTTCAGTCTCGTGTGAAAACATGCTTCTGATCTTCCAATTCCTATGAGTGACCCTCTCATTTTGAGCAGGAAGAAGAGGTAGATTTTATGAAAGAATGGCTATGAAAGCAGGAGTTCCCAGATGAGAGTGTCATAGGGCTGCGGAGAGTACTCTGAAGAATGAAAGATCCGCCCTTCCCACCTTAACTCCCCTCCGCCTCCCCCAAAAAAGTAGGACCATCAAACGCCAGAGGTGGAGGAGAAACGTGGGGCTAATAAGTGAAGAAATTCCGGTTTTGTAATTATGAGAGCAGAGGTAACCGTGGAGAGTGGAGAGTCCTGTGTAGGGATCACGGGCTGGATGGAGAGGTGGGAACTGGAAGCTCACGTACACCCGCCCTTTGGAGAGTTGGTGTCAGCCCCGGCTCAGGGCAGCCCATTCATTTCCTCTGCCATCTTGCATGGCTCTCACTGATGGCTTCCTCCCGGTTTGGCAGTCAGCTGTGCATCCGAGGAAGATGGTGAGCTCCCCAAAGATCAGCTAGACCTGCTAATACTGAATTCTGATTTTATACTTCGTAGTTGAGTAGTTCCCCAAGAGGAGGCAGCGCATGTTGAGTTACATATGGTTCTACATGTAATTCCTTTAAATCGCCGAATGCAGGAGCCTTTGCTGTTGTAACAATTTTTTAAATGTGCCTTCTGCCATCCTTCTAGGATTCTGCATTCTCTCTGATGCCTGAAAATTTTTTAAGAGACACATCATTCTCTAGAATTTTCTAGTGTTTATTCACTTTATTTGGAGAGTGCAACATAGTCCAGACTTAATCACGTGGCACTTGAGGCAGCTTTGGTTTTGCACCTCACATCTAAGCGCCAGCGGTACAACGCTTCACTTGTCCTTAAAAGCTCCCATCATAGCTGTTGGGTTTCCCTCCAGGGCAACTATTTCACCAGGAAATCCACTTCTATTGACATTACTTAATAGTTAATCATATTTGCTCAGATTGGTGTTCTGTGCTGTTGACTGATACTTTTTTCTGGCGTAAGATAAAATTGAAATAGAAAAACATCTGCATCCCACTTTGCAGTAGAAGTCTTTATACCACTCCCATTTGCCCTTGAAACTGAGTGAAGTAATGGTTGTAAAGTGCTTTCTAAACAATAAGGTATTATTATGCCATTTTTGGTCTTAAGGAATACATGTACTAGAAGGAGCACTTTTAGCGTCATCATTCATGGGTTTTAATTCTGACTGGGGAGCTAATTTAGTTGTGTGGCTGGGGCAGGTGACTTCCCATCTCTGGTCCTTGGGTGTCTGCAGTGAGAGGCAGGGATTGGGACTTTCTGGCCTTCCATAGCGAGTGGTGCTTACATGGTAAGAACGTCAGTTTGACACCATGGGCACGGCACAGGCCTGAGAGTGAGTATGCCACATCCCACCCCTGACTAAGAACACAAAGGTTCTTTTTATTTTTGTTTTTTGGTGAGAACCTTGCAGTAGACAACTGCTGCTTTCCTTCTGTTTCATTTCGTTTTCTTCATCTTTGTGCGTATATTTCTTTTCCTTATATTTAAGCATACAGTTTTGTCCTGTGCTTCATTATGTTCTTTGTCATTGTTTCCATTTCACTTTCCTTGTGTTTCATTCCTATATCTTTCTTGTCTAGAGCAAGTGGAGCACGCAGCTGGCAGTAGCCTCTGTGTAGGACCTGCAGGAACCTGATGGTAAGTGCACACGTGTACTTACCAGGCTCCCAGTGGGCTCTGCCAGCCCCGCTCCCACAGCAGAAACCAGCCAGTCCCCTCGCCCCTTTGTCACACTCACTCAGGTTATTTCTGATTATAGGTTTGTTTTTTTATTTTAATTTGGTTACACACATAGAACAGAAACCAAGTATCCAGAAAAATGTACCGATGTAAGGAAATGGAGCCGTTTCCAAACCTGTAGTTGCAATATTTGGCTTTGGGAGTGACACCAAGCACACCTTAGTGTGACCCAGGACTCCCGGGTAGCAGGTTCTGATTCTGTTCCGTCAGAGACTGAGTAGTCCTCATGGGGGCCCTGGCCTGTGGTTTCTCTTGCAAGATAGCAGGTAGGCCAGGGCATTCCAGTAGCTCCCTCACCCTAGTCTGGGGTCCTGATGGGAATAGCTCGAGTGTTAGGTGCTCTGATGAACATTTCCTGTACCAGACAACCTCAGGCCCATGAAAGAATGGTGATTAGATTCATGATAGTTGCATTTCTATCATAAACTAAGTCTATCTTTGTTTACCGAAAGGTACTTGGGAGGTAAATTTAATTGTTCATTCCTTCTTTTTTAGAATTGGTTTATTAGTGTTTTCAAACACTTTCTTTAAATTTTATAGTAAATGTTTAAACTGCAGAGCCTCACCTGTCTTTAGTAACCTATATTATATTGGGTTAGCCCAGTGGTTCTTACCCTGGGGAACAACCCACCCCCCGTTCCAGGGACATTTGGCCAAGTCTGGAGACTTTTGGTTGTCACACTAGAAGGTGACACTGGCATCGAGTGAGTGGAAGTCAGTGATGCTGCTGAATGTCCTCCGATGCCTTGGAGAGTCCCAACCAGAGCGTGATCTGGTCCAAGTGTCACTTGAGCTCCAGTTGAACCACTGGTACCCAGGCTCTGGTAGCCTGTGGGGAGATGCTCTGGGAGCCCTCTAAATAGGATGCAGATGTTCCTACGGAAAGTGGCTTTTCTTCCCAGGGCATCAAGGTTTCCTGGTTACGGGTTTGAAAGAGGGCACCTAGGGGCAGGAGGGATACTTCTCACTGGTTAGGTTTGGAGAGTCCAAAAATAGACATTTGGCAGTCAGTATAGCTAGGTGTTCTCATACTTCCCTTAGGCAGAGAATAAAACTTCAAGTGATATTTTTACTTTTTAGATAGTTATATGATTTTATTTTGAGTACATATTAATGAATAGTATTATTAAAGTTGTAATTGGCTTTATTATAATATAAATCTAGAAATCTCACTTAGTACTTTGTTCACGGAGGGCAATTCACTCTCTTTATATAGCCTGCTTACTAGCCTCTCTAGTGCTTGAGAAGTTGCAGAAAATCTTTGAGTTGCTTTTGCAAGGAACAGTAGTACAATAAATTAATGTCTGTAATTCTGTTAAATTTTACTGTGTGATTTTTTAAGATTCATGTAAGGTTTAGGCATAAGGAGGGAAGGTTTAGACCATGCCTCCGTATTTATGTATTTTGTAAGGTCATATTTCTTGGCCTGTTTGGAGTATATGAGGTAGTACTGATGTCTTAAAACACATTTGTGGTTTTGATCCAGGAAAAATTTTCTGAATATAACTTTGGAATGAAGTGTCTGAGGGGGCAGCAGGCGTCCTGACGTGGGTCTTATGAGGCATGACCTGCGGAGCTAGAGCAGTTCCTGCTGGTAGCCAGTCACTGGAATTAGCATTGTTTGCTACCAGTAATCTGAGATGGACTGGGCATATGTCATCATGAGGATAAGAAAACTGGTGGAAAGGTTAGAATCCAAACTCCCTAAAGCACAACTGGATTCCTCAGGAGCCATTGTCATTATCAGATTTACGCCAGTGCTGTGACGGAGGGAGAAAGATTGAGATAGGAGGTGACTTGTGGTTGTGTCATGTGTTTCCATGGCCTTGCCCCTTGCAGAGAGCATGGGCTTATAAACCTTCTCCCCGGAGACGTGAATCTACCTGCTCCATGAAGATTCCACTTCTGTGCGAGGCTCCAGTGAAGTCCTGAGTTCCATTTGGCTGCCTTTGGACACGAATGGACTGACTTGTTTTCAGATAACGTGTTTGAGTAAACTCTTTCTTACACAGCTGCAGAAAAGCTCTGTTTTCTTACTGAAGAATTAGGGATTCAAAATGGTGTTTTAGAATTTTCTTTTAAATGGCTGATTAGTAAGTATTTTATTCATTTTTTTCTTGTTGAATCTCTTCAATATTTCTCAAAATCTGGTGATGTTTTTTAGGATTAATATCTGGTTGGTATTGTTTACAAATGTTTCTATTTTTAATCATTATGTTCTTTGCAATGATAATATTTTGTGTCTCTGATCTTAAATTTCATCTGTTACCTACCTTTTTTTTTCTTTTTAATATATTTTATTGATTTTTTTACAGAGAGGAAGAGAGAAGGATAGAGAGTTAGAAACATCGATGAGAGAGAATCATCGATCAGCTGCTTCTTGCACACCCCCTACTGAAGATGTGCCCTCAGCCAAGGTATATGACCTTGACTGGAATCAAACCCAGGACCTCTCAGTCCGCAGGCCGACGCTCTATCCACTGAGCCACACCGGTTTCGGCTGTTACATACCTTTTAATTAATTATGCTACTCTGTAGTTATTCTCTGTTATGGAGAATACCATTTTCCAGAAACTGCCAATGTTTTCTAGTTTGTCATTTTACTAAACCAGAGATCAGGGTGGCTGTTGTTGCGAAAGAGAAAGCTCAGGAAGCTCTATGAAGCTTGTTTGAGGGGAGAGCATTGCAGAAGGAGAAGGGAACTGTTGGGGAAGGTGATAGGACCTGTTCTGAATCTGAAAACTGAAAGATAAAAGCTAGCAGGCATAAGAAACTGGGAATTAAAAAATGGCAAAGAAGGGTTGCAAATTCTGGTTAAATCCTAACGAGACCAAATGCTGAGCTCCCAATAGTAGTAACCAGGCTAGAATTGTTTTTTGTTTGTTTGTTTTTGTTTTTTTAAATATATTTTAATTGATTTTTTACAAAGAGGAAGGGAGAGAGCTAGAAACGTCGATGAGAGAGAAACACCGACCAGCTGCCTCTTGCACACCCCCTCCTGGGGATCTGCCCGCAACCAATGTACATGCCCCTAACCAGAATCGAACCCTGGACCTTTCAGTCCGCAGACCAATGCTCTACCACTGAGCCAAACCGGTTTTGGCCAGGCTAGAATTGTTTATCTTTACTGAGACTCTTGGTGACTTGAGTTCACTGTTCCAGCTTGTCAGAAATGTGCTGCATTTTCATCTTATCTTCTGAACTGTGTATCACTTAGAATTCAGTTAATGTTTCCTGAATCCCAGCTTCCAAATTGTTAATGAAATATTGAATGGTTCTGGTTCTTGAGTTGAGTCCCTCAGGTCCCTCAGAGTGCCGTGCAGGCTGGCCACAGTGAATTATTCATAATTACTCTGCTTTGATATTTGAGCCATTGTGCATGAATATTCCTTACAATTGAGTGCAATCTCAGCTTCTGTTGTTTTACTGTGACAATTACAGGTGTTCATGTCTTAACTAAAAGGGCCCCAAGTTATCCCATATTGTTTTCCCTATGTGCTTATAAATAACCAGATTTCTGCCAGTCCCTGTTATGTGTATGGTATTAAAACTAAGAGCTATCATCTAATTTTCCTGTGACATCAGTATTGTTAACCTTTCTAGAATCTATTATCTGTTAGTTTGATAGTTGCTTTAGAGCTATGAGAGAACTAGTGCCCAAGATTCTGAAAAATACAAGATGTATGGGTTTCTTTTTTTTCTCTGACATAATTTAAAAATATTTATATTCATCATCTATTCCTTTCTTTAGGGATTGAAGTGATAATTGCCTAGAAATAGACAGTTTGCTCTGATTGGATTAGTGATGGTTTCCTTCAAGAATTCGGGGTAATAGTGAATGAATGAACAAATGAACAAACAAACAAACAAACAAATGGCTTATTTGTTTCAGGGAAGAAAAAACCCCAGGAAAATAAAAACAAAGGAAACAAAACTGAAGACATACAGCTGAAGACAAGTGAGCCAGATCACACCTCTGCCAATATGAGAGATTCTGCAGAAGGTAGGCTGGGGTGTTGGGCTTGCATGATTTGGATGTGTATCACCATTTATAATTTTGTACTAGAGACCCGGTGCACAAAATTTGTGCATGGGGGTGGGGTCCCCCTCAGCCCAGGTTGCACCCACTTCAATCCAGGACCCTTCAGAGATATTCAGCTGCCAGGATGGGGCCTAAACCAACAGTCAGACATCCCTCCCACAATCCAGTACCACTGGTTCCTAACTGCCCCCCTGCTGGCCTAGTTGCCCCAGCTGTCCGTCTCCCCCCACCCCAACCGGCCTAGTTGGCCCTAACTGCCCCCCCCCCCCCCGCGCTCCCCCCTTCCCACCAGACTGGACACCTCTTACTGCCACCCCCCTCCTACTCCCCCCCCCCCCCCCCCCCCGCCCCGGCCAGCTTGGTCGCCACCAACTGCCCCTCCTGCCAGCCTGGTCACCCTCACACCCCCACCCCTACCCCACCAGCCTGGTCGCCCCACTCAGCCTATTTGGTCACCGTTCAGTTGCGATGGTCGCTTAGGCTTTTGTCATTATAGATTTCTTTGGCATGCCCACCCGAGAGTCATTCAAGAAAGGAAACAGCAAGAAGGTCCCTTACAAGCCCTTCACATCCCCATCCTCTTAAAAAATGCACTAAAGACCTTCTTTGTTAGAAATCAAATTATGCTTGGTTAAAATAAAATGAAGCATTCTATATGATTGCATTTATAAATAATTTACAAAGTTCAAAACCATCAGAAAACATCTATAATGACAAGAGTCAGACTGACGGGCTGAGTGGGGGACAGTACTAGTCCACGGATGTGTGGGGTGGGCACGTTGGTGTATTTACTTGTAAACATTTTATCTTGCTCTATACTATGATTTGCATACTTTAGGTATGTTTTGCAGTTCAGTTAAAAAATTACTTAAAATATCAAACACCCTTGATTTTATATATCAGAATGACAGATGTGCAGAGTGAAAAATGTTCTTTTGTTAGAATTTTAATTCCTATTTTATCTTTTGTGTTCTTCCCACTAAATTTACTATGGTCTCTTCTGAGGTCTAATATTTTAGTCCCTTCATGCTGTGAGAATTTAGAGACATGGATTGGAAATTAATCAGAAAGGCAGATTGCTCGGTTGAGCCACCATATCCAGACTATTGCTATTAGAAAAGAGGGAGTTATGTCCTAATTCGTTATGTGGCCAATTTATGCAAAGACCGGAGTTTGCTCAAGAGTTGTTCATAGTGACCCAAATAGGCGAATTTCAAAATGTAGGCTTGTGACTTTCAAGAAACATTTGTTGAGAAAAAAGCCACCAACAATATTTTTTATTCCTCTTAAGCCATTTTGTTAGCACTGTTTGTGGTGATGACGTCCATAAAGGATTGTAATTTCCTGTGACATTATATGAAGCAAGAATCGACAAGTTTACTTTCCAGAACCTTATAAAACTAAGTTCTGCCCGCTGATAGCAGATTTGCTTGAACAACAAAAATACTAAGGTCCCTCCCTACATTTAGTGGCAGAATTAAAAACAAAAATCCAGGAGTCCCTTTCCCCTGTCAAAAATTCAAGACAGTTATCTTTTTTCCTGATATAACATCAGGCCCCATGAAAGAAGATACTTAATATTTTACCTTTTTGTGGAATAAATGATTAAAGTGTAATTGGTTCTGTACAGTGTAGTCATCATTCCTGAATGTTCTGCGTATTCTTCCAAAGTGGTCTGAGCAAGCAGTCCAGACTCTTCCTGTGTTTCCCAAACCTCCCGTTATGTTTAAAACTCAGTGACCACATGGAAACACTCTAGTGTGGGCCTTACTAATGAGCAGAGCTGTGCTTTGGTTTATATTGCTTTGGACAGTTTCAAATCTGAAATTGTTTACCAATCATAGAGAAAGAAAATAATACATTATATATATTTTTTTCCATTAAAAGAAGCCACAGATTTTGGCTCAAAAAGAACTTAAAGAAATTTTTGTGCCTTACAGATGTTATTTTCAATTTCTGTAGTCTCATTCCAGCTTTCTTTTAGCAACATGTTGGGTCTGTGTTGAACATGTAGTATTTCAAAGGGAGTTAGCTCCTAATTTGAAATACATTACCACCAGCAAATGACTGTTTCTCAGTTTGTGGAAAACTCATGGAATTCATGAAATTTGTCAGGTTTGGGGGGAGGGGAATGGGAAGACTGGTTTCTGTTTAGAAGCAGAAGCCTCGTTGCCAGTAAAATGGTGGGCATATGGGTAAAAGTAAGACTGATATTCCTAGGAAAGCTTGCATTTAGAGAGCGCGGCACAATTGGCTTTCTTAACCCCCACTTGCCCTGTATCCAGGCTTTCACCAGGTCTGTGACAGGCTCTTCTATCTTGCCAGTCTGGCCACTGTTGACTGACTTCACTGCTTCTTTCCACTGCTACATGTCTTAGTGTAAGCAGCAGCATCTCCCTTCAAATACTCCTGCATCAGTGTTGGTTTCCCGCAGTAATGTGTCTTCCCCGTCCCTTAATCCACATCACAGCCAAAATCTCCCATCTGGCATCCTCCTGCTTTAAAATGTCTTAATGGGTCCCCATTGCCCACAGGTGAGTCCAGAATAATTCACAGTGTGCTGTAGGTTTTGATTCCTCCTGTTGCCTTTCCTTTTCTCTCCTTGACCTTCGCGTTCAGCCTGCCCAGTACTTTATCTAGGAAGCCTCCCCTGATTTAGCCACATACAAGGTCCTCTTGTGTGCTTCTGCTGGTGTAACCACTCATTGTAGTGGTGGTGTCTGCTTATGTTCACTAGCTCTATAAGGATAAGAATCTTGACAATGTTGTTTGCCTAGTACTGGCATATAGTAAATACTTGTCCAGCGAAAGGGGAAAAGATCCAGTTAACAAGCCAGGAGGTCCCAGAGTTTCTCTAACTCCTCACGTGTGTACAGCACAAGGGGCCTGGCTCCACACACAGGTGGCACTGTGGAGAAGGACATTCTCTGTCAGAGTGGATGCCCTGTCCCCTGTTCTCCCTAGGTTTTCTCCCAACCGCTGGTCCATCTCTCTGCTTTTCTTTATAGCTAAACTTGAAAGCGCTCTTTTAGTCTCCCTGTCTCCCTCCTTACCTTCTTTTAGGAACTCTTATTACGCATTTGTCCCCGCTACTCCACTAAAGCTGTTACCATGATCACCACACTTCCACCGTGGTAAAGGGAATTCTCCATTCTCAGCCCTTACCTTACCCAGCCCATCAGCAGTGCGGACACAGCTGGTCACTCCCTCCTTGAACTTTGTTTACTTAGCCGAAGGATTCTCCACTCCCTCCCTGGTCATTTCTCTGACCTCTAAGTACTGGAGTCCTCTGGGGGGCAGTCTTCCCTCCTCCCTCTGTCTGCATTCTCTCTCCAGGTGAACTTGTCTAGTCCCATGCTCCAAATACTAAGGACTTGTACATTTCTAGGCTCAGCTTCTGTTGAACTGGAGTCATCCATAACTGCTTAACATCCTTGCGTGGATATCTGTCAGGTGCCTCAAAGTTTTAATACATCAAAATGAACTCTACTTACACACACACACACACACACACACACACACACACCTCTGCTCTTCCCTCCGTTTCCTCCTGCTTTGCGGTTGTTGCGGTTCCTCCTTGGCATCTCTCTCACCACAGCTAGTCAGCAAGCACATCTTGTTAGTCATCTCCAAAATGTATCCATAGTCTGATCATTTCCACCTCCTCCGCTGCCACCTAGTCCCCCACTCTGGCCCTTCTCCTGCAGGATGCAGCTCTTGTCTCCCTGCCTCCACCCTTATCCACCTGGAGTTGCCTATCTTCCTTGTACCATGAGAGATCCTGTTGAATATGAGTGAGTTATGTCATATGTCTGTTATGACTCCAAGTAAAGGCCAGCAGCCTGCATGGTCCTATGTGCGTTGGCCTCTGATTGTATCTTCTGCTCTCGTGCCTTCCTCCAGTCTCCTCCACCCCCTCCCCATAGTCTTTCCAGATTCCTTGCTGTTCCTTGAACACATCCAACAGGTTCTTGACTCAGAACTTCAGTATCTGCTGTTTACTCTCTCCAGAGGGCTCCCCTCCCCTACCTAGTCACATGACTCACTTTTTTAGGTCTCTGCCCAGTCACCTTACCAGGGAGTCCTTCCCTGCCCCCCTGGGTTTCTTCTCGGGCATTGGGCCTCCTGAGCTGCTAATCATTGATTAGGCTTAGAACAGATGATCTGAAATTTTTCTTTTACTTAAAAAAATCCTGATCAGATGATTCTGGAAACTGTTCTAGCTTCTAAAAATGTAGATTTAGTCAGGAAGGGAGGAGAGAATCATTCCATTCAAGGAAGACCACTAAGAATCTAACGTGGTTGGTAATATATTTAACAACTTATTTCAGTTTGGAATCCTGAGAAATTGGAATTCACAACTAGTCCCCTAAAATTCAGAGTCTGCTACTCTTAACACAATTTTAGGCACTACAATTTCTATAAATGAAAATGTTTATATTTGTGTGACTAAACACAGAAAAGAAGCTAAGCTCCAGTGACTCTCTGTTCATATATGTCTCCTCACTGCCCAGTGTGCTGCCTGGTTAATACAGGTGCTCTGTAAATAGCAGCTGAATGAATGAAATAGATTTAAATCCAATACAACTTTATAAATAAGAATGTAGAGCTGTTTGTTATTAATCATAACCTCCCTTACACATTTTGAGTGCTAAGAGAAATAACTTGAATACTAAGAATTGATCTTAAGTCGGCTAGTTTTGCCCTCACCTCCATGCTTCTACTTCCTTCTGCTTTCTAGGTGCCAAAGAAGAGGACGAGAAACCCTCAGCTCCAGCAGCTGAGCAGACAGCTTTTCAGGAGGTGGTTAGTCAGGAAGTGCTTCCAGAACCAGGAACCCCTCTTCCTGCCTGCGAGCTGCACACAGAGCCAGACAAGAAGCCAGAAGCAACAAACTGTGAGGTGAATGACGTGGAGGAAGAGGAGGAGGAGGAAGAGGAGGAAGAGAATGGGTTGGAAGAGGAGGGGGAAGAAGAAGCTGACATGCCAAATGAAAGCTCTGTGAAAGAGCCAGAAATACGGTGCGATGAGAAGCTAGAAGATTTATTAGAAGAACCAAAAACCATTTCAAAAGAAACTCTCGAAGACTCTCCAGAGGTAACTCCTGTTATCAAAATTCCCAAAATGAAGGAAGAAGCCAATGGTGATGTATTGGAAACATCAATGTTTCCATGTCAGCATTGTGAAAGGAAGTTCACAACCAAGCAGGGGCTGGAGCGGCACATGCACATCCACATATCTACAGTCAACCATGCTTTCAAATGCAAGTACTGTGGGAAAGCCTTTGGCACCCAGATTAACAGGCGGAGGCATGAGCGTCGCCATGAGGCAGGGTTCAAGCGAAAACCCAACCTAACACTACAGCCATCAGAGGACCTCGCTGATGGCAAAGAATCCGGAGACAGCTCCACTCCAAAAGATGACTCGAATCCTCCCAATCTTGGGCAAGACTGTCTGATCCTGAGTTCAGAGAAAGCTTCCCAAGAAACAGTAAATTCTTCTGTTGTAGAAGAGAACGGAGAGGTTAAAGAGCTTCATCCCTGCAAATACTGTAAGAAGGTTTTTGGCACTCATACTAATATGAGACGGCATCAACGCAGAGTTCACGAGCGTCACCTGATTCCCAAAGGTGTGCGGAGAAAAGGAGGCCTCCTGGAAGAGCCCCAGCCGCCTGCAGAGCGGGCCCAGCCCCCCCAGAACGTCTACGTCCCCAGCACAGAGCCCGAGGAGGAAGGCGAGGCAGATGATGTGTACATCATGGACATTTCTAGCAATATCTCTGAGAACTTAAATTACTACATTGATGGTAAAATTCAAACCAGCAGCAGCACCAGTAACTGTGATGTGATTGAGATGGAGTCCAGCTCGGCAGACTTGTATGGTATAAACTGTCTGCTCACTCCCGTCACAGTGGAAATCACTCAGAATATCAAGACTACACAGGTCCCCAGAACAGACGATCTTCCTAAAGAGCCTTCCAGCAGCACCAACAGCGAATCCAAGAGGCGGAGAACTGCCAGTCCTCCTGTGTTACCCAGAATCAAAGCCGAAGCGGAACCTCAGCCCATCGCACCCTCGTGCTCCTTGAGCCTGCCCCTCAGCATCACCACCGAGGCGGTGACTCTCCACAAGGAGAAAGGCATGTACTTGTCCTCAAAGCTCAAGCAGCTCCTTCAGACCCAGGACAAGCTAACTCCTCCTGCAGGGATTTTGACAGCCGAGATCACTAAGTTGGGTCCCGTCTGTGTGTCCGCTCCTGCGTCCATGCTGCCCGTGACCTCCAGTCGGTTTAAGCGGCGGACCAGCTCCCCTCCCAGCTCTCCACAGCACAGTCCTGCCCTGCGAGACTTCGGAAAGCAAAGCGATGGGAAAGCGGTGTGGACTGATGCCGTTCTGGGTTCCAAAAAGCCCAAGTTAGAAAGTCACAGCAACTCTTCCCCGGTGTGGAGTTTGTCTGGGAGAGACGAGAGGGAGACCGTGAGCCCGCCATGCTTTGATGAATTCAAGGCATCCAAAGAGTGGGCCGCCAGCTCCACCTTTAGCCCCGTGTGCAACCAGCAGCCCCTGGATTTATCCAGCGGTGTCAAACAGAAGGCCGAGGGTACAGGCAAGCCTCCGGTCCAGTGGGAAGCGGTGTTAGATCTCAGTGTGCACAAAAAGCCTTGTGGGGACTCGGAAGGCAAGGAATTCAAAGACAGCAGCATGGCGCAGCCAGCCTGCAGTGCCGTCAAGAAGAAGAAGCCGACCACCTGCATGCTGCAGAAGGTCCTCCTCAATGAGTACAACGGCATTGGCGTGCCCACCGAAAACACGGCGGATGTGGCCAGGAGCCCGAGTCCTTGTAAATCCCTGGATCCCCAAGCCGATCCTGACCTTGGGCCTGACACGAGTTTATCTGCCCCTACTGTGGAGTGCCCACCTGATGTTTCTCCTCCACCTCCTGCCTGCCAGACACCCTCTCTTTCTTCCGGGCAGCTGCCTCCTCTCTTGATGCCAACACACCCCTCATCCCCTCCGCCCTGTCCTCCTGTGTTAACCGTTGCCACACCACCTCCTCCACTCCTGCCCACCATACCTCTTGCGGCCCCCTCTTCCGGGGCGTCTCCTCTCCCGTGTCCCTCCCCACTCTCCAATGCCACTGCACAGTCCCCACTGCCGATCCTCTCTCCTACGGTGTCTCCCTCGCCTTCTCCCATTCCTTCTGTAGAGCCTCTCACGTCCGCCGCCTCTCCGGGGCCTCCGACACTCTCATCATCATCTGCATCTTCATCCTCGTTCTCTTCCTCTTCCTCCTCTTCCCCCTCTCCGCCGCCTCTGTCAGCAGTGTCATCCGTTGTTTCTTCCGGGGACAATCTGGAAGCCTCTCTCCCCATGATCTCTTTTAAGCAGGAAGAATTAGAGAGTGAAGATCTGAAACCCAGGGCAGAACCCCCGCCTGCAGCTGAACAGGATATTGTGCAGGAGACATTCAACAAGAACTTCGTCTGCAATGTCTGTGAATCGCCTTTCCTTTCCATTAAAGACCTAACCAAACACCTATCTGTTCATGCTGAAGAATGGCCCTTCAAATGTGAATTCTGCGTGCAGCTCTTCAAGGCGAAAACCGATTTGTCGGAACACCGCTTTTTGCTTCACGGAGTCGGCAATATCTTTGTGTGTTCGGTTTGTAAAAAAGAATTTGCTTTTTTGTGCAATTTGCAGCAGCACCAGCGAGATCTCCACCCGGACAAGGTGTGCACACACCACGAGTTTGAGAGCGGCACGCTGAGGCCACAGAACTTCACAGACCCCAGCAAGGCGCACGCAGAGCACATGCAGAGTTTGCCGGAAGATCCTTCAGAAACGTCGAAAGAGGAAGAGGAGTTGAATGATTCTTCCGAAGAGCTTTACACAACCATCAAAATAATGGCTTCTGGAATAAAGACGAAAGATCCAGATGTTCGACTGGGTCTCAATCAGCATTACCCAAGCTTTAAACCGCCTCCGTTTCAGTACCACCACCGGAACCCCATGGGCATCGGGGTCACGGCCACCAACTTCACTACACACAACATTCCACAGACATTCAGCACTGCCATCCGTTGCACAAAGTGCGGCAAAGGTGTGGACAACATGCCCGAGTTACACAAGCATATCCTGGCCTGCGCTTCCGCCAGCGACAAGAAGAGGTACACCCCCAGGAAGAACCCAGTCCCGCTGAAGCAAACGGTGCAACCCAAGAACGGGGTGGTGGTTTTGGAGAACTCTGGGAAAAACTCCTTCCGACGAATGGGACAGCCCAAAAGACTGAACTTTAGTGTCGAACTCAGCAAAATGTCACCAAATAAGCTCAAATTAAATGCTTTGAAGAAAAAAAACCAGCTTGTTCAGAAAGCCATCCTGCAAAAAAACAAATCCGCCAAGCAGAAGGCGGACTTAAAAAATGCTTCAGAGTCCCACATCTGCCCGTATTGCCATCGGGAGTTCACGTACATCAGAAGCCTGAATAAGCATGCTGCTTTCAGCTGTCCCAAAAAACCGCTTTCTCCTCCCAAAAAAAAAGCTTCCCATTCATCCAGGAAAGGTGGGCACGTGTCACCTGCCAGTAGCGACAGAAGCAGTAGCAGCAACCACCGCAGACGGACCGCAGATGCTGAAATTAAAATGCAGAACACGCAGGCTCCTTTGGGCAAGACTAGAGCTCGCAGCTCAGGCCCCACGCAGGTGCCACTGCCTTCCTCGTCCTTCAGGTCCAAGCAGAATGTCAAGTTTGCAGCTTCGGGGAAATCCAAAAAACCACCCTCCTCTTTAAGGAACTCGAGTCCGATCAGAATGGCCAAAATAACTCATGTGGAGGGGAAAAAGCCCAAAGCTGTGGCCAAGAACCATTCTGCTCAGCTCTCGAGCAAGACGGCCCGGAGCCTGCACGTGAGGGTGCAGAAAAGCAAGGCCGTCTTGCAAAGCAAATCCTCTCTGGCCGGTAAGAAAAGAACAGACCGGTTCAATGTAAAATCTAGAGAACGGAGTGGCGGGCCCATCACCCGAAGCCTCCAGCTGGCAGCTGCTGCCGACCTGGGCGAAGGCAGGAGGGAGGACAGCAGTGGCAAGCAGGAGCTGAAGGACTTCAGGTAAGCTGTGTCCCAGGGCCTGAGGAACTCAGCTCCGAGCGTGGGGGCGGGGAAGACGGTTGGAAGCGAACAGTATGCTTGCCCAATGGCTTTTTTTTTCTTCTTCTTCTTCTTCTTCTTCTTCTTCCTGTGTAATTTTGACATAAGCACTTAAAGGAAATGGGGTTGCTTAAGTTATAGGCTGCTGCAGAGTTGGATACCGCCCAGCTTTAGCTCAGACCCAGGACTCGCAAAAGCGTGCCATTTTTTTAGGGCCAGTGTGAACTGAATCTGAAATCATGGAAAGCTCTCCAAAGTGCCCTGTCCTGAAAAAATGAAATCCTCTTAAACTTCCTGCCTATCTTGGGTAATATCTCAGTGTCTCTTTCATTTTTTCTGGATTATAGGTGGTTTCTCCTGTTAAAATGGATCTCTGAGGTCATTAAAACCACATTGCAATCTCATCAATATTTCTGTGACTCAAGCATAGTTATAGTAATGGAGAATGCTTCCGTTCTTCATGCTTCTATTGTTTGCATTCAAAAAGCTTGCCTCGTGGGTTAAAACAAAATGCACCACGCTCATTTGTAAATGCCTTAAGTCCCCACCCCCTCCTCTCCGGCGTAGGGTGGCCCAGGCCAGCGGCCGAAGGAGGAGCAGCAGGAGAGGGCTTAGCACCGCAGCAAGGCCAGGCTCCCCGGCTCCCCCAGGCACAGGCCGAACCCAGGGCCAGTCAGCCTGGCCTCAGTGCCTTTGTTTCCCAGTAACGATGTAGGGATTCATCTTAGATTTGAGGTGATTTTACTTTTACTGTTTTATTTGTGTCCTCCCTATATTCAGAAGTGTTCTCAGTGACACAAAAACAGGGCAATAGTTAAATTAGTTATGTTGACTTCTCAAATCTCCTAAATCACTTAAATAACCTTGGTGTGACGCACTTTCTTGGGATTCCTGCTGTTTCCGAAAAAATGCCTGCGGGTCAAGCTCGTGAAAAACTCACCATCAGATAGGATTTCTGCAAAATCCTTCAAAACCTTGTCCTTTCGGAGTGAGCTGTCCCTCTCCTGTCTGAAAGTCTGTGGTGTTTCAGGCAAGCAGACGGAGTTCACTGGGGGTGGTCTGCCGTGTGGGGAGGTCATGAGGACACACAGGTGTGGTTACCTGGCACAGCTGATGAGGTAGAATTCTGGGTGCCCATGTGTCTTAAGTCCCTGCTAAAGAACGACGTAGAGAAGACTCCTTAGCCAAGACTTATAGTTAAAAAGCTACTTCAGAAATGTACAAAACAATTAGTTACTAGCGATATAACTTAGCCTCTGGTCTCTGGCCATGCCATATGCATAAGCACCTATTAGCCATTAGAATAGCCTGCTGTAGTGTTGATTTTGTTTTTGTTTTTTAAATATATTGATTTTTTTACAGAGAGGAAGAGAGAGGGATAGAGAGTTAGAAACATCAATGAGAGAGAATCATCGATTAGCTGCCTCTTGCACACCCCCTACTGGGGATGTGCCTGCAACCAAGGTACATGCCCTTGACCAGAATCGAACCCAGGACCTTTCATTCCGCAGGCTGACACTCTATCCACTGAGCCAAACCGGTTCCGGCTTCTGTAGTGTTTTTGTTTTAACTGTACCTGTTTGTACTCTGTCTTTGCTCTGGAAGATCCTCAACAATAGGAGGTTCTTGAACTTGAGTCCTTTTAGAAGATAAAGAGCCAGAATATGTCGTCATTTTTACAGACTACTCCAAAACACGCCCCGGGTGGTTGATGCTTTAGAATGCACTTGCATACCTCCCTTTGCCTCCAGTCTTGTCTGAAAGAATCATTTTGTACTGGATCCCATTTTTACAGTTCAAGGGTGAAGAAAAGTTCTCTGAGTAACTAAACTTACCAAGTTCATTCAGTTAGCCTCTTCCTCACCCCATGCTTTTGGAAGCAGACCTCAGGGGACCAAAGTGCCTAATAAAATTGTTTCCTCCAGTTCATTGTAATTATTTTGCTTTGTTTCATTGTTTAGCAGAGGGTTACATTGCTTGAGTGAAATTTGACCTAAAAGGAAGCTAAAAGGAAGCTCAGATAAGAAACCTGTTGTTCTAACTGGTGGGTGGCAGCAGCAGCAGCAGCATCCCCGGTAGCTGGCCCCCCTTGGTGTTTGTCACTGAACTGGGCTGTGGACACATCTGAAGGATGTGTCTGACAAGGGGTCCATTTACCAGGGACCATAGATTTGTGAAGACAGGGCATCATATTCTGATTATCTGGGCACAAGCACAGGCATTTCTTCAGGGAGTCTGTTCTCTTTTCAGTGCCGTTAGCCCATTTGGTATAAAACCAGGATTCCTGAACTCGGGCCTGAGATTATCATGAGGGCTTAGCAGGCCTCATCCTTGATACATGCGTGTTGTGTTACACTGGTAAGAGTTGTTTTAACTATAGCCGTCTTCCCTTTCAGTATATTTCTCTGTGAAAATTCTGTTCAGGGATGATTTCATGGCATGTGGTCAGAAGTATACTCGCTTCTCTCTGTTGTGTACTGAAGGCCTTCCCACAGCACTGGCAGCACCTCCTCCTCCTGCGTGTTTCATCATAGCCATCTGTGATTCAGAGCCAGCCCCCGGCATTCACCACAGAGTATTACAGAAATAAAGTGCTGTTCATTTCCTCCCATGTCCATCTCTGCCACGCCACTCCAGATAGGGCTGGGGCCTCGCCAAGCGTGTGCCTGTTGAGGAGGGCCCCCGAGTTCCCGCCCACTTCCAGAATCAACCTGTTGCTGTCTTAACATTTGTCATATGGATCTGCTCACCTTCTCATTAACGTGGTCAATTCATAAAAGGTTGTGTTATGTTGTCATTTATCTTCAGTTTTCTTATTTTCTAGGAACTTCCTGTAGAACAGCCCCCCACACAAAACAAACCTTAATTGACTAAATAAAGATAATGCATGCTCAACTTAGGATAAGCACTACGACAAAGGATGCGAGATCTACCAAGCTTGCAAGACCATGTGAAGCTGTCTCACACACCTGCAGGCTTCTTGTTGCCCCAGTTAGAGTCAGGCATCTGCGTCTTCGCTGGTGCCCACCACGTGCTGGGCACCCGGGTGATTGAGATGCAAGAGGTGCTGTCAGACGGGCTAGATGACCTGGCTCATCGTCACGGGACTGACAACTCCGATGCGAGTGTGGCCCTGGTTTTGGCACATAGCAGAGGAAGGAGTGATTTGAACTTAACCTTGCAAAGCAAGTTCTCTTTTTTATCAATAGTTCGTTGTAGATTTCAGGGATGACAGATTCTAATGCACTTGTTTTAAGAAGGTTTGGTCACATACCAGCTCTTGATGCCTTTCTTTTAAGTTAAGTATAGACAGAGGCATTTAGCTTCTCTCTCTGCCTGCTTTTTTTTTTTATTTTTTTAAATCACAAGCTGAATGCCAGCATAATCGAGAGGAAACCCGATTGGATATGAACTCCTTTTGTATGCCTCTTCCAGTTTCATGTGTGTTTATCCAGATGGACATCCTCTCAAATAATTATGTGGCACTAATTTATAACTATTATTGATATATTATGGGAGACTATGTAGCAATATACCATTGCCTAGAATGCATCTCAGGCCTAGAAAGCTGTATGTCTGCACTTAAGTAAAAAAATAAATAAAATAACTTTACCTACAGTGTACTACAGTCTCTAATAGAGATTTAAAAACTACAAGTTGGCCTTTTCCTGGGTGTATCATTTCTCCATACATTATACATGCTTTCACCCTAATTAATGACTGAGTTGGTGGGAAATGGCTAGGTTATTCATGTTTTTTTTTCCTCCTTTTGTTTTCAACTTTAAAAGTAATCTACCTCTTAAAATGTGTAGTTTAATACTTGTTTGGTGAATTTGTGCCATTTTAATCCTTTCACTATCATTCCCATTTTGTTACATTTCTGTTCTGGGGACTTTTGTGTTGAAATATTGTATAAAGCATTTGTAGCAGTTTAAAAATAAAATATTTAAAATTATTTAAATTGTTTTGGATGCTTCAATTGTATTGTGATTTGCCTTTTACATTTGTGTTTGAGTTGTTAATCTGGAGAGTGTTCTTGTACTGGAGTTTGCTGTTAGTTATTTTACTGTTTCTTGTTGGAGAGTTATGATATAAAAGACTATTTTAATGAAAACATTAAAATTTACAATTTGACATACAAAAGGGACTGTCTGTTGATTTGAACCATTGTAGCCTTTTAAGAGAGAAAGAGGCTAATTGTAGACAGACCGGCTAAGAGTGCCTGCTTGCTGTTTATCCCTTCCAGGATGAGACAAGTCACTGGAGCTTGTCAGATGTACGAAAGGTTTTTTATGCTGTTGCTAGCAAGCACTTATAACTAGGGGAACTTTAAATGATGCATTTTATATCATTGTAACCAATAAAAACTTTCTAAAAGCTCGTGAAAGGACTGCATTTTGTACACGGTTGGGAGCAGTGAAGGGCAAAGAAGGAAGAGGCCCGTAGAGAGGAGTTGGAAGCCGCACGCTGTGCTGTGCGCTGTGCAGGGCCCAGCCCGCCCCGAGGACCGCCTCCCTTGCTCCTGTGTGGCATTGCCTGTTATTCCCAAGCCTTACCTGCATTGAGCGGGTAGCCGTGAAGGCGGACAGTGTGCTCGGAGGTATCTGGAGAGTGAAATAAAGCATTTCACCCGTGGGGTCTCTACTTCCTCGATGCTTGCTAACAGTTGACTCTGGTTTGGGGGTTTCTATTGTTAATCCCCAAAGAATGAAACAAAGAAGTTGGAACATCTGTATTGAGTTTATGTGGTATTGCTGTTTTTCTTGAGATGGAATGTTTGCAGTTTCCTAAAGTCCCACGTGATATAGCACTGTGGTTCTCATGCTTTACATCAGTATGTGTCATGCCGGAGTCTTCGGGGAAGGCGGTAAAGCTGAAGGAGTGATCAGTGTCTCCTGGCCAAATGTCCTCTAGTTCATGGTACCCCCCTCTTCCCTCTTCCACCCCCCAGAGTCCCAGCGGGACAGTGGGGGAGGGGGGACAGGGCAGTTTCCCAGGAGGCAGTGGGGAGGCGCCGGGCTGGAGGAGTGAGGACTTGCTTTCTGTGTTGGCTGTTTAATGGCCCTGCACTGAGGGCTGCGCACACACAGCTCCCTGCAAACTGCACACTGTGGGAGGAGAGGGCGCTGCTCATGGAGGAAGTAGGTTCCATCTTGGCCATGTGCTCGCCATTCTTCTCCCTTCACACCGGCAGCCAGGCAGCCAGCAGGCATCGCGCGCACACTCGCCTTCCAGCCTCCGATGGCCTGCTCCGGGGGCTCCGCCTGGGGCAGATTATTTCTGGATCTTAGTTCCCGGTCTGTGCCAAGTAGGGAATGGTGAGGTGGTCTCTGCTTTTCCTTCGTCGTCTTACTGGGTGTGGAGGCTGGGACTCTGGCGGGCCTGGGAGTTTGCCTACAAGATGCTGGGCCTACACAGTGCTGAGGGATATTTTTGAAAAAAGAAACTAGGTCCAGATTGGTGGGAACAAAGCATTCCATATTATTGTTAAATTCTTCCTAGACAAAAACAACAGGGCAGAAACAAATCCTTGGAACAAAACCTGAAGTTTGAGCGGGTGAGACCCAGAGGAAAATGTACGACTGCTCATTGGCTGATCGGGGCAGGCTCTGTGCCCCCGTCTCCCGTTCGGAGACCACCCAGGCCGAGTCCCAACCTCCAGGCGCTGTGGTTCACTGGAGTTCCTCGCTTGCCAGTGGTGACAAGCTTCTGGGAAGCTGACAGCTACACTCGCTTTCCTTTCCGTGTGCAAGGCTCTGCCCTAAGCGTTTGTCAGGCTCCTGACAATAGCACCCTGAGTTTGGTGTCATTTACCGATGGGGGAACAGACCTGGGGGAGTTGAAAATGCCAAGCTGGGATTTAAACTGCCTCCGACCTGCACCATCCTGTCTATTTATTATTTTTATAGCTACCCCCCCCCCCCCCCCCAAAGTTTCATTTCCTCTAGATGTAAAAGCCTCAAGTCTCCCCCTGCCTTTGTGAACAAGTAGAGTCGCCCCTTTGTGGGCGAGGAAGTCTTCCTGCTCCAGCAAGACCTTCAGCAGGAGCAGCTCCTGGAGCACCAGTATCTGATTTCACTCCAAACGGTGGGGTGTGCTCCCACGTCCCGGCCGCTCAGGTCCCGCTGACTTTCTAGATTGATCTGATTAGTCAACAGAAATCGTCTAAGGAAAATCAAGCTCACCTTCATTCTCTGGTCTGGAGAGAGGTTCTGAAGCAGGGCCTGGGGAGCCTGCAGAGCGTCTTGGTTGTCACTTGAGAACGTTGACCTGTTGGGCATTAGCCCAAAAGGAAAGCTGATCCGGGCTTGCCTCCCCCTCTCCCTCTCCCTTAGCAAGTATGTGTTAAGTGCAAATCAAAGGGTTAAACTTGTGCCAGTAGTAGGTTATTTTTAAAGTATAGCATTACAGCCAGGGGCGTGGGCGTAGGTCTTATTTACTTTCTAGATTAAGAATTAGAAAGCCCTCACAGACTGCAGTAAATTGCTTGCAGTTCTGCTGTGAGCCGTTAAAGAGGCTTGGAAATACTTTTATTAGCGTTAACTCGCTGAACTCCTGGGGCAGTGGGATTTGTGCTTGCTTCTGTTTCCTGCCTCACTTACACCAGCTGGATTCCTTTTCTGCTGTCTTACAGAGAGACCTCAAATCCAGGCAGGTGTCCCAGAGAACAGATTTTTACAGAGGATTTCTAATGCCTAAATGTGCCTTCCCATGTCCAGCTTATAAACAACAGTTACAAGCCAGGCAGCACCCACGGTTCTGGACATGCCTTGGTAGGTGCTGCCTGAGTTGTTACCCAGTCGGGGTGAGAAGTTGGGTATCACTTTAGCAATGACAGGAAACTACAGAAGGTTTTTTAAAGGACAGGTTTTTATTCTGGACGTATTTAAGAAGATTTCCGTAGTAATGTTTAGACAGGAGCCTTCTGTGCAGTCTGGAATTCTGCTTAGGTAACTACTGAATGTTCGCACTAAATTTTAAGTGTAGCCCTAGCTGGTTTGGCTTGGTGGTTAGAGCATCGACCTGTGGACAAAGGTCCAGGGTTCAATTCCAGTCAAGGGCACATGCCCAGGTTGTGAGCTCGATCCCTCGTAAGGGCCAGGCAGGAGGCAGCCAACCAATTATTCTTTCTCGTCGTTTCTGTTTCTCTCTCTCCATCTCCCTTCCTCTCTAAATCAATAAAAAATATATTTTAAAAAAATCTTAAGGGTAAGTTTTCAGTAGGAATCTTTAAAGGCCTGGAGTTTGTTGCACAGGTAAGTTAATAACAATAGGGAATTTAGGCCTTTAGGATACAGTGTGGCAGTTTTTCATTTTTTATCTTTTAAAGAAAAATAGAATTTCAGCCCTAGCCGGTTTGGCTCAGTGGGTGGAAGAGCATCCACCCATGGACTGAATGGTCCTGGGTTTGATTCTGGTTGGGGGCACAAACCTAAGTTGCAGGTTCCGTCCTTGGTGGGGCATGTGGGGGAGGCAACCAATGTTTCTGTCTGTCCCCCCCTTCCTTCCATTCCCTCTAAAAAAACCAATAGAAAAAATATCCTTGGGGGAGGATTAACAGAAAATAAAAATGGAATTTCAATTTTAAATCATTGCCTTTGTTTCAGTATTTAATAATTGCCAAAGTGATATTTTAATATTCTTATTGGAATGAGGTTATTTAAAACTCACATGGATTCAATTTGTCCTGCAGTAACATTCTCTTCTCACTTGGCTTTCTTATAATCACATCCAACCCTTGCCAACCCAGCTTGAGTGTAGGAACATTTTTGGATGGCTGTTCCCAAGCTGTTACTGGACTGGTAAAGCCAGGCGCATTCTCCAGGAGTGAGTCAGCTGGTCGGCCATTCAGAAAACATCTTAATGGTCCAACTGGATCCCCAAGGCGTTGGGCAGTAGATCTGTGGACGCTTCCCTGTGTCCCGGGGCTTGCAGAGGTCCCTGGGACATGGCCCCTGTTCCGAGCTCTCTGCATGGCATTCTCAGCATCTACAGAGAAGAGCCTGGGCAGCATCCCCACAGCTCCAAGCGAGAGAGTGCCCAGCACGGCCATCTGATTCCAGAATCCTCTTCTCTCTTTAATATATTTGTATCGACTACAGAGAGGAAGGAAAGAGAAACATCAATGATTCTCTCATCATTGATTGGCTGCCTCCTACATCCCCTCCCTATCCCCCTCACCCCGCCTCTGAGGACTGAGCCTGCAACCCGGGCATGTGCCCTGACCGGGAATTCAACTGTGACCTACTAGCTCATAGGTTGACGCTCAACCCCTGAGCCAGGCTGGCCGGGCTCCAGAGCCCTGTCCTTGAAGGCATTGGGAAACTTCTAAACTCGCCGTGTCCCCTAAATGTCTCCTGCTGACATCATCGCCCAAAAGGGTTTGCTGTCCAAAGTAGGGATGTGTAGCACAGTCCATAGCATCAGGGTGGCGGCCATGATCACACAGGATGGAATTCACAGTTCAGGGTTTGCTGCCGGCCTCTGGCCTCCCCTGAAAGAGATGGTGCGGTGCTGGCCGGCGCCAGCCTGGTTGGGAGACTACATGGAGATTTCATCCCAGATGGTGAAATGTAGGTAAGGGCACTCGCCCTGCCCCAGAGCTGCTTGCTCAGCTGTCACTTCCTCCAGGAAGCCTTCCCTGACCATCCACTCTGAAATAAGTGCCGTTGTCCCTCTCCACCTGCTCCTGGAGTCCCTTACATCTTCCATGTGTTCTGTTCCATCTGTCACATCGGTTCACTGAACGCTTCTCCCAGGATGGGGAACCCATCCAGGGAAGCTGCCTGGTGCTGCGTGTACAGCAGTGCCTGGCATGTAGTAGCCGCTCAATAAATATTCATTAATTGAATAAAATGTCTGCATCCTGGCTTCCATCACTTACCAGCTCTGTAACCTGGGGCAAGTCATGCCACCTCTCTGAGGCCCAGGCCTCCTCTCTGTAAACTGGCAGCGATCAGTCCAACCACAAAGGATGCTTGTGAAGACAGACAAGCCCGCGGGGACCACAGGTGCCTCTTGCACTAGCCAGTGCTTCGTAAACGCTAGCCGCTATTGAGGCTGTTGGTGCTGAAAGACGTCCTGTTGAATCTGTTTAAAGCTGATGGGATGTTGTGGCTCCCCTCAGAGCTGACTTGCCGTGTATGTGATCTCATGACAGCAGAGGTTGCCAGAGCCGAATGTCCCCCATCCTCTCCTGTCAGTGCCCACAGTGGGCCCTCAAGGGACCCCAGGGGCTTTTGGGTCCTGAGCGGTCCCTGGGGACCATAGCTGCTGCCTTTCCACACGAGGTGCGCCCACCCCCCAGAACTGGGGAGGGAGCTGAGAGACGGGCAGGCACTTTTCAAGTCGAGGTGAGAAAAGGATTACTTTTATTATGTCAGCTCTCCATAGAACTCTATTGGTTTTGAATTTTAAAGCACCTCCCTCCATGTCACTTTATTTCCCTTGGTTTTGAATTTCAAAGCCAAAATGTACATTTTTTAAATTTTTTAAATTTTTAATATATTTTATTGATTTTGTACAGAGAGGAAGAGAGAGAGAGAGTTAGAAACATCGATGAGAGAGAGTCATCGATCAGCTGCCTCTTGCACACCCCCCACTGGGGATGTGCCCGCAACCAAGGTATATGCCCTTGACCAGAATCGAACCCAGGACCTTTCAGTCCCCAAGCTGACGCTCTACCCACTGAGCCAAACCGATCTCGGCTATTTTTTATTTTTTTATTAAATTATTTTCTGTGTACATATTTTAACATTGCCCCCACCCCCATACACACCTCCCTCCCCAGAGTTTTGTGTCCATTGGTTGTACTTATATGCATGTATACAAGTCCTTCGGTTGATTCATTATCTCCCCCAGATCAAAATGGACATTTTAAAAGGTAGCTTCAGAAGGAAACATTTCATTAGCTTCTTGTAAATGTAACCAAGGAATCCTAACTTATCGACATAATGTAGGAGCCACCACTGTTTTCGGGGCTTTTTCTATATTACCCCATTTCATCATTAAAAAAAAATACTTCCATGTCCTCCCATTTTTCAAATGGGGAGCAGGCACAGAGAAGGCCAGCAATTTGTCTGAGGTCCCGTGGTCAGAGCAGCCAGGTCCAGGCAGTGGCCTCACCTGTCCCTCAGAGTCTGCTCTGCCTCTAGTCCCTGGGCCTGGGAGGGAAGCCTGGCTAGGCCTGGTTCTTCCCAGTGGCTCTTAAGAATTGGGGAGCCCTCACCAGTTTTTGCTCAGTGGATAGAACCCTGGCCCAAGAACTGGTCCCAGGTCCAGTTCCAATCAAGGGCATGCACCTGGATTGTAGGCTCCATCCCCAGCCTCGGTTGGGGCGAGTGCAGGAGGCACCCAGTCATTGTGCCTCTCTCACATCTATGTTTCTCTGTCCCTTTCCTTCCCACTCGCTAAAAACCAATGAAAAAAATACCCTCAGGTGAGGATTCACAACAACAAAAAGGCGGGGAGCTGCTTGCTGCTAAGCAACTGCCCACGTGGCTGAGAAGCACCCGTGGATTTGAAGGAGCTGAGACAGGGAGGTGGTGAACACACATCTCCGTCCTCCCTGGCCCTGGACCATTTTTTCTGTTCCTGGGAGACCAGACTGCACCGCTCCAGCCAGGCCTGGTGTGATGCCACCCGCTTTGTTAGGGAAGGAACAGGCTCAGGTGCTGACTCGTCCAAACCTTGCTGTCTACTGTCGATGTTCTTCTACTTCAGAGAAGGCTTTCCTGGCCACAGTAGGCAAGTAGGTTCCCATGGGTGCCCAGAGCGCTGCTGCCTGGGGCACGGCTTCGGCGGCATTCAGAGGTGAGGTCTCACTCAGGGTCAGAGGGCCCGTGCCAGGGATCTGCCTTGTTTGCAGAAACGGTCGGGGGCAATGGCTCTGCCACATGCGTGCTTGCTGTCAGGAGGCTAACGTAGCTGCTACTTCCCTGCTTTTAAAAACAGCACCGGGCACAAGTTCACTTTTCTTGGAGGCTCATGGTAAGGCCGGTGAAGGCAGTTGTGGAGAAGTGATACCCTCGGAGGCAATCCAGGCATGCAGGATCCGGATGCTTGAGGTGTGACTTAATGTTTCAGGGAGGATGTGCTCCTGCCTCGTTTTTCACATATGATTTATGGATGTTGTCTGCGCTGCTCACCGCTTCCAGATGTGCTGTTAATCCCCCGTGGGCTAGGAAAGCTAGATAGTGGTCTATTAATAGTTCCTGTAAATAACAAGGTAGGTAGGGCCTGAGAGGACACCAGGGGCCTCCCCGCGAGCAGGGTGCGTGAGCAGCAGACGCAGACATGCTGGCGCGGTTTGCTTGTTAAAGATGTCCTTGGTCCTTGGCTGGTAAGTGACATTTGCCAGACAAATGACCTCTAGATAGGAACATGTGAAGTGTAACACACACACACAGATCACCTTTTCCTTTTGAGCCACAAGTCTCGTAAGCAATTTGGGGAGGGAGTGAAGTGGACGTTGGGGTAGAGTGCACAGTCTCTCAGGGAAGGTTTCTTGCCCCGTGAAGTACCTTAATTCTTAAACCAGTAGTGTTGTTCTCTGTACCTCATGCCTCCGTGCTTTGTTCTGGGTTTAGAATAAATTTTTCACAAGGTACCTGTGCTGACCAGTGGCTGACTCTCTGAGGAAGTGCCTGGGGCTCAGTCCATCCCATTGCTTGATGAGGAAGACGTGGGTCCCCCTGCCCATTGATTTGATTTTCTTTCTTTTCCTCTCTAAGTCAGTGTATTACGCCAGGAGTTTTCCAGAGTTTCTCCAGTGACCAGTGCAGAGGTTCAGAGGTGTTCTGTCCTCTTATCTTCATTCGTATTCAGGCTCCTTTGCATTTTACGAGGGAGTTGGGTGGAAACAGGTTGTGTTGACATTGTCCTCATGTAGGTGCCAACCACTTCGAGGCACCCAACAAATTGGTGTTGGATATTGTAGTTGATGTATATACTCTGTGGGGTTTTTTTTTTTGTTGTTGTTGTTATTCTTTTTGTAACTCACTATAGTTGATATGTTTATATCTCTTAAAACTATAAACATGACAGGTAGAGCTGAGAGTATCAGCTAACAGCAGATGGTTTATAAGGCGACGTCCTGAATCATGTTGGACAGCTGCTTAGGTGAGGGGACAGTATTTCCCGGGCCCAGGATACCTGTTCATGACAGTGTTCAGAAAGGGGGCATTTCCCGCCTGTTCCCATGTGTGCGGAGGGGCCCTGGTTGGATGTTCATTCGGTGGACCATCTGCACCACTAGCCACCTGGGAGCTGATTGAGAATCCAGACCCGAGAAACTGTCATCTCGGGGGGCGGGTCTTTGAAATCTTTCTGTCAGCCTCTCACATGAGTTTTACCCAGAGCTTTCCATTGAGTCTCAAAAAGAAAAGCAGAAGTGATGGAAACTTGGCTTATTGACTTATGGCCTCTTGACTTATCCCAGGTGACATCCCAATCCCAACCATCCCCAACTTTCCGGTCATTTCTCCAGGTAGCGGGCTGTGAGCATCCAAGAGGCCATCTTGGCAGCAATCCCCGTGTGACCCCATCAGACATCCATGGGCCATCTTCTCTGCATCTTGTGACGAGCAGGCGGCCTCGTGTGACCAGATCTGTTAGACACAGATGGGAAGCAAGCCTGGGGAAGAACTAGATGAGTTCTCACCCGATTTGTTTCAATTTGCAGGCTCTCAGATCTGCTTCTGTAAAACTTGCTTGGAGGCTCAGGCACAGAACGAGGGCAGGAAAGATGTGGGGGCAAGGGTAGGCAATATAACAGTGGTTGTCTTTTAGACACCGAAAAGACCTCTTCTGGAAATCCTTTCTCTTTTTTCCTGGGGGTAAAATAAGTTAGACATTCTGTGCTTTATTCCATCCCCTCTCCTCCAAAGTAATACAAGACAACACAGCAAATGAAGCACACCCTAAGTGTATCCCCAGTGTCCTATAGAACCCATGTCTTGGGGTGCAAACAAACTGCATGCGTGCACATGTACACACACACATGCATATGTGTGCACGTGAAATCAGGTCCCATGTGTCCTTGTTCAGAGCTCTGGTAGCTTCTACGGTTCCTCCTTAATGTCATGCACATCCTGGGATTTTGTATTATAGATTATGATTTTGTATTATAGATTATGCAAGCAATGATGACCTTCCTCTTCTCAAATACATGCCCCCACAGGCAAAGACCAGGTCTGTTTGCTTCGCTGCTATATCCCAGCATCCATCACAGCATCAGGTATATAATAGGTGTAATTGGTCAGTATCTATTCAAGTCATTGGGAGATCTGATCTTGTTCAGTGTGAGGACAAGAGGCTGCCACGCTTCCTTAGGCTCCGAGGACGATATCTCGTGTTGGTGCTTGATGGCATATGACAGCATATGTAAGTGCAGAGTTAGAAATCTGACTCCCAGCCAAAACAGGTTTGGCTCAATGGATACAGCATCGGCCTGAGTACTGAAAAGACCCAGGTTCGATTCTGTTCAAGGGCATGTACCTTGGTTGCTGGCACATCCCCAGTAGGGGGTGTGCAAGAGGCAGCTAATCAATGATTCTCTCTCATCGATGTTTCTATTGATAACTATCCCTCTCTCTCTTCCTCTCTATTAAATATATATATTTAAAAAAGAAATCTGACTCCCAAAGAGAACACTAAATCAGGATATTGCTTCATGTGGCTGATTTGAAGACATTCCTATTAAAAAGGATAAATTAAAACATAAATGGTGCTTACAGGGCATCTGCTTCGGCCCTGCTTGGACCAAAGCTATCCCCTTGCAGCATTCTCATGCCTTTGGAGTGCTTGGCGGTGCCCCCATACCTGGCACAGAGCAGCAGTCAGTTAAGTGGGTTTGCACATTAAAGCTCAGAAATCCTGCCCAGACCTGCCTGTTTGGCTCTAGGAGCCCGTGTCTGCAGCTAAGTGTCCTGGGCTTCGACCGCAGCTCTGCTCCTGCCCGCTGTGTGTTCTTGGGCAAGCTGCCGAGCCTCTCTGTGCCTACATTCATCATGTATAAAACGTGGTAGGACCACTCAGAGAGGCCTTGGGAAGAGGAAGTTCGCCTCTCCAAGTCAAGTTTGGGCGCGGCGCTCGGCAGGCAGTGAGCAGGGAAATGTTAGATGCCGATGATAACGAGGATGCGTCTAGAAAAACCTGTTCCACCCACCCCAGGCCGGACCTGCTGCTCACGTGGAGGAGACATTAGGACGGTGTTCATCCCGTGTCAGACGTGAGTCCGTGGGCACCCAGGAGTGTGGCTGGGCCGCGTGTCTGCCCCGCAGGGAGGGACCCTCCATGTAGCCAATGAGTGGGCCTCAATCCAAATGGAGCGCAGGGTCCTGGTGCTGAGCAGCCCAGAGGTGCCAGCCGGCCCAGGTCAGTTAGCACCTGCAGCCGCCTCTGTCCCTCTGTGGCACGGGCTGATCTGTCCCATGTTCCAGCCCCAGCCACCCTCAGCCCGTTGGAGGTCAGCCAGGAGTCATGGGACTCGGGTTAGAGAAGGTGCCTGGGCACACTGCTCTCCAGTCCCCTGCACCTCTGGGGATGAGGTCCCTGGCCCACAGCCCACGTGGGTGCCCTGGCCCTTTGTGCAGCATCCCTACCCCGCTGACTAATGCCCGCTAGCCTAGGCCTGGGACGCCCTGCCAGCCACACACTCCAGGGCCTCGGAGACGCCCCTGAGCTCCACAAAGCTTCCCCATCAGGGCAGGCGCCCCAGAGGGTTAGCGTCCGGAAATCCTGTCCCTGGGAGGTGCCACCTAGGACTTCTGAGACCCTGAGTCCCAACGACTCCGAGATGTGGGCGTGGCCCCTGGAGCTGACTTCGTCCTTTCTCTAACGTCTTGGTCTAAGTTGACTTTCAAGGATAGAGCAGTTGCAATAATGAGGTCTTAGCGTCCCTCGGAGGGTTTTTCCATTTAAAAGAGCTTTTTCCTCTGGACCTGGTGGGGGATGGGGGCCTCTCGCCCCACACTGGGAATCTGCTTTCTGTGCGTTCATGTCCTGACACACGTATCCGTGTGTTCTTTTAGGCTTCCCTCCCATGCTTAGAAGTTTCCTTTAGAGAGAGCAGCCTGTCCCACTTGGCTGGAGAGAGGGGAAGGGATGGCATTTGGGCATTAGAACTGATGGGAGGGTGGGCAGGAGACAGAGACTTACAGGGAGCAGAGCTGGGTTCTTCCCGCCTCGCTGGGCACTGCACTGGTGGTGGCCACTTCCTGCGGGTATGACGTCTGAGCCGGCACCGAGCGGAGCCAGGGGTGCAGTGAGGGAGGCCTGCGGCGTCTGAGTCGGGCCCTGAGAATTGTCAGAAAAGTAGGCACTTGGCCCCATGGGAGGGCGGGGCCTTGGTGGTGAGAGAACCTCCTGGAGGTCACTCCCCTGGACAGTTTGGTCCTTGAGCGCCCCGGACGAGCACATTCGGGTTTGCACTGGATGAGGAGCCTGGTCAGGCTTGCTCTTGACCTGTCCAGGGACCATTCTCGGAGCCCATCCTGTGCCAGGCAGGTGGCAGGCAGGTGGCTGGATGAGGCGAGAACAGACCTGCCTTCGCCCTTGGGGCTCGGTCCAGGGGGGGCAGCAGGGGCTGGGGACAGTCGCAGAGCGCCAGGTGCCCTGCCCCCTGGGGCTTCCTTCCGCTGGGCGCCACTCTACCCTTCCTCCCACCCTCCATGCCCCATGTAAACAGTGAACCCGCCTGTGCCTTCTCACTTCTCACTTGCTGGGTGACCTCCTCCCTCTGGCTGCTTGGCATGGACTCTGGGGTCCCCTGTCCCCCTCCCGTCCTGGCAGGGTGGCAGCGGCCACCACAGGGATGTCCTCCTGGCAGCTTCCTTTGCCCAAGGTCATGGCCTGGCGGGACAGCCCTCTGTTGACTGGGTCACGAGCTGCCACACGCTGGGCATTTGGGGTTCAAGCCAAACGTGATCGGGGAACCAATGGCCTCCGGAGGCCGCAGAACCCGGCGAAAAACCAGCACGGGGCAGGGACGTGATTGGTCCTTGGCCGCGTGGAGGCCACACCAGGAGCTGGCATGGGAACAGGGCCACCGGGGCTGAGGGAAGGAAACCCTTCTGCTAAGAGGCGGATTCAGCTCTGGGGTGGGGTCAGCTCCGCAGATGCTGGCTCCCCCTTCCTCTCCTCTCTCCCTCCCCACCCTCCCTCCTGCCCTTCTAGTCCTGCCCCTCGCTGTGACCTTAAATGAGTCAAGGACCTTAACTTTCTGTGCTGCTGTCCTCTCAGCCTTCAAAGGGGCACAGTACCCACCTCACGTGGTTGAAGGATGATTGAATGAAAAAGCCGCCAAGCTTAGCTGGTAGGGCTGGCGATGCCAACTTCTCACGTCCTCGGTAGGGCCCTTAGTGACTGTCCCGGCCAGTGGTCTCAAACCTCGGCCCTCAGCCCCCAGCCCCCAAGGACCACTTTTATTTTCCTCCCTCGAGCCCTCACGTGGGAACAACACTCTACTAGGCCCCTCTTAGACCCTGCCATCGGCCTGGGACCTGCACCCCTCGCCCACACTCCTCCACTCCTGTGCCAGATGCCTCTCCAGGGACCTGGTTAACTGTGGCGTCTGAGCCAGGAGGCTGACCAGCGCCCAGGACTGCTGGGGGGGGCTGGAGGGGGGTCATAGACCTGTGGCTCTGAGAGCCCAGGCTGCACCCCAGCGAGCTCAGTCAGAGTCCAGGGCCTCGGGGTGGGCCTCGGGGTGGGCCTCGGGGGGGGGGTATCCCCTCTCCTGGGCCTTCAGTGAGCCTCGGAGAGTGAGACCCCCACACCAGGGCTCCTCTGAGCTCATGCGGCTCCAGCGCAAAGCCGGCTCCTGTCTGCGTGGGGGGGCTCGTGTGTCCGTGCTGTGGGCAACGGCTCAACTCCTGATGGCCTTTTGGGATATTGACAAGAGCTCCTTGTCCCCATCAGGACAAGGACTGTGTCGGAGGGGACCCAGGGTGTGGTGTCCCATGGCCTGGGTGCAGATGCCTTTCCGGGGACCTGCTTAAATCTGTCCCCCTATTGACTGAGAGAACATAGACGCCGGGCCTCCTGGGCTCTGAGCCACTGTCTCCTCCTCTGTGAGATGTACCTCGGCTCAGTCCCTGCCTCGGGGCTGCTGGGAGGGTTTCAGGAGCTCCCGGGACATGCGTGCGGCCCCCGCCCCCAGCATTTCCCGCTTATCTCATGCTCTGTGGATGACGCTATACATTTTTTCCTTGGATGTCATACTCTTTACAGGTGACACCACTGTGACCCAGAGAGGGAGAGGCGTTGTCCTGAGGCCACACAGCAAGTAACGGGTAACCTCGGGCTGACCTTCCAGCCCAGGGGCCTCATTTGAGTGGCAGGGTCCTCCCTGGAGCAGAAGAGGCTGTCCTGTTTGGGAAGCTGGGGCCAGCCATTTCTGGAAGCGGTGGTGGTTGGTGCCAGGAAGCAAGTGGTGGTTCCTGGAGCTTCTGCCCGTGGCCTTCAGGCAGCCTGGGGGCATTTCCGCATCACCCCAGCTTGTCTTACCTGCTACCTGCGTGCCTTCTTTGCTTCTCCCTCGCCTCAGGCACAATGGACTGAGATGTTTGCCCTCTGAGGACTGACGCAGAGTTGTGTAGGACTCCGGGCGGGCCGGCAGCTGTGTGGCCCAACCAGCTTGGCCATTGCTTTCCAGAAGGTCCCTCCTGACGCACACGGGAGGGAGAGGTGGAAGGCGGCCAAGGCAGGCAGGGTCTCCACTCCACGCCCGGGCAGCCTGGCGGAGCACGTGGGTGAGCCTGTGGGCCCGGTGCGGACTGGAGAGCTCTGGGAAGCATCCGGGGACTGGCAGCTCCTCCCCACCCAAACCCTGTCTCTTCTGTGCCCCCTTTACCCAAATCTGTGCGGCTGAGTCTCTGGACCCTGCCCTTACCCCTCCTCTCCTCTCTTGAACTGGCCTCTTTCAGGCGTTTGTCTCTGCCTTGTCTCGGAAACTGCTGTTACCACAGTTACCAGCAACCTTTAAGCTTCTACAACATCCTGGTTGGCTGGTTCTCAGTCCCGTCTCCACCCATCGGCAGCTTTGGACACTTGTTCTTCCCTCTTCCCGGGACACCTCTCTCTGGGCCGGTGACACCACCAGTGCTGCCCCGAATCCCTTCCTCAGTCCCTGGGCTCCTCCTCTTCGTCCCTCCCCCCCCCCCCCAGGAGCCACCCAGTCCCCTCAGATGCCGACCAGACCCAAATCCATCAGCGGGGCATCTCAGCCACCCACTTGATTTTCCCCCTGGATATCTAACACCATCTCAGATTTAGTCCTTCCAAAGCGGACCCCCCAAGAAGCCACGTTCTCCTCCTGCTATCTTCTCCAGCTCAGTGAAACGGAATCCATCTAGACTTCGGTCATTTTCTCACCTCTGCCCCAGCCCCTGTGGCCCTGATAAAAGTGTCTGTATCTAGCCACTTCTCACAGCCCGCCTCCTCAGCGGCCCCAGGTCCATGCTGCCATCATCTCTCACCTGGAGGCCGGCAGTGGCCCCCTCACTGGTCTCCTCCATCCCACTCTTACCATCCTGCAGGCTGCACCCGACATGGTGGCCATGTCAGGCCAGGCCACTCTGCTGCCCAGAAGGACCACCTGGCTCCCTGCCTACCAGCCCCTCCCGCTGCCCCATCTTCCCTCTGACATCCCAGGCAAGTCTCACCCCAGGGCCTTTGCACGTGTGGCTCGCACGGCCTGGAGCACACGAGGTCCAGGTGTCCACGTGGGTCCCTTGCCCGCCTCTTCCTGGCCTTGGCACATCTGTGAGGTCTTCCTCCTCCACTTTGCAGCCCCCCCCCCCCCACTGCCCCCTCTGGTCCTCCCCTCTGCTTCCTTTCTCCCCACAGTGATCCCTGCCGTCTGACTGCCACATGCTCCTTTATTCACTTTCTGTCTGCCAGGACGGGAAACGGGGCTGAGACCCGGGGCTCTCGGCTGGGTCTCCAGTGTCACAGCGGAGGGATGGTGACTGTCATCCGTCTGGGGGCTGCCGTGAGCCACTCTGAGAGGGGGAGAGGGGGGCTCTCAGGAGGTGGGGTGGCCGGGCTGTGTCCCCCCACTGCCCAGGAATTGGGGGCAGTCCTCACCCTGGTCACACTCCCTCACCTGCAGGCCCCACGCAGCCGGCGCCTGTCCTAGGCCCCTGTGCTAGCAAGCTCTTCCCGGACAAGCGGCCGACATCTTGTCATCTCCACGGCCTTGGCTCCCTCTGGGAACTGCCTCTTCATGCCATTCTGTTCTCTGCTCACCGGTCTGTTCTCTGTCCAGTGACGGGCACTTGGCCCGTCTTTAGTGTGTACATCTCCCTGACCAGCTGCCCCTGCCCCTGGGCAGCCCTGAAGATGAGGGCTCTGGTGTATGGTGGCCCCTCTGTGATGTCACCAGCGCCTGTGACATTGAGCTCCAGGAAGACCCCTGGGAGTGAGGGGCTCCGCCCCTCAGGGCTCATTCGCCTGTGAGAAGCTCCAGGCCGGCAAACCCCGGCTCTCAGATCCTTTGGGGTCCTTGTTGCCCTCGGATCAGGACTCCCGGGACCCTTCTGGGTGTCATCTTCTCCCGGGCCTGGCCATCCTCGCTCCTGCTTCAGTTTTGTTTGGCGAGTGTAGGGCAGCGCATGGGGACATCTCCTTTGCCAGAACCCGTGACCGGGACTGTGGCCCCCTGGGAGCCAGACTCTCCCGAAATGGCACGTTCCTCTCTGCGCAGTCACAGGCGGATGGCAAGGTGGCCTCTGTGTCGCTCACTGAAGTGGCCTGCAGGGCACCAGGCCGAACCCTATGTTTTCCCTGTCCATGTGTCCTTGTGATAAAGTGTAACTTATAACCAGGGCACAGGCAGCTGTGAGCGCCAATAACTGCTAAAGTAGGACTGTTGTAACAGCATGCTATCCCAGCAGCTCCGTGAAGGGGGTCTCTTTCAAGACATCTTGTTGTGCTGGACTCACGGCAGGACAGGCTGGGCGGGGGGCATGTGCCCGCTGCTCAGGACGGCGCCGTTTTAAAATGAGACTGCATTTCTGGGGTTTTCCATTTCATCTTATCAGACCATGACTGGCTGTGGGTAGCTGGCACCGTGGGATGTAAAATCCTGGGTGAAGGGGTTAGGGGGTTGGGGGGGCTATAAAATGCACTGTGGAGCTGGAATTTCAGGTGACGGTGGGGAGCGCCCTGAGAGGATGCTTTTGAGCAAGAACACGGAGCAGGGCGGGGCTCCTCAGGCCACTGGCTCTAGTGTTGTGTCTACACATTCACTAGAGGCCCGGTGCATGAAATTCGTGCACAGAGTGGGGGAGTGTCCATCAGCCCAGCTTGCACCCTCTCCAATCTGGGCCCTGTGTGATTGGGCCTAAATGGACATCTGGACATCCCTCTCACAATCCAGGACAGCTGTCTCCCAACTGCTTGCATGTCTGCCTGCCTGATTGCCCCTAACTGCTTCTGCCTGCCAGCCTGATCACCCTCTAACCTAGGGGTGTCGAACTCAATCAGAGAAGGGGCCAAAATCTAAAATCCAGCCTAAATCGCGGGCCGAATGGTTTACTGAACAGTCATAAACTGTCATTGTGATGGAAACGCAGCGGAGTGCAGTGATGACAGCGCGGTGCGGGCCACATTGCAAGGCCTGGCGGGACGGATTTGGCCCGTGGGCCTTGTGTTTGACACATAACCACTCCCCTGCCAGCCTGATCAATGTCTAACTGTTCCCCTGCCGGCCCGATTTACCCCAAGTGCCCTATCCTGCAGCCCAGTCACCCCTAAATGCCCTCCCCTGCTAGCCTGGTTGCCCCCAACTGCCCTCCCCTGCAGTCCCGGCCCCCCCCCCAATTGCCTTCTTCTGCCGGCCCAGTCACTCCTAACTGCCCTCCCCTGCAGGCCTGATTCCCTCAACTGCCTCCCCTACTGGCCATCTTGTGGCAGCCATCTTGTGTCCACATGGGGGTGGCCATCTTGTGTTGGAGTGACATTCAATTTGCATATCACCCTTTTATTATATAAGATTTGTCTTAACAGATGATTATTGAGGGCTTCCTTGTCAAGGGGGCGCTGTTAACATAGGGGGCTGTATCATTCTTCCTCCCTGTGTATCGGAGGAGGTTTAGCAGCGTCCAGCCCCGCCCACTAGATGCCAGTAGCATCCTCCCTCCCCCAGATGTGACAGCCAGAAATGTCTCCCGACTCTGCAGCCGTGTGCCCTGGCTGAGGACCCCTCCCGTGAACCCCGCTATCTCAGCGTGTCCCCGTCTCTTGCTCCCTTGGGCGGAGCTGGCTCCCGGCCAACACTTGGGGCAGGTGAAGGTCACCTCCCGCCTTTCCTCGCCTGAGGCCCTGCTCTTCCGCCTCGAGGGGGCAGACCTGGGACCTGGGACCAGTCCCTGTGCCTCTGTTTCCCCCTGTGTAAATGAGGGACATACAGTATCCTCCGGGGAAGGTTCTATGAAGAATGAGACAAACAGAAAATGCTTAGCACGGAGTTGCTCCTGCTCAACACATACTTATTTTTGTCAGGCCAAGCTGGGGGTGCAGCAGTACACAAAACCCAGGCCCTGACCTTGGGGTCACGGCTCGGGAGGGGGCAGACTCATTGTCCTGCGGTTGTGACTCAGTGTAACAGGCTCTGTGATGGGGTAGGCGAGGGGCGGGGGGAGCCGGGAGGAGGGATGAAGAGGGAAGGCTTCCTGGAGGAGGTGGTATGCCGGCTGGGACCTGAAAGATGAGTACGGGTTAGCTGGGTGAAGGAAGGGGAGGGATAACGAGATTATTTTTATTTTAATTAAAAAAAAATTAAAAGCTTTCCTGAAAAACCAGGTCCAATTTAATGGGCTGTAGTAGCAAACGGGATCCTGGTTCACACCCCCTCTGGGATTCCTGACATGAAAGTGGGGCCAGGGCAGAGGTCAGGTGCACAGTTAACAGCCTGGCGTGGACCAGGCCTCCCTCCTCTCCCCACCACAGGCGATGGAGGTAACTGGGCACCACACCCCTCCCCAGGTGTCTTGGAGGGCACAGCGCCATGTTGTGTCTCAGAGCCCACGGGTGGGCACTGCTGCTAGCGCCACCTGTGGGGGAGAAACGGTGGTGGGCAGAACCAGGGAGCTCAGGGGCTTGTAGCAAAGCTCACAGCCCATTGGCCTCCGGGGGCCGGAGAGGTCGGGCTCACACCCGGCCTCCAGGGGCCGCCTGGCTGGTGTGTAACCCCTGGTGACGGCGTGTTGTTTCTCTCTGCACAGCTACAGCCTCCGCCTGGCGACCCGAGGCCCCACGCCTGCCGCCCCGTACATCACCAGGCAGTGCCGGAGTGTCAAGGCCACGGCCACAGCTCAGCTCCAAGGACCCCTCTTCAAAGAGTAGAAGCTTCACCTGCTCCCTGACAGGTGTGAAGAGGGGGAGCAGCTTCCGGATCCTTTTGGTGGCTCTGCGGGGAGGGGAGGCTGGGCTTGGGGCTTGGGGTGTCTAGGAAGGAGAGGAAAGGGGGTGAGCATGGTGGCTTGTGGCAGACACCCTACTCCCAGCACTTCTGCATAAACATGTGCACATGTGCACCATACGTGACATTTAGACCATGTAAGAATATCCCAGCGACATGCGTGATGGCCCCAAACTCCCGCGCCTGCACTGGCAGTAGCCTAGGCTAGACTCCACAGGAGGAGAGTGAAAATCCACAGCACGAGCTTGCAGACACGTTCAGTCACAGAAGCCAGGCACATAGGATGTGCACTGATTCATTTCATTTAAATGAAAAAGTGGGGGAAATCTATCTACTAGCGTGAGGCCAGAGGTCAGGATAGTGGTCATTCTGGGGATGAGTGCTAGTGGTTATCCTAAAAGGGGGACAGGGCCCGGGGCGGATGGGAGCTCGGGCCTCCTGTTCTGCTTCCTGATCTGCGTGCTGGTTATGCAGGTGTGTGCACTGTGCAAACTCACCACGCTTCGCTCTCCTCTGGATGGGTGCTGCCCTCCAGCAAACGGCTAAATCACAAAGATGCAGCGGGAGAATGCTGGAGCAGCCACCGTTATTGTTCTTTTCTTTGTCTCCTCAGCACCTGAAGTGACCTGGAATCAGAGAAGCCAAAGGGACTGGCCTTCCGCCCTGCAGGGAGCAGTGACCTGTTCCAGTGCTGGAGCCTGTGAGAGAAAGTGTGTGAGCGTGCACGTGTGAGCGTGCACGTGTGAGCCTGCCTGCCAGCGTGTGGTCTCCAGAACCCTGGGGAGGCAGGGCACCAGCTGATTCCACACCCAGGAGCATGCTCCACAGCTCGGCCTTCCTGCAGGGGCGGGACCCCTTCTACTATGCAATTTTCCAAGAGCTCCTTGATCCTGCTTTCTGCTTCTCGAGTTGTCCTTCTCCACGGCGGGGACCTTGGTCTGGCCCAGGGGTCAGCTCCAGGCGTGTCCGAGGAAGGCCTCCAGGAGGAGGCCGTGCTCCCCATCCCGCCGCCCTGGCCCCCCGCCCTCATGCCCCCCGTCCCTTGCGATCTCTGGGAAACGATGGCTGCAGACAGGCCGGAGCCTCGCCGGCTGCCCCTTGGCCTGCACACTTGGAAACCCTTCTTGGCCCGCCTGCCTGAGCTGTCGGCGCTTGAGTCACTTCCAGATTTGAAGCTGTGGTTAGTCCGTGTGCGGCGGGAGGAAGCCATTGTCCCCTTGTATGGACGGGGTTCCTCCGTGGGAGAAGCGGGGTGGTGGGGACAGGCGGCGGGGGCACGGGGTGGTGTCCTGTGTCCCGATGGAGCCCCTCCGCCTCCCTCGTTGGGACCAGCAGCACTGTGTGTGTGTGAGCTTCTCCAAGGAGCTGCGAAGGGAAACAAGTAGGAATTGGGACATGCAAGTGCAGGTGAAACATGAAAAAGCCAAGGTGGGGCGGAAGGAAGAGAGATTTCTGGAAGTTCTCCATCACCGGCCGGGAGTCACCGGAGGGGCCCCTGCTCTGTCAGGACAGGCCGGGCCTCGGGGACGCGGTGGAGCAGAGCTAGGAGTTGGGACCCGGTGCGGGTGCTGGGTTTGGTGCCTTTGGGGCAGACCCCAGACGAGGATGCCCGAGCCCCCTCCCGCCCGCTCCTCGGCCCCATTTCCAATAGCGACGTGACCAGCCCAGAGCGCAGGGAGGGGACCGGGGGCGTGTGCGTGGTCACACACATGAAAAAGGGACTTTTTTTTTTTTTCAGGGCTACTATGGTTGATCTTGCAACTCTGTGTAAATATGTACGTAGACACTTTTCAAAGCACGTATTTATGTCCCCGACTGTAAATGCCCCGTTTTTAAAGTTTTATAACTTGTGTTATTTAATGACTCAGTCGACCGGCTGCAGCACGGGCTCTGACAGTGGTCCCGGAGAAAGTTCTCGAGAGATCCTCACATGGGCAGGAAAACACTGACCGTTGGCCTGCGTCCCAGCTCTCCTAAATCCCACCCGGCTAACAACCGCTGTTTGTGTTAAATGTTCCTTCTGCCCGCTTCCGAAACTCGCCCTCCGGAGCATGAAAATCCGTGGCTGTTCCTTATCCTAATGATACGATGTCAACACTCACTCACTGGGCTGTACACCCAGCCTCTCCATTCTTGAGGGTTTTCCCCCATTCAGCAGCGGGGGAAGGCTTAGGAACCTCAAACCTTGGAGGTCGCCTTCAGCCAAATGGCAAATCCTGGGAATGTTGGGGGGTGGGGGCGGGAGGTTGGGGGCCACTCCTCTGTCGCACGTGCAAACGTGCTGGTCAGCTGTCCATCCCGGAGACGGGCAGGACATCTGCTCAGAGCTTCAGGAGGAGGGGGCCGTGGGAGCCCGGGAGTGTGGGTTCAGACCTCCCAGGGAGACAGTTGTGTATCTGCCATGTGAAGAAAATTAACAATAAACGTGTGAAGTGCGATTGTAAGGAAGAAGCGTGGGAGTGGTCCTTGGGGTTCCTGTGTGTGTTGGTGACATCTGTGTTGTCGGGATGGGAATGGGCTGGGGAGGTGAGGATGGGGGGTCCCCGAGGGTTCCACTCCTGCCGTGAGAGGAAGCTAAGGCAGCGAGGGAGCTCACAGTGGAAACATCTTACCTGGTGATCAAGGTCACCGGCCTTCAAATGCCCTCCCACCTGCCGGCCATCAGGAAAGCCATCGGACAACTAGGCAAGCCACCTGTGGCTGCAAATCTGTTCTCCTTAAACAGCGTTATTGAGATCTAACTCCTATACCATATGACTTACCCATGTAAGCACACAAAGCTATGGCTTTTAGTTCACGAACTATGCACCCCTCCCTGTTCTATCAGTTTTAGAACATTTTCACCCCCTTTCTCCCTAAGCCCCCAGACTTAAAAAAAAATAAAAAAAATATATATATATATATATATATATATATATATATATATATATATATATATTGATTTTTTACACAGAGGAAGAGAGAGCGATAGAGAGTTAGAAACTTCGATCAGCTGCCTCTTGCACATCCCCTACTGGAGGTGTGCCCGCAATCAAGTTACATACCCTTGACCGGAATCGAACCTGGGACCTTTCAGTCCGTAGGCCCGCAGTCCCTGGACTTTTGCTCCCCTCTGAAGCACGGCCGGCCCAGAAGCTCGGACTTGGACGTGCGGACTCGGGTTTCCAGCCAGGGTTGATTGGCAGCTGTGCTCCTTACTGGCTGTGTGACCTTGGGCTGGTCACTGGCCTCGGCTGGGTTCCTTGTTTGTGCCCACTCTCCTGTGTCCTGGCGAGGATATCAATGAGCCACCACTGAGTCTCCTTAAGGCGAGTTAACTTGCCTGCTTCTCGGATCACTTGGCTGATTGTTGAAGGAGAGATTCGAGGCCTTCACCCCCCATTTCCGCCGAAGCAGACCCACCCCGGGGTGGGTCTTGGTCACCTATGTGTTTGTTAACTAGCTCTGTTGTCCCGCCAAGTTTAATGCCCACTAAGGTCAAGGACGAGGCCATAGAAAGGACTGAAAATAAACATCCCTGGCCTGAGCCGGATCACCGTGGTCTCGAGGCCCGTGGGCAAGCCAGGCGCTCCTGGTTAAACTGGTTAAGGACCAAAGGAGGCTTGAGGCCACAGAGCTGGCGGCTGGGCCCCGGGGGTGGGGGTGTCTCTCTGAGCTTCCTGCCCCAGGGAAGGAAGCCTGGGCTCCCTACCGTGTAAGTAAGGTGAAGACCGAGAAGCAGTGATATGGGTTGAGGTGGTAGGGTGGTGGGGTGTCCAGCTCTCCTTCTGACCTGCTGGCCAAGAGAGTGTAAGTCCACCAGGCCAGTGGTCGGCAAACTCATGAGTCAACAGTACAACGATTGAAATTTCTATTAAGAGCCACATTTTTTAAACTTCTTCTAACGTCACTTCTTCAAAATAGACTCGCCCAGGCCGTGGTGTTTTGTGGAAAGAGCCACACTCAAAGGACCAAAGAGCCGCATGTGGCTCGCAAGCCGCAGTTTGCCGACCACGGCACTAGGCTAGGGGACGACACGTGTCAGAATGCCCTGTAGCTTTGCCTTGCTGTGGCTCAGCTGACGAGACCAACTGCTGACCTCTCGCTGGAGGAGACCTGTGCGCCAGAGGGGGACCTGGCCCAGGTCACCCCTTCTTCACAAAGCTGAGCGGGGTCAGGCATGAAGTCCCCAGCCCAGTGGGAACCAGAGGCTGCAGCCTGTCCCCGCAGAATGGAGCACAAAGTAAGTTTCCCCCTTCTCCTACTCCAGCTGCCAGGGCAGATCGGGGCGGGGCTGCTGAGAATCAGCAGCTGGCACAGATGCAGGAGTGAGAGTCTTCTTAAATTGTACATCCTAATGCCTTCCTGATTTCCCCTTAGTAAGGTGACCAGACGTCCCGCTTTTGGCGGGACAGTTCCGATTTTTAACAATTTGTCCCGTGTCCAACAGCATTTTTAAAAAGTCCAGATTTTTGGAAAGATTCTTTTAAATCTTTTGGACTTTTTAAAAACGCCTTGGGACGTGGGACAAATTGTTAAAAAATCGGGACTGTCCTGCCAAAAGCGGGACATCTGGCCTAGCCCTGGTCCTGCCACCTATGATGCTGTGTGTGTGTCTCTGGATGGGGGGGGAGGGGTGAACATCTCTGACTCTCACCATGTTTCTCTAAGAGCCCTCCAAGCGCTTCCCCTGCACGGAGGGTAAAATCCAACTTTCTTTTCTGGTTCAGAAGGCCCTCTGACCCCAGCCTCCCCTTGCGCACCCCCCCTCCTCCCAGTCCTCTCTGCCCTCTCTCTTCTAAAGCCATAGCAACTGCCTTTCAGCTCCTGGGTGAGGAAGCCCTCTCTGCCCCAGGGCCTTTGCACAAACTAATCACTCTGCCTGCACGGACTCCCTCTCCTCCACCAGACACACAGCTCTCGGCCTAGGTATTGTCTCCTCGGCTTCTTCCCTGGCCTCTCCATCTGAGGGGGCCTCCTGGTCCCCTGTCCCTTGGCTGTGTTGATTTTATTTACTACCTGAGATTTTCTATTAATTTTCTAATAGTCTCCCAGCTTCTCTAGAATGTCAGCCCCTGGGAGCAGAGGGACCGTGTATGTGTCCATTCCTGTGTTGGCTTCAGCGTCCAGCACCCAAGAGGCCCTCAGGATTCACTATGGGACGCCCTGAGAGGCATTCCCAGGGAAATCTGACTGCACCGGAGGCCTGGATGAGTGGGAACCGGCAGCAGCTGTGGGAAAAGGGCCGGTTTGCAGTTCTCAAGGCGGGTATAGCGTTCTGCCCAGGTATTAGGCACGACCTGCTTCTGAGTGGCGGTCTCCCGGCGCAGACCATTCTAGTGGCCGGGGGGGGGGGGGGGGGGGGATTCCTGTTAAGTGTCACTGCTTCAGAGGAAGGGTTTCCAGGTGAGATCCAGCACGCCTCATTACATTTGAATTTCAGGTAAGCAAATGATTTTTTTAAGGTGTAAGTATGCCCCAAATATCCCATGGGGCGAACTTACACTGAAAACAAAACAAAACAGCTCTTGACCTAAAACGAAAGTGTAACCGGGTGTCCTTTATTTTTATTTGCCAAACTGGCAAGCCTACTCCGAGGGCTCAGCCTCTCCCGATGCCCTTCTCCTCGGGGACCTCCTGCCGGTTGCAGCTGGTCATTCTGAGCCCCCGTCGGCCAGTGCTGGCCCTCAGCCCAGCAGCCCGGGCAGCGGGTGCCCTGCTGTTAATTCCAGCGCCTGTTGGATGGGAAGGTCACCGAGGATCAAGTGGGGCCCTGAGGGCTCTTTAGAGGGTTCAAGTGGCTCTTGACACCTGCCCACGGCTTGGGGTTGTGGCTCTGACTTTCGCTGGGCGCATACGCTTAAAAGCCATCTGATGGGAGATTCTGGGACACGAGGGCGAACCGTGGAGCAGCTTGGGCACCGGCTGGGAGGATGCTCTGACGGCCATCTCTCCGGGGCCAGGAAGGGCTCCTACAGCTGAGGGCCCCGCTCCTTCCCAGAACCCGGCTGAGGGAGCCCTCGCAAGCCAGCTGTCCCGTGGTCCATGTGCGCTGTGTTACCTGAGAGCCATGATGCTGCTGGCAGGGCTACCACCAGAGTGGAGGGAAGGCAGGGGCGTGGGCCCACAGATGGCGGGGTGGCTGCACGGTGAGCCATCCATCCCAGGACCACCTAGGCTAGGGGTGTGCGAAGCTCCTAGTGAATGCTCGCCCTGTGTGCTACCTAAGCACTGATTCTTACCCCAGAACCAATTCTCCTGACTCCTTAGACACTGGATGTTTAATTTTTTAAACCAGAAAATGTACATTAGCATAACCTGAGAAAAATAGAGAAAATCCAAAGAAATCTCCAGCCACCAGAGGATTCTTTAATCCTTTAGGTTTTTATATAAACAAATATTAGCTCACTGGCCATGCCCCCAACTTGCTGGGTGACCTTGAGAAGTTACTGAGACCCTCTGTGACTCAGTTTCCTCATCTGTAATGTGGGGGTTATCTCAGTCCCTTCCCTGCAGGCTTGTTGGGAAAATTAAATTGATGGTTACATGTATGTGGAACAATGCCTGGCTCCTGGTATGGATGGACTGTGTTAGTTTCCATGTCATTCATCCCAGGCTTTTAACACTTTTAAGATTATTATTCCTCCTGTGTTCACTTTAACGATGGCGGGGAGTCTAATCCAGCCACTTCGGAGTTTTTGCATGGACACTGGATATCTCTGTGCGTGTTTGCTCACAGTATGATTACATCCATGGGAATGCAGGGACTGTGTGAAAGTGCTCTGCCGTCATGTGCCGTTGACCCATGGGGAAACACTCTGAGACACGTGTCCTCAGGTGATTTTGTCGTGTGCAAACATCGCAGAGTGCATTTGCACGCACCAGCATGCTACAGTCCCCTCCTCGCGTGAGCTGGATCATATAGCCTACTGCTCCCAGGCCATCAGCCTGGACAGCATGTTCCCATACAAATCAAGCATCAGAGAAAATGAGGCAATCAGGAGGTGCACTGAACAAGATGGATGGGCTGCTGCAGGGATAACACGGCAGGCCACTCTCTTTACAACAGACTTGTTTCCCCCTGCCAGCTGGGCATGGGCCTACCTCTGTGAGCCAGGAGGTCATGGCTGGATTCCCAGTCAGGTCACATGCCTGCCCGGATTTCGTTCGGGCTTGATCCCCAATGGGGTCGTGCAGGAGGCAGCCAATGGATGATTCCCTCTCATCATTGATGTTTCTCTCTTTCTCTCTTCCTTCCTCTCTGAAAGCAACCAAAACATATTAGAAAACAAAACAATAAAGACTTGTTTTTATAAGTAGGAAGGATACACTCTTAACAATAAAGTGTAGGCAGTAAATGCATAAATCAATATCATTGTCTATTATGGTTAAGCACTGTGCATCCCTGCACATACTGAACCTCTATGCCTGGCTGTGCAGGGCGCATGTGTGCATGGGCATCACGACAGATACGTAAGGTGTCACGCTATGACGTTAAGACTGCGGTACGGCTTGATGTAGGGCTATGACGTCACTAGAGGAGAGGAAAGGTCAGCCGCCTTGCATTACCATCTTGTACTCCGAAGGGCCTTGCAGGGAAGCGCTGCGGAGCTGTACTGTGACCGGTGACCCTGCGGACCACACCCCAGTATGGGGCGCGGGGTACGGGGTGCCCTGCAAGGACAGCCGCCAAGGTAGGTCCCATCTCTGCTCCCGGGTCTGGAGGAGGAGGAGGCTGAGAGGTTGCACATCACGGAGGTTGTACACCGTGGACCAAGCAGCCGGTCCGTTCTGGAGCCCAGGTGGAAGCTGTCTGCGCCCAGACCCCCAGGAAGCAACCCCGAGGTGCACACATGTGTGCGGTGCAAGGGTCTGCCAGGTGTCCTGGGGCTCCGGTCTGCCCAGTCCCAACCCAGTCCTCACAGCATCCCCTCTGAATGTGGGGCTGCAGGACCTCTGCTGGGAGAGGCTCTGGGCTGGCCCCTCGGCACAGGGCGGAGTCCAGGTGAGAGCTAGCTGCCCTGGCTCTGTCTGCAGCCTGGTTCTGTCTCCGCCTGGTTCTGTCTCCTGCCGGTTCTGTCTCTGCCTGGTTCTGCCTCTAGCCAGTTCTGTCTGCAGCCCGGTTCTGTCACCGCCTGGTTCTGTCTCCAGCCGGTTCTGTCTCTGCCTGGTTCTGCCTCCAGCCAGTTCTGTCTGCAGCCCGGTTCTGTCTCCATTCTGGCTCTGCCTCCAGCCCGGTTCTGTCTCCAGTCCGGTTCTGCAGTCCTGTGGGAAGCCCATCTTGCTCACATGCCTTCAGTCTCCTCCAAACAGCTCCCTGGAGAGATGGCGGGGAGAGCTTCCTGCGGAGGCTGGTACAGGCCACCTTCTCCCCTCCAGGGTGACACAGATCCAAGGGGCCTCCCCAGCCAGGTGTCCCTGTTGGGTTTATCTGAACCCAGCTCTGTGCACAACTCTGCTGCGCAAGGTCTAAAAATATACTAATAAATCTCCAGGCTCAGCACCCTCCACAGGTGCCTGCAGGGAGCAGGCCCTGGTCAGGGGGATGTGTGGAAGGTGTGTTTCTGGATTCTCTCTTCCAGAGGTCGCCAACCTTTTGGACCTCATGGACCAACAGTGGTCCACAGACCATCAGTTGGTGACCGCTGCTCTATTCTCTTCCATTGATCTTTGTTTTTTCTCCTGCCTTTGTATGGCAGTTGATTCTCTGCCAGTATCACACAGTCTTGAAGCTATTGTAGCTATACGGTGAAGTCTTGAAATCAGGCAGACTAATCCTTCAGTTTTATTCTCTTCTCCCCCCTTCCCCCCCAATTATTATTTAGCTGTTAGGTTCTTTTGCCTTTTCGTATAATTTAAAAACAATTTTAGAATTTTAGCATAACCTTGTCTACATCTACACACACACAAAAAAAATCCTGCTGGGACTTTGATAGGAATTGTGTTAAAACTTATGTATCAATTTGGGGAGAATTTACATTTTTACTATGTTGAATTTTCTGGTCATGAACACACGTCTCTTCTCTCCCTTTATTAGGTATTCTTCGGTTTTTAAAAATCCGTGTTGTGTAGATTCAGCATAACAGCCCTGAACATGCTTTGTTAGATTTTACCCAAATATTTCAGTTTTTGAATGATTGCAAATGGTATTCTATCCTTAACATGGATATTCCTGTGTTTCTTGCAAGTATAAGAAAATTCAATTGATTTTGTGTGTGTGTGTGTGTGTGTGTGTGTGTGTGTAGATCTTATATCCTGTTATTTTAAGGAACGCAGCCCTTAGTTCTAAGAGTTTTGGGGAGCTTTTATGTAGGCAATCATGTCATCTGCAAATAGGGACAGTTTCATTTCTTCTTTTCTGATCTGTATGCCTTTTATTTCCTTTTTTTGTGTTATAGCATTTTAATTCTTTTTGAAATACAATACTTGGCAGTCAGACATCCCTCTTGCAGTCCGGGGCTCCTCCGTCCTTGCCGCCCGCCTGCAGCGGAGGTGGGAGAGGCTCCCGCCACCACTGCTGTGCTCACCAGCTGTGGGCCCGCTTCTGGCTGAGCCGTACTCCCCCTGTGGGAGCGCACTGACCTCCAGGGGGCAGCTCCTGTGTTGAGCGTCTGTCCCCTGGTGGTCAATGCACATCACAGCGACTGGTTGTCTCTCCATTTGGTCAATTTGCATACTAGCCTTTTATTATATACTAATCCGTGTGTGAGTAGCTCGCTGCTGCTTGCCTCAGCTGGCCCCCACCCACTGCCGCTTGTAGCTCTCCATCTCATATAGCTCCCGCCCCACCTTCTGCTGGTCAGTTGTTATGTGACAGCATCCTGACCAATTTGCGTATGACCCTATTATAAATATAGAGGATTTCTTTATCAAATGTGTGTACAGTTGTTCCAGTAGTCCCTTATTATCCTTTTGATCCCCTATCCATTCCTGATACTGCTGCTTTTTTTTTTTTTTTTTGGTTAGTCAGTCCTGCTGCAAGTTTATCAATTTTATCAACCCTTTCATAGAACCAGCTCTTTGTTTCCTTGATTTTCCATATTGTTTTTCTGTTTGCAATTTTATTGATTTCTTATTTTGGTGTTTTCTTCCTCCTCCTTGCACTGCATTTATTTTGCTCTCCCCCGTTTCCCCCCTCCGGGTTCTTGAGGTGAGGGCTCAGATTATATATGTGAGAGTCTTTTCTTCCTTCTAATACATGCATAGAGTGCTATACATTTCCCTCTCCGTGTTAGCTGTGTTCCAGAAATTTCGATCTGTTGTGTTTTCATTTTCATTCAGTTCAATGTCTTCTTGATTTCTCTGGAGACTTCCTCTTGACCCATGAGTTATTTAGAAATGTGTTGCTTAGTATCCAAGTCCTTGGAGATTCTCCTGTTATCTTCATTTGTTGATTTTTTTGGTTTGAGTCTATTTGGTCAGAGAATATACTGGAAAATTTCAATCCTTTATATTTGTTGAGCTTTCCTTTTCCCAGTTTTATTGATGTATAGCTGACATCTAACATTGTACTAGTTTTAGGTGTTCAACATGATTTTACATGTACATACAGGCAGTCCTCGGGTTATGTAGGACTAGAGTTGGGTCGTTTTGTGGTTACGTCACCATCTCCCATTTACAGTATTTATAAAAAAAAGTTCCATCATTTTGACATATGTACGCATGTGCTTTATGCTTTTTATTATTTATTTACCACAAGTAAAGGTCAGGAATTGTTATCTTTCTTTAATTTTTTTTTTTTTTTTTTTTTTTTTTTACTGTGTCACTTTATTACTGCTGTGTATCTGCTCCATGTGAGTGATGTGGGTGCTTGTGTAGGTGGGTCTCAACTCACAACTAAAATCACGTTAAATTGCATAGGAACAGATCTCCGATGTAACCCGAGGCCTGCCTGTATATAATATCACATTATGTATAATTGGATTTTATAGATGTATTGCAAAATGATAGCCATAATCAGTTTAGTTAACATCCGTCACCTCAAAAAGTTATAATTTTTTTTCTTGTGATGAAAGCCTTTAAGACTTATTCTTTTAGTAAGTTTCAAAAATACAATACAGGATTATTAAATTTAGTTACCATGCTATATATTTCATTCCCAGAATTTATTTATCTTACAACTGGAAGTTTGAACGTTTTGACCCCTTTCACCCATTTTGCCCACCTCTACCTCCTGCCTCTGCCAATCACCAATCTTTTCTGTTTCTTTTTTTTCCTTCTTTTTTTAAAAAAATATATTTTATTGATTTTTTACAGAGAGGAAGGGAGAGAGATAGAGAGCTAGAAACGTCGATGAGAGAGAAACATTGAGCAGCTGCTCTTGCACACCCCCTGCCAGGGATGTGCCCACAACCGAGGTACATGCCCTTGACCAGAATCGAACATGGGACCTTTCAGTCTGCAGACCAACGCTCTACCACTGTACCAAACCAGCTTTTCTCTGTTTTTATGAGTTCTGTTTCCTTCATTTTTTAGGTTTTCTATAAAAGTGAGATCATACAGTATTAGTGTTTCTCTGTTTGACTTGTTTTACTTAGCATAATAGGCCATTCATGCTGTTGTAAATAGCAGAATTTCCTTCCTTTTTATGGCTTAATATATTCCATTGTGTGTGTGTGTGTGTGTGTGTGTGTGTGTGTGTAGAGTGTCCTCCCAAAAATGTATACACACACTTTGAATAATTATAAAGGCAGTGTTTATTACATGCAATACATTTCATTTTCAAAATTGAGCCACCAGCTGCTTAAGTGCATATACATTTTTTGGGGGGGACACTGTGTGTGAGAGAGAGAGAGAAAGAGAAAGAGAGAGAGAGATCTTTTGTTTATTCATTTACCTCTCAATGGACCCTTAGGTTGTTTCCAGATGTTGGCTATTATAAATAATCCTGCCGTGAACATGGAGGTACAGATAGCTTTTCAAGATAGTAATTTTGTTTCCTTTGGATTTTTACTCAGAAGTGGAACTGCTGGATCATATGGTGATTCTATTTTTTTTTTTTTATTATAGGAGAAACTGCTATCTTGTTTTCTACAGTGTCTGCACCAATTTATATTTTCATCAATAATGCACATCTCTTCTCCACATCTTTGCCAGCATTTTTTATCTTCTGTGTTTTTGAGGATAGCTATCATAACAGATGTGAGGTGGTAGCTCATGGTTTTGACTTACATTTCCCTGATTAGTGATGCTAACATCTTTTCACGAACCTGTTGCTTGATTGCATAATCATGTTGCCTGATGCGATTCTGATTTTTATGCCTTTTTTATTTATTTATTTTTTATAGTGAATTTTTTTTATGACTTAAGTTTAAAAAAATATATTTTTTATTGATCTTTTTTCAGAGAGGAAGGGAGAGGGATAGAGAGTTAGAAGCATCGATGAAAGAGAAACATCTATCAGCTGCCTCTTGCACCCTCCCTCACGGTACATGCAACCAAGGTACATGCCCTTTGACTGGAGTCGAACCTGGGACCAGTCCGCAGGCCAACGCTCTATCCACTGAGCCAAACCGGTTTCAGCTTTATATATATATATATATATATATATATATATATTTTAAATACATTTTAAGGATCTCCTCTTTATCCTTGATGGTCAGAAACCTCACAGGGTGACCAGGCAGGACTCTTGTTTTTATTTGTCATACTTGATGGGTCCTCTGTTGAAAGTTTGAAATTTTCCTATTTTATTCTATCTTTTTTGTTTAAAACCCTTTACTTCCTTTTTTTTTTTTTTTTTTTTTTTTTGTTTTTTTTTGTTTTTTTTTTTTTTTTTTTTTCATCTTACAAACCCTTGTGTCAAGGGCTGACTTTCAATAGATCGCAGCGAGGGAGCTGCTCTGCTACGTAGGAAACCCCACCCAGAAGCAGGTCGTCCACGAATGGTTTAGCGCCAGGTTCCCCACGAACGAACGTGCGTTGCGTGGGGGCGGCCCCCTTTCCGGCCGCACCCCGTTTCCCAGGACGAAGGGCTCCCCGCACCGGACCCGGTCCTGACGCGCGGCGCCGCGCCGCCGTGCCGCCGCGAAATTTTCCTATTTTAAAAAACATTATAAAAATCAAGATTTTATTTATCTTATAGAACTTCTTTTGGTTCAACATTTATGTCATTTTTTGCATTTTAATTTCTTTATTGATTAATGTATTACATATTTGTCCTCATCTCCCCTATTATCTCCCCAACCGTCCCCCAACCCCAATGCCCTCACTCCCCTGTTGTCCACTGGTTAGGCTTCTATGCATGCACACAAGTCCTTTGGCTGATGTCTCCCCCTTACCCCTATCCTTCCCTACCTTCCCTCTGAGGTTTGACAGTCTGATCGATGCTTCCCCGTCTCTGGATCTGTTTTTGTTCATCAGTTTATGTTGTTCATTATTTCCCATAGATGAGTGAGATCATGTGATACTTATCTTTCTCTGACTGTAATAGTCATTATTTTTAAAATCTTGACTTTTTTGTTTTATATTTTGAGAGAGTTTTTTAGAATTCTTGCTCTTCCATGTACTCCCCTCTTCTCCCCCCAACTGCTGGCACTCGGCTCCCAGCTTGCTTAGGCAGTTCTCCCGGGACCTCACTCCTCCTGCTTCTAAAGTCTGTTCACATTTTGTCTTCTAGCTTGTGTTTTCTTTGCCCCTGTGGGTTTCTATCTTTTTAAAAAATTATAATTCTATTATAGGTTTTGGAAGGCACTGAAAAAATGCTTGTCAAAGTTGTCACGTTTAAATTATAGCAGATCCTGACCCCCTCACAGTCAGAAACCCACATATAACCTTTTACCTCTAGTTGGTGCTTTGCATCATGGGATTCAAACAACCGTGGATTGCAAACAGTACTTTCCGTCTACGGCTGGGAATCTGCGGTTGGGAAAGTGAAAGTGACTGTTTTCAATTTGCAGGTGGTTGAATCTGCTGATACGAAACTACTGAATTTGAAGGCCTGGCTGTATTTGTTGAAAAAATATCTGGGTGTAAGAGGACTCACACAGCTCAAACTGGAGTCGTTCAAGGATCAACTGTACTCTAGAAAGAAACACTTCATCCTTAAAACAATTCCAACCTAAGCATGTAGGTGACAAGGCCTTGAAAAACAAGGCTCAGAAACGACAGATTCTGGAAGGCAGCTCTGCCCAGGGCCTGGTGTGTGGTAGCAAGTCTTACACCTTCTCTGTGGAGGAGGCAGCAGTCCGTGTTAGAGAAGAGTAAGCGGAGGATAAGGAATAATCTGGGAGAAATAAAAGATGGGACAAGTGTGGATTAGGGAATTCTACTTTTTCTAAGTTCTGAATTTCCCACCTAGGACCTCTGGGAACCTGTTTCCAGCACAGGGTGTAAGACCTGGCGGGAGTCCTGTTTGCATGTGAGACTAGTTGTTTTTTTTGTTTGTTTGTTTGTTTTAAATAATTTTATTGATTTCAGAGAAGAAGGGGGGCAGAGAGAGAGAGAGAGAGAGAGAGAGAGAGAGAGAGAGAGAGAGAGAGAGAAACATCAATGATGAGAAAGAATCATTCGTTAGCTGCCTCCTGCACATCCCCTACTGGGGATCAAGTTTGAAACCCGTGTATGTACCCTGACTGGGAATCGAACCATGACCTCCTGGTTTATAGCTCAACACTCAATCACTGAACCATGCCAGCTGGGCGAGACTAGTTTTTTTATGCTATATTTATGTAAACACATGTTCAATCCAGAGGCAACTGGAGGACATAGCATCTGTCCGTGCTTGGAGTCTATAGGAGAAAAATGGCTTCAACGTGGGACGGACCTGGCACTTTGGTCAGCTTAGCATCCACTTACCTTCCCAACAATATCTTAATGTTCTGAGAGGATAACGTTCCCCCAGGTGGCTAGTTTAGTCAGGACAAGGTGAGTCTGGCTATTTGCCAATGGGACATGTCCTTCCTCTCAGCATCCCAGCACTGCCGAGGGGTGAGCAGGGCATCCGGCTCTGCCCTCGTCTGAGACTTTGGATTCTGAAAAAGCTATAAAACACCAGGAGCAAAGTGCTGGCAGTCATGCTTCTCATCTATTGTTCACGGACCACATACTCGTGACTTAGTATGGTTCCCACAGTCCTTGCTTCCAAGAACCTAGAGATGCCTGCAGGCGACCGCTTACAGTTCGGTTACAGTCTGTATTACTGGCTGGTTTTCTTAGGGGAGAGCAGGCTGTCTGTCTCTGGAAACGGCATTGTGGGAGGCTGGAGGACCAGGCCGTTCTGGAGGGCTGAGAAGGAGGAAGCGTGAAATCCTCTTTCAGTAGAAATAGTCCACCAGAACGAATCTGCAGCTGCCAAGGCGGTCAGTGACGTCATTCGGCTATCCCCGAAGAGTTGCTCTGGAATTATTCCTCATCGCCCCTCCACCTCTGCTCCTCTCTCTAGATGTAAAGTCCCAGTTTGGAGGACGGGGTTTGACAAGTTTGGTGGATTGCCAGGATCTGGAGCAGAAGAAGAAAGACCCCTCTTTTGTTTAATCCTCACTCAAGGATATTTTTTTTTTCCCATTGATTTTTTAGAAAGAGTGGAAGGCAGGGAGGAAGGCGGGAAGGGAGAGAGAGAAACATCAACATGAGAGAGACATATTGATTTCTTGCTTCCTGCATGTGCCAGGCCCGACTGGGGCTGGGGATCGAACCTACATGCCCTGGACCAGAATCAAACCTGAAACCCTTCGCTCCACGGTTGGATACTCTAACTACTGAGCAGCGGGCCAGGGCAGGACCCCTCGTTTTGACTCCCATAGCTAAAGGTGAAGTAACTAATACTGTACATGATTGGAATTGCCCCAGAGTAGAAAGGAAGTTGGATTTAGACAGCCCAAAATGAACAATCCCACCATACTACTGATTTTCATGTCAGGTTCCTGGACTTTTATATAGGTTCTTTAAATTCCCATATTCTTTGCGATAAATGCTCTTCATTTACTAGCCAGAATCCTGTGTCTTGTACTCAAAGGTCTCTAACTGGGGTATGTCTCCTGGCTCTCATATGAATTCTGTTTATTGGTGCCTCCTAGAAGTTTGGAGGTCTTGAAGTCTAGACTCCTAATTTGTTCTTATTCCATCAGCTGGATTATAATGCTTAGGGGAGTTAATAACCTGCATGTCTTTTGCTGATAGCAGGTTAGTGAGGATTGGCCAAGACCATGAAAAATCTCCTTGGCCCAAGAGATAGCTCTTTGCATTGAAGTGTAAGCATCGAGGCGTGGACACAGAGCTGTGGTATGAGTCATTGTGGGCAATCCATTCTGATTTGGCACATTCAGGCTTGAGCACTTTTCATTAAGGAGTTCATTATTGTGGGGGTGGGAGGCAATTTCATGTGAAAATGAACACAAAACCACTCTGACTGCTATGGTGATTTGGTTAAGAACACCCAGCCAGTACTGGGGACTGGAATTCTCTGACGCTGTGTGGAAAGTGCTCTTGGGCCTGAGTGCTTACGTTTTAGAGAAAAGGGTCCACAGTTTCAGGAGCTCACAGGAGTCCGCGACCCAACAAGATGGAGTCGTTGACTTGTTTATTGAATTATAAACTTGAAAATGACCCTTTAGATGGTGATACTGTCTGACTCCAAGTTGATTAAAAACCATTGAATTGTATACTTCAAATGGGTGAATTGTATAGCACCTGAATTATATCTCAAAAAAACTGTTAAAAATGGATCTTTTAGACTTAACCTGTTTTTTAGGCTGGGGACTGCCCGTACAATGGGCTCATCTTGGTCTTCAATGGATGTAAGTATTATTGAGCTTGTTTGCATTATTGCACTTGCCTTTTTGAGGTAATGCTTTGGCTCTATATACACCCAACTACAGTAAGTTTGTGGTCCTTCTAAGTGAGTTATCTGGCTCCTATCCTGCAACTGGTATTTTGCACTGTTAAATGATTAAGTATTATTAATGATTAAATAATTAAGAGATTACTAAGGTTTATCTGCGGGAAAGTGCTAAGTAGCAATACTGGTATTGTTGTGCTAAAATTGAAGCCAAAGCAAAAAATAAATAAATAAAAAATAGACAGATCTGGGACCCACAGAATGCATCAGAAAGTAAAGAGGTCGACATAGAAAGCATTAAGTAGGAAGAGCTCAAATGCATCTTGCGTGTAGCCATGAGAATGCAGATGTCCCGTACCCGGTTAGTTCTCCACGGCTTTCCTCCACAGTGTAGGCAGGCTGTGCCCATCAACCGACAAAAGACAGATGGACAGGAGAAAAGTATTTCATATGCCTGTGGGGACCTCACAGAAATGAAGTGAAAAACCCAAATAGGTGATGAGACCTGGAGGCTGACATACCATTTTAAGGGGAGGGGCATACCTTTCTGGAGAAGGGACAAGACAAAGACAAAGGACTTAGGGCTCATAGGGGTAGTCAGGTGTCAGAAGGTCAGTAGATGGGAGAAACTAACGGAAGATAAGGGCCATCTTACTCAGTGCTACTCTATCCCCCTGATGCCTTCTCCGGGTTATAAGAGCCTAGGAGCCGAGACCAGTTTGGCTCAATGGATAGAGCGTCGGCTTGGGGACTGAAAGGTCCCAGGTTCGATTCCGGTCAAGGGCATGTACCTTGGTTGCGGGCATATCCCCAGTAGGGGGTGTGCAAGAAGCGGCTGATAGATGACTCTCTCTCATCAATGTTTCTAGCTCTCTATCTCTCTCCCTTCCTCTCTGTACAAAATCAATATAATATATTAAAAAAAAAAAAGAGTCTAGGATTTTTCTCTGGCCATGAAGAGTGGTTCTGCCCTGCCTGGTATGGGAAGGGGAAAGGGGCCCCTTCACTAAGGGAAATTTATCCCCTCAGAGGCATGTGGGGGCACAGGGAGAGGAGGAAACTTTATTTCAGCCTGCTGGTTCTCAGCTGCCTTCTGCTCAAAGCAGTCCTTGCATCAGAGTGGCGTGTTTTGGGGTGGCATATTCTGATCCCCTCAGCTGTTTTTGCCTTTTACCTGCTTGGCCTCTAGTGTGTCTGTGTTCCCCCAAGCTTTTAGATGAATTTACCTCTGAAGGCTAGTGACCATCTGCTCTGTGTGGCAGAGAGGGCTGTGTTGCAGGTCACGGACCAAGACTCTCTCTTCCTAAAGGCAACTTGAAGGGGATGGCTTGCAATTTTGGAGCCCCTTAATCTGAATGCAAAGCCAAACCTCACTCATTAGCAGGATGAAGAAAAAGAAGCACTAGGGAAAAACAAGGCTGAGTTTCTCTGAAGTACATTCTAGCCCCCCTGTTGGTTTGCCCTCCGAAAACTCTCATCTCCCCCCACCTCCCATAATAGCTTAGTAAGTTATTCTGATCCAGGAGAGCAAACACAGTTCGTCTTTATCAGGGCTCACCTTGCTCTGCACATCCGTTCTGTAAATGTATGGTCACTCTTTGGGCTAATTGCCATTTTAAAGAATGGGAATGTGCTATTCCTTCTCTATTGTGCCCTTCTCTAGGGTCCTGGCCGTGTGAAATGCTTTGAACAGGTTATTTCATGTAATCCTCACAGTCCCCATGCGGTAGGATATACCCCTTGTGAGTAAGAGAAGCTCACGGATTAGAAAGTTGAACCGAATTGCCCCAGGCTAGACAAAGAGCCAGCAGGAGTTCAGAGATCCCCCCCCCCCGCCCCTCGTCCCACGTTCTAGATAGTGTTCCTTGGTATGTTTCCTCTGCAGGTTCCTTCCTGTTGTGCAGGGTGGTGAGGTGGGTGCTTTCTTTGGGAAGGGGAGTGAACAACTAATGATGGTCAACATATGCCGTGACTGAGCAGTTAGACCTCCATGGCCTGCAAATGTTGGCTTGTGAGTCAGCTGTGGCCCAAAGCTCTTGAGCTAAGTATTGTTTTTACACTTTCAAATGGCTGGAAAACAAAAACACATAAAACAAAAGAAGGAAAGGAGATTAATACTTGTGACATCTGAAAATGACATGAAATTCAAATTCCAGCATCTATAAATAAAGTTTTATTGGAACACAGCCGTGTCCATTTGGCTACGTGTTCTCTAGGGCTGCTTTCGCACTATGATGGCAGAGATGAGTAGCTGTGACAGAGACTGTGTGGCTTGCAGAGCCTAAGATATTTATCATCTGTCCTTTTGCAGAAAATCTTTGCCAACCCTTGATGCAGACGAAGGACAGTGTTTGCTGTCCCAGATAAAAATGGCTTCTGGGATGTGGGAGGAGGTAAGACAGTTTTCAGAGAGCAGATCACAAGAGTAGCAAAGCCAGATCAACTGAGTGCTTCCCCACCCCCCTCAATCTCTCTCTCTCTCTCTCTCTCTCTCTCTCTCTCTATATATATATATATATATATATATATATATATATATATATATATATTAATAATTCTAGATTGTTCTGGAACATTCTCTGCAGCCACAATGTGCTTGCTCTCCACTCTTCAATGGGTGCTGGAGATTCAAGGCACTGTTCATGTCCTGGAAAGCTATAATTGGTTGCCTGAAACCCCAATCATGGCTTTCTGTGTATGACATGAAGGAGTTCAGAGTATGCAACCCCAAAATATGCCACTGCGACATAAGGATTATCTTGAGTTAAAGGCAATTGAGAAGAAGGCACAAGAAAAAATACTCTGTTCTCTCCCCTCTATAATTCATCACTGGGGACAACCTTTGATTCTTCTTGGCTCAGAGAGATCACCAGGGGAAATCTATACAACGAGCCTTCCTGAAATAACTCTTATCTTTCAGAGTTTTTTCCTTTATATGTTTACCTTCCCTCAGTTTGTCTCCCCTAAAACCCTGAACCCCCTCTCCTTTGTATTGTTGCCTCTTTATAAATTGCCCTTTGTTAAGGTGCTAGAAGCCTCAAGTTCTCTCACCCCTTTGAGTTAATTGCCCTGAGTTTCTTCCACGTGTATGTGTGCCACACGTGTTCATGAACTTTGTTTTTCTCTTGTTAATCTGTCTGTCCTCCGTCTCAGTAGCAGGGCCCCAGCTGCAGAGCCTCGGAGGGGAGCGGAAAGTATCTCCTCCCCTGCAGACACTAGCCAGACAATGTAGGCGGAGCTGTAAGGCAGCTGGTGTAAAAATGGCCCCCCTTGCCCACCGTAGCAATGCTTTAGAGGGGAAAGTAGACGATAGACTCACACTCTGGGAATTGCTGTGCACTGAATACCGACTGTACTATATGTTTTACCTGGTGGTTAGGTCTCAGTAGTCAGAGTGGAAAACAAAATGACCTTCCTCTGAGATGCTGACGGGGAGACTCTCACATCAGGGGCTACACGCTCAGGCCCACTTAGTTCTTGAGCACCTGCCCAATTGCCGGGTCCCCTGCTATGAATACAAGGACCGGTAGGTAGACCAACTCTGTACCCTGGAGTTACACCTAACGACGGGTGAGGTTGGCATTTAAATTCAGGCCCGTGTGCCTGGAAGCTTGACTTGTTTTTGCTCCATCACATTTGTCTGCCGGTGATTACCTCCCTGAGGCTCTTCATCATTACATGTTGCATGTCAGATTGACAGCTCTTGTTGCAGCCAATCAAAGCAGCATCACTCAGTGATGAGCAGAAGGGGTTTCCACTCAATAAGCCAGTGAACAGGTGCCGTGTATCGGGCCCTGTGACAGGCACTGAGGTTATGAAGTGAGTGACAGCCATTGTTTTAGGCGGTTGCAATAGAAGGATGGGTGGGATGTAAGAGAACCTTGGGGTTTTGGGTTGTAAGCAACAGAGGCGGATGCGGGCTAACCTCCCACAAAGACAGTGCACTGAGAGGCTATGGGATGGCCTACAGGATTGAAGGAGAAGCTAAACAACGGGCTCAGAAAAGAGGAGCGGGCAGCAGCTCCAGTGGCCTAAAGAGCAGGAAATCAAGACAAATTAGGACAAATTGGTGCTCACCCTCTCCCTCACTTTGATCCGTATCCGGTAGCCTCAGCATGAGCAATTTGACCTGACTTTGGTCCTCTGTCCACTCCTCTGGCTAGAGGTGGACAGGACTCTGGTTGACCGCTCACGAGCCTGTGTTCAGTGTGGAGGGAACCCCCCAAAGGGCGCTGACTTCCTGTTACTGAACGAAGGGGGAGGTGCTTCTGGGCAACTAAAAATCGGGGTCCCTGAGTGCCATGGGAACAAAGAAGAAAATGCCAACCCAGCCCTGGAGCCACGGGAAGGTTTCCTGGAGGAAAAAACAGCCGTGCTGAATGCGGAATGACAGAGACAGCCACAGGGCAAGAAGCAAAACAGCACACGGGAGGCCCAGAGGCAGGAGCAATCACTCACCTGTCAAAGGATGGCTCTTCTCTGCTGGGCTTTAGGTGTGGGGTCCATGCTCTCCCAATCCCCCCCCCCCCCCCCCCCCCCCCTGCAGTCCTTGAGCTTCCCAAGGTCAACTGAACACCACGGGAAACCTCAGCCATGGCTCCCTCCTTCCCAGGAAGTCCGCAGGATGAAATAAAACCCCGAGCCTCCTGCACCAGGAGCTGATAGGAAGACGAATGTCGTCGTCGCCCTGAGCATTTTTATTACCCCACTCGGGCTCCAGCGGGGAGGCCTTGGTCACGCGCTGCCTGCACTGATCTGCACCGGCGTTAGTCACACATTGCGACCTGACGTTTATAGCAGCTGCGGCCCACGGGCGGATCGATTATTTAGCAAAAGGAATGATGCTGAGGTGGTCCTGCGGCTGCCTTGTTGGAAACCTGCTCTTGCTACCTTTCATCCAGAAGGGAGAAGGGGCACGGACTGGGGAAACGGGACGAGGCACCCTCCAGCTTAGATCTCGTCTGCGTCTCCTGTCTCAGCAGACAGCAGGCAGCGTTCACTCCCCGTCTTTGATTAGTCGGGTCCTTTTCATTCACGTGAAAAAGCCACCGTCACCCCAGAGGATCCTCGGAAGGAATGGTTGTTCTTTGCCTCTTAGGCTCGATGCTTCCGTATTGTGCTCGATGGGCTCGTGAATGTCAAGCACGTGTCTCTGCCAGCTGTGCTGCGTGAGTTAGCACGGGGCCTGAGAACTACTGTATTTCTCAGATTAAACTGATGCGTTTGTTTCCTATCCCCGCCCCCTTTCCTTCGGTGCTAACGAGGCGGGAGCTGGGCCTCCTCTGCCTTCAGGAAAGCCTGTCCTCCTGTTACTGTCCAAAGTGGGCCAGAGCCGGCCCAGAGATAGGAAGACCTGTGCAGCACCCACCCCAGTGTTGGCAGAGCCCTGGTAAGGCCTGCAATCGGCCAGCTGAGGGCACCCATGACCTGCCGGGTCTGTGTCCTTGTGGGAGGCAGACAGACAGACTGCAGCGAGGATAGGACTCTAGGCCGAGCTCTGCCAGAACCTGGACACGTGGCTGGCTCTCTCTAACGCAGAGGACCCGGTATACCGAGAGGATCGAACCAGGCGAGGCTTCGGTCAGCTTGGCACGCATAATCACACCATAGGCGGTGTGGCCTACCCAGTACATTAATTTTCTCACAGTTCTGGAGCCAGAAGGCCAAGATCAGGGAGCCTGGGATGTGGTTTTCTGCCTGGCTTACCGATGGCTCCCCCCTCCTGTGCCCTCCGTGGCCTTTCCTCCTCTTATAGGGGCATCAGTCCTACCGCATTAGGGACACGACCCTCTGAGGTCAATTAACCTCAGTTCCTTCCTCTAATGCCTTATTTCCAAATACAGTCACATTGGGGGTTAGGGCTTTAATATGTGACTTTTTTTTTAATAATTAAATTTTTTTTATATTTTATTGATTTTTTTACAGAGAGGAAGAGAGAGGGACAGAGAGTCAGAAACATTGATGAGAGAGAAACATTGATAAGCTGCCTCCTGCACACCCCCTACTGGGGATGTGCCCACAACCAAGTTAAGTGCCCCTGACAGGAATCGAACCTTTCAGTCTGCAGGCCGGCGCTCTATCCACTGAGCCAAGCCGGTTTCGGCTAATATGTGATTTTTTATTTACTTTTTTTTTTTTTTTTTTTTTGTAGGGGTTAGGGAGGGACACAATTCATTTCATAACAAATAAACCTGTGAACCAAAAAAGGTGGTGGAGGGGGAGTTTGCTGACTCCTCCACTGGAAGCATCCATTCCTGGGTGAGAGAGAGGTCTTTTTTCCAGCCACACAGTCACTCTTTACCCCGTTCCTGCTTGAAAATTCCATGCCGTAACACACTCCTGTCACCGATGGTTTCAGCCTTCCCTTTCCGTGTACAGAGTCGTATGAACTCAACTGGTTGCCCACCCATCTGCCTTTTAGCCCTCTTTTTTGCTGGCAGAGGTGGCCACCCAGGGTGATGTTGTCACTGAGTTCTGGGGGCACTTTTGCATTGGGGGACGCTTTCTCTAGAAAAAAAATCTTAAAATAATCAAAATGACAGTTGAAGTATGTATCTCATTTGTTGTAAGAAATAAAACTTTGTTTTTTGGCCGCCCCCTAACAGTATCGTTGGCTCTAGGCCCTGTGTTTACTCTGCTTAACAGGTAAGTCGGCCCTGTGCTCACCCTTCACCCACCTTCTTTAGGGAAGGATGACCTTCCAGCCAGCTCCACAGACACATCTGAAGGGAAACCATTCCTGCTTTCCCATCTGTAAAACGGAGCCAAAACAGCTTCGTGCAGAGCTGTTCAGAATAAGAGTGCTAACATGTATGAAAGGCCTGTCTCAAATGAAGCTCCTATAGCCGGCGTGGGGGTTGCACTTGAGGTGGGGAGAGTATTAGTGTCCTCTTGCTGCTATAAGAGATAACCATGAACTTGCTGATTTAAAACAACACGGTCATTCTCTAACAAGTCTGGAGGGCAGAAGTCTGAAATAGTGTAACTGGGCCAGTGTCAGTCGGGCTGCTCTTCCTCCGGAGGCTCCAAGGGGAGAATCCATTTTCAGGCCTTTCTCAGCTTCAAGTGGCACCGCATTCTTGGCGTGGGGGCCCATCCTCCATCTTCAAAGCACATCTCTCCCCCAATCTCTGCTTCTGCCATCGCAGTGCCTTCTTCGTATTGGATCCACCTGGATATTCCACAGCAGCCACGCCAAGACCCTTAACGTAATCACGCCTGCAAAGTCTGTATTGTAAGGACACACGTTCTCAGGTTCTGGGGATGAGGTCATGGAGATCTTTGGGGAGCGATCCTTCAGCTACCACAGCGGGTTCGGCCATGCTGATCTTTTTTTTTTTTTTTTTTTTTTTTTTTTTAGCACAATAGCTGCTTTTCTGCTCATTTCTGCTCCTGCTGTAGAAGGCATTTCTTCTAAGCCTGGATGAGGGTTGGGGTGGGGAGTGGGGTGAGTACACCCTCAAGCAGTGGATCTCAAAGTGTGCTCCCCAGATGAGCAGCATTAGCATCACCTGGGAGCCTGATAGAAATGCAGATTCCCAGGCCTTACCTTGGACCTCCTGAATCAGAAATTTGGGCATAGGACGCAGCCATCTGTATCTTAACAGGCCCTGCCTGTGACCCTGCCTTGGTTTTAAATTTGAACAGTGCATTCATTGTGACTTTTTTTTTTTTTTTTGCATTCATTTTGATTTTTTTTTTAAACATTGCAGTATTATTTGTTTTGACTACCGAGTTTTTGTGCCTGAGGCGAATGCCTCACCTACTTCTGTCCCTGGAGAAACCAAAGGCCCTCAGATCTCTCAGTGAGATCTGCGTTCTAGAGACTTCTGACCTACTGGGGTGACTTACCGCGGGCAGTGCTGTCAGAGCCCAGAGAGAGCTGAGGGCCGGAGGCGTTGACTCAGTGAAGAGGGGAAAGAGCCTTTCAGGCCCAGAAAGCAGCAGGCAGCTCAGCTACCTGTCCGGAGGGGACCCAGCACATAGGAGGAACCAAGGAGGACACTGTGCCGGGGGACTCCCTGACCGGTGTTTCCTAAGCTGCTCAGCAAGCCCTGGGGTCTCCTGGCCTTGAGCACCCCAGGATTTCAACCCCCATGTTGGCTCGGGTGAGAGGGAGAGGCAAGGACAACATAGGCTTGGTCTCAGCAAGACCGGGAGGTCTTTCTCCCAGGTGGCATTTGGCACCCAGCGCAGAAGGTGCCTGTAGCCCAGGTTTTTATCTCAGCACTGATAACACCAGCTGTGGTGCAGAAACTAAAAAAACCCACAGTTATCCTGTTTTAACAATTAATGCTTTTTGCATCCTGTTTAAGATCTCATTGCTGCCCTAGCTGATTTGGCTCACTGGAGGGTCCTGGGTTCGATTCTAGTTAAGGGCTCATGCCTGGGTTATAGGCTCAATCCCCAGTAGGGGGCGTGCCAGGAGGCAGCCAGTCATGATTGTTTCTCATCATTGATGCTTCTTTCTCTCCCTCTCCTTTCCTCTCTGAAATCAATAAAACTATATATATACATATAAAAACCTCATTGCCTACTCCAAGGTCATAAAGATACTCTCTATTATAATAGAAAAGGTTTGTTTTAATTTCACATAGAAACGACAGTCTACCTAAAATTTGTGTGGTGTGAGGCTGGAATCAGGTTTCACACACCACCCCACCCCCACCCCCTTCCTCACCCCATACCCTTGAGCATCTCCATTGCTCTCCACTTGTGAGTTTTCTTCTGGACCCTTCATTCTCATTGGTGAGTCTGGTGTGTGTCCTTGAGCCAATATCATGTTCTCTGAATTCCTGAAGCTCAATAATCTGTGTAGAATGATCTGGTGGCAAATCCTCTTTCATTCTTGGTTGCCATTCAGAGATTGTGGGCCCTTTGCCTTTTCAATTAAGTTTTTGAATCATTTTGTCAATTTTCACAGAAAAACTGTTCACATTTTAACCAGATGGGGAGAATTGCAACTTTCACAACATCAAGCCATTGAATCATTTCTTCGTATATTTAGATTGCTTTACTTTTCATCTTTCATATTTTTCTGTCCAGTGGTCTTGAGTGTTTTCATTAGATTTATTCTTGGTTATTTCACATATTGATGCTATTACGTTCTATTTTTGGAATTTTATTTGAAGGTCACCTCTCTCCTCACCTCACCTCACCTCACCTCCAGCTGCTTTTAAGACATTCTCTGTTTCTGGTTTTCAGCGGATTACTGTGATTTGTCTTGGTGTGATGATATGTTTACTCATCCTGTTTAGGGTTCACTGAGTTTCTTAAGTCTTAGCTTTTTTCAAATAGTATCAGTGATCTCTTCTGATTTTCTCTTCTCTCTCTGGGATGACAGTTAAAAATGTTAGAGCTTTTAACTAACTGAATCCCTGTGTTTTACCTTTCCTCTCTCTTTTCCATTCTGTGTCTCCCTGTGTTCCATTCTGACTTTCTTCTGTTTTCCCAATTTGCTAGCTCTTTCTACCTGTGGCTTATGTCATTTTGGCTACTCACTTCTCCAATTTAATGACTTTTCAGAGTTTCCATGGCTCCGCCAACATTCTTTCCCTGGGCACATCTAGCGAACTTATTATGGTCTGTACCTCAGACCAGAGTTACCTGGTTCCTTTTAGGGAAGAGTGCTATTTAGAGTCTAATCTTGGTTCCTGTGGGCTCTCATTGCCATGGGTCTCCCAAGGCCTTCCCAGTGGACAGAATTAGGGAATATTGTGTGTATATACTGACCTACTACACACACACACACATCTGAATCTAGATTAAGGTGACCAAACGTCCCGCTTCTGGTCACCTTAATCTAGATTTATGTCTTTAATCTACGTATGGAAAACCATGAGTTCACGCCAATACTTACAATTCCTATTTATCATCATACATTCTATTCTGGCTTCTCCTTCTTCAACAGTGAGGCATCTGAATTCTGTTCCTATTTGCTTACTGCCCCTCTGAATGGAGCCAGTCTCCTGGGGCTGCTCTGCGGGAGTCTTCCTCAGCTGCCTGGCTCCGACCCTCCTGCTCCCCTCCTCACCTGACACTGCCCCTCATCTTGCTTAGGTTCTGACTCAGCGCTGGGATCTGCCACCCACACCTCTGGCGTGGGTTTCTATTCATCCATCTTGCCCCATCTTTTGGGTGGAATTGAATTATTCAGAAAGGAAGGAAGGAAAGTAGATTCTGTGCTGGGAAGTACAAATGAAATTAGACATAATTGAAGACCTAGCATGGAGGAAATTTAATTTCAGACCTATTCCTCCAGGCAGACGTTCTGTTTACTTCCACAGGTCCTATTTTGACCATGTAAAAAGGACATCGTTATCTCTCTCCGGCTTGGATTTACGGATCAGTGATTCCTGTAACAAAAGAAAGGGTTAGCCTTCTAAATGAATTCTAATGAAGAATTGAAATTTTAATTAAGCTGCTTTTGAGCCCGTTACTATTTTAGCCTTTGCTGTCTTCCAGGTTACTGGGATAACTTATTGTAGTACCTGGTACTGCACCGAGACATGACAGTGTAACAAGTGTTCTGTGGTTCCAAACACCTGAAAGTCCAGAATAGGGACGTGTATGGAAACATTAGGGGATTAGTGGTTGCTTGGGGGTGGGTGGGAGGGTGGGGGTGGGGGAGAGGATTGGGCGGGAATAGTCGAGATGATGGCTAAAGTGTATAGGTTTCCTTCAGAGGTCATGAGAATGTTCTAACAATGATTGTGCTCATGGTTATACACATTTGTGCACATGCTAAAAGACATGACATTGTACACTTTACGTGGGTGAATTGGATGGCATGTGAATTACATCCTAGCAAAGCTGCTTAACGATTCTGTAAAAAGAAAGATATTGTGACTTGCTGGCAACCTGGAGTCAGTATGGAACCCTTCATGGCAAACGAGCCAGCACCACCACTATTCACAGAGATTGGGGGTAGCTGGCCACCAAGCAGAGCGCCAGTGGAACCATTCATCGTAGGTTACCTGCCAGTGGAGGTATGACTTTCTGGCTGTGGAGTCCTGGGCAAAGTGCTTGGATTTCCCCAAGCCCTGACTTCCTCACCTGGGATGGGGGCGGTTGAGCCCCTGCTGTTAAGTGAGAATGCCCGTGGGCACAGTCTGGCTCACGGCACTCCGCAGCCTCTTCTCGTGGCCTTTTGCTCTGAGCTCAGAGTCATGGTTTTCTGAGTTGTCCTTCACGGTGCCTCTCTGTGTCTACAATGCCCGGCTGCGATCGTGTGTACATTTTGGGAGCTGTAGTGGATGACAGTGGATGGATTCAGGCTGATCAGTCAGAGAATTCACTCTTACCTCCCCTGGGAGTCTGAGTCGGAGCAAAGTGAAGGGAGCTCTCTGGGACAGGTCAGTGCAAAGCCTATAGGACTGAACAAGTATCAGGGAGAGCTTAAAAACAAGCCAGTGACCACTGACTGGACGTAGAGCAAATGTATCTCCATCCCGATCTCAGTGGACTTTCAAACCATTTCAGTGTAACACGCATTTAAACTGGCGTCGCCCCGGTGAGTGCTTGTTCCAGACCCCTGCCATTCCCAATCCAATCTTTTCCTCCTACTGACGCAAATCCAGCTATCTCCTCAGATCCAGCTTTACCGCTCCCTCCCTCAAGGTTTCCTGAAGGCGCCAGCCCTCACCTGTCCTGGAATGACAAGAACTTGCCTGGTCCCATAATTCTCCGCGTGGAATGTGTTCCTACTTGTTTGGTTACCATCCGTGGTTGATGGTGGGTCTAGAGGTTATGTGTTGTTTCTCCCACCGACTCCTCCTTCCCCCCATCCCTGCCACTTTCCACGCCGTGACCCCGTTCAGTTTACCTGTGGCCTAGTGCCGGGCATCAGAGAGATCACTAGCACATGATCTTCATCTGCACACATATGACAAAGGCCTGTAAGTCAGTTAATGTCTTCCCTGCTGTGGTTTGCTGTTGAGCTTGATCTTTGGAGATGTTTTCGATATATGAACACATCTCTGTGAGGGACAGGCTTGGCCTGTAAGGATGCAGACTGGGTTTGGGGTATCGGGAGGAAGGGCGTGTGTCCCCTAGAAAGAAAGGGCTTCTTACCTGCTCTGGCTGATGGCTTGTGTGAGATACGCAGGCTCAGCACCATCAAGTTGGACTTGTGTCTTGAAAGATTGGAAATCCAGACTTCTGAACATGTTGGTCACTGACTCTAAAATGTTAGCCCTGATGGCATAGCATGATGGTGGTGGTGGTGGTGGTGGTGGGGTCAGCAGTACAGGAGAGAGCTCAGGAACAGACCCACGTACGTGGGACTGGATAGGTAATAACTGGGGTCAGAGTGGGGAAAGAGGATGGGCTTTGGGAAAACTGGTTCATAATCTTGAGAAAAGCAATGCTTTACTCTACCTCCTACCAAATATAAAAGGGGGCTCCAGATAGGAAGGCACCAAGCATGAAAGATAAACCTGTAAAGGAAGTTGACTTTGCAGCCTGGGAGGAGGGAAGGATCTTTTAGGCAAGACCCTCAAAACAGGCTATAAGTCAGAAGAGCAGCGAAACTGACCGCACAGAAAAACAAAGTGCTTTGAGTCAAGAAAAGACGCCATGGACAAAGGTTAGCATTTGGATGACTGACCAGGGGGAAGATAATGGCACAGCCTAAACGAATACCTAGCAAAGTCAGGGAACCTGTGCAAGTGAACTGGAGTAAGAAAAGAGAAAAAAGGAGAAAAGTGACTGGAAAATTGGACAGAGGCTCTGAAGAAGAAATTTCCCAACCAGGAGATGTCAGTGGTTAATGAGCTTAAACCATGCTCAGCTTACTAGTAATTAGGGAAAGGCAAAACCGGAACTATGAACTATAACTTTGTACCTAGTAGGCGGCCCAACTTCTCAATTTTTGCCGACAACAGTGATTGGCAAAGGTCTGAGAAAGTGGGCACCCGCGTGCAGTCCCAGGGAGAGTGGGAAGCAGGATGGCCGATCTTGAGAACTAGCTGGCAGTGCCTAATGAAATTAGGTTTGCACGCATCTTTGAATAATTCCCCTCCTAGGTATGTGGCCCCAGGAATTCTTGCCTGTATCCTTCCCTCCCTGTTGATGCCGCTTCTCCTGGTGTAATTGTCAGCAGTGGTTCCGTGTGCTCCTTGTCCTGACTGGATGATGTATTGGTGACTAGCCATTAGGTGGCATCATAACTGTTCGCAGGAGGCAGCTCAGGTGCCTGGTGCTAAGGAAGCAGAGTAAAAAGTTGCTGATTTGGTGTATGAAACACACGTAGCAGTGAAAAGCAATGAACTAGGTGTACAAACCAAAGACATCTGCAGGTTGAATCAGTGTATAAAGGTTTACCTTGCGTCTTTCTTTAAGGTCATTTTTTAAAGGTCAATTTTAGGTTTGGAGCAAAATTAGGAGAAAGGTACAGAGATTTCCCGTGTATCTCTCCTGTTCCCCCATTCTCCCCTCCCCCCCTCCCCCCCCACCCTACACACACACATAGATTTCCCGATTATCAACATCTCTCATCAGATGGCCCTTTTGTTACAGTCCTGGAATCTGACATATCATAATTACCTGAAGTCTACAGTGTACATTTAGGGTTCACTTGTGTTGCACATTTTTGGGGTTTGGACCAAGGCACAAGGTCATGTGTCTATCATTAGAGCAGTACCATACAGAGAATTTTCACCTCCCAAAAGTCTGCTGTGTCCCCCTGTTCATCCCACCTTCTCCAGAACCCACCATGGATCTTTTTATGGCAACAAAATAGTAGCCCATTGCCAGGCGGAAGTACAGCTGCCTGGACATGGGAAGCCAGTCCATTTCCCACCTGCCCTGGGTTTCAGCAGGGACCAGAGACCCGGTCTTCTCCAGACCTGAGTCCTAGATCGTCTCAGACTCAAGTTCTCACGGGGAATGGCCTCTGCTGTCCTATAACTCTATGGCTCGTTCCCCGCAAGAAGAGGCTCAATAGTTCAGGCTACTTTAAGCCATAGACTTCATTGATCTCTTGGAAGTATTTCAAGACGTCCTCTGCCTTGCTGTCACCATCCCAGGAAGCCCCACAAACGTCCCTGAGCTGAACGTCTTGCTGGAAAAGAGTTCAAATGGCAAGTGCTTATGTTTGAGAGTCTCTCTGGCCCACACGCCCACTGGAACTTTACCTTTGGGAATCTTAAGTATAGAATTTAACCAGAGCCGTGCTGGGGACGAGGACATGGGTACTTGATTGCTGCAGCTGTGCTGGGCTGCATTCTTTCTCTCCTGGTGGGTATGGTGCTGCCCGCCTCCTGCCAGCATGCCAGCCAGATCCCCAGTGAAAGTATGCGAAACGCCACCGGCTGCATCTGATACTGCGTGGCTCTAAAGTTAGCACCTTTGCGATCAGCAGATGGGTTAGCAAAATAAAGACGCAGCGCCCACCGGAACAGCTGGTGTGATCATGTGAAAGTTCCCTCCCTCCCTTCCCGCCCCCCCTCCCCTCCCCCTCAGTGGGAGCGGGATGGACTCTCCGCACAGAGTGGGTCTGCGTGGAGGAGATGAGCCCCCCAGACCATCTCCGGTCACTGGAGTGCCGTGGGGGAGGCAGGGCACCTGGCATCTCTCCTCTCCCTGATCTCTGATGTGAGGCTGGCATGCTCCTCTCCCGTCTGGCACCTCCTGGGCTGTGGGCATGAAGAGGTTACAGCAGCAGCCGGAGCCTGCTGAGCTGAGTTAGCACTTCCCTCTGCGTCCAGAGCCTCTCCAAGGAAGGGCCCTTTTGCATCACGGAAAAGGGGTGGCTGTGAGGGCTGTGGGGCCTGGGCAGTAGGTCCCAGCAGAGGCTCATCACCATGTCTCCTTCCCCTCCCCACAGCTCGGCGAGGAGGGGGCCGCGGGGAGAGACAGGCATCCTGAGTGAAGGATGAAGCGCGGACACCTTGGTCTGGAGCTGCGGAGTGTCCCCACTGTGCTCGCAGCAGCATCTGGCCCCCCTGGAGCTTGCAGACCCTGGAGAGCGGTGCTAGGGCTCCGGCTCCAGAAAGAGGAAGACCGGGGCTGGAGCTGCGAGCAGCCTGAGCTCCACCTGCGAGGCCAGCTCCCTGGGGAGCAGGGCCGCCTTACCCCCTGCCCTCCTCCCTGCACGCAGCTGTGGAGGAGCCGGCAGCGCTTGCCTGCAGCGGGCACGGGACCCAGCGCTCTCCAGCGGGCAGCGGGGCAGAGCGGCAGCCAGGACCCTGCGCCTTCCAGGTGAGCCCCTGGGAAGACGGAGTGGGGACCAGGCCTCAGCCACTCCCCCCAGACAACTTCTGGTGGGTAAAACTTAGGGTTTCCTTTTGTATCAAACTCCGGGAGCTGAGCAAGATCTGCCGAACCCCAAGGGTCCCACTTTTCACTTGGTTGGTGTCTGAGAAAACCCCCACAAGGAGCGGTGACAAGAGGAAGAGACACTGCAAACTTTGGGGGTGGGGACGTCTCCTTGGAAGTGACAAGTGTCAGAGCTACAGTTCCCCAGCCGGTGACGTCATCCTGCACTTGGACCCTCGGGAGGGCCTGGACGCTGCCCCAGGACCAGCACCAGAGACCCCAGGGGAGCCATGGAGTCCACGCTGGAGCCGGCCGGCCCCGCCACAGGCCCCGTCACCTTCTCCCACGTCTTCGGTCAGCAGTGCCAGCTGATGGAAGCAGGTAGGAGCGTGTTGCTCGGGTGGCGAGTCTCTCCTCTGTAATTTGGAATGTGAGGGACGTCAGTGCCGTGATTGGCTGGCATATTTACTGTAAAGTTCTTAGGACATACCATGAGGCCACATGTGCCATGTGGGCTCGGCAATGAGGGCCCCCACTTGTCTCTTGTTGTCTCTTTCTCCTGTGGCTACCCAGAGGGTGAGGAGGGATCTTGTGATGTGGCCACTCTTTGGGGGCAGGTGCCAATCCCAGGCCTGCTATCTTTGGTCCGGCTGCCCCAGTGCTGCGGCAGGTTGGCACCCCAGCCAGGCCTCTCCGGGCACCACGGAGGCATCGATGTGCTTGTGGTGGCATCGCCCTGAGCAGCCTCTCCTGGCCTCGGCCCTGTTGGCTAGACTCCTCACTGGACTTTGATCGTGACTCTGCCTTGTAAGAGGCCGTGTTCTGTCTTGGAGGGAGCTTGGGGTGGGCTCAGCCTTGCCCTGTGCCAGCCATCTTGCGTTTGGTCATAGGGAAGATGGGTGGAGGGTGAGTGGTTTGGTGCCAGTGGTCACTGTGGAGCCTGCAGACTGAGGCCTGATGGGTGGTTATGGTTATGCTGGAATCACACGAGAAATGGCAGGTCTGGTTCCTTGTTTCCTCGGAGTTCGCTCCTGTGTTTGGGGAAAGGACCACATGTTCCTCCTGTGGTTTCCTGGGTGTGAAAGGGTTACATGTGTGTTTTGGGTGTGAATTCTGGCACAGGGGAAGGGTGCTGTATTGAGTCAGTATTAATGCCTTCATTTGGTGGCCGCAGACCTGACCCCTTTGCCTTGGGAATCTTTCCCCAAACGCAAAACAAGAGGATAGACTCCAGGCTGCCTGGTGCATCTGAGCCTCGGATTCTGAGAGCTGCGAGGAGCCCGGTGCCATGGGGAGGACAGATATGAGCTGGTTTCTCAGGACAGGACGTGTCTGCACGGAGAGTGGGTGAATGGGAGCTCTGTTACAGGCTGTGCAACCTCAGACAAGTTACTTAGCATCTCTGTGCCTCAGTTTCCTCATCTGTAAAATGGGGATAACTAAGCAACACTCCATTGGGCCATTGCAAAGATTACATAAGTGAACCCATGGAAAGCTTAGAACAGCCTGGCAGCTGACCAGCATGGCTTTTAGTGTCCTGTGTGTATCAATGCTTCTGGAGGAGGTGGGAGGCGTGGGCATGAGCCTTTCCAGAGGCCGGTCAAGACCTCTCTACAGAGCAGCGTAGCTGCCTGCGGCCTTGGCGGTCTACAGCCGCACTTGACTCTGGCTGGTCCGTAAGGGGGGCCGTCTCCCCCTCGGCATGTCTGTGAGTGTGTGACCTTCAGGGTCCCCACTGTCTCTACTCCTACAACAGGAGGAGGGCGCAGGCAGTTTTCAGGGTGGAGGTTTCTACGGCTCTGAAGTTACCTTGGGAAGGCAGAGTGGGTTTCTGAAGTGCCTCTGAGCTGTCCCCCGTGGCTGTATGCTCTATACCTTTGGAGGCACCTCGGCCTAAGTCAGGCTGTGAAATCCCGGCTCCTTTTATCACATAAAAAAGTCTTTTATGTCAAGAGAGCAATGCAACATGGAATCATAATGACCAGCTGTCTCGAGGGAGAGCACGCTCCCTGGAGAAACGAAAAAAGGAATAATTCACTGCTAAGTCCAAGGGCTCCCTCAGCCAGCAGGTGGAAGGGGTGGGCAGCAAGCATGGCTCCATCTCCAGCCAGACGCCTGTGGTCCGATGGCATCACAGAGGAGGTCTCCAGGGCAGGTGGAAATGATCCAATGGCCCGCAGGGGCTGAGAGCTGTGTTATTCACATCTGCTCCCACCTGGAGGCAGCTGTCCCATGTGCTCACTGAGCACCTATTTAATTCTCTAAAACCCTGACTGGTTTCCACAGGCAGGGAGAGCATTCAAGGGGGGGTGGGGGTGGGGGGGATGCTTGCTTGCCCACGTTCATGCAGCTGGCAAGCAGCCAAAGGGGGTGTGAGCCCTGTTCAGGTGCCCATGACTGTGCCTTTGACCTCCAAAGTCTGTGGTCTTTGGTGATGACTTGGGTTAATCCTTTGCATCTGTAAGTATCTCATGTCTAGGAGAAGCTGATTCCCGAGAGATGGAGCATGCTTAGTGAGGGGGGACGAGCATAGAGGGCACACTGAATTTAGGGGGGCAGGAGTAGACTCCCTGGCAGCAGAGTGGCATTGGGTATGGCTGGGGCCAAGGAAAAGTGTAGAGTTCCTTCTCATTCAATCCTAGTTCGGCTGTTGGCTAGCTGTGTGAACTTGATAAACCCCAAATCCCTAGACAAGGGAATGCAAACTATAGCCCTAGGGCCAAGCCTGGCCCACCACTTGCTTTCGTACATTGAGCTTTATGGGTACACAGCCATGTCTATTCACATACGTTTTGTCTGTGGCCGTGCGTGTGCTACAACGGTACAGTTAAGTAGCTGTGACCTGAGAAGATGAAAATGTTTACTACCTTGCTCTTTGCAGAAAAAGGCATGCTGATCCCTGTCCTAGGCCAATGTGCACTGCATAGAATGGGGGTAGACGGGATTTGTGTGGGGCAGTGTAAAAGGGTGCGAGTCTGAAAATCTGGCTCTGACTCCTTCCTTGTTGGCACCTTCAATGCTACATGGTGCCTTACTTTTCTCATATCTCCGCCCCACCACCTCCACCACACACACACATACATGTGCATTAGGCATTGCTTCCGGAAGCATTTAGAGTGCATCTGGAAGTCCTAGAAGAATAGAGGTCCCACTGCATGCCCAGATCGATAGCACTGAGCTGGGCAAGATCATGTCTTCCTCCTCTTCACGACCACCCTGCAGACAAATGGTTCAGTTTAGATGTCAAACGTCAGTCCGCTAACCTCAGAGCCTGTACTGAAAACTAGCCACAGGGATGGGAAGTACAACATGGGAAACACAGTCAGTGACATCGTGATAACCATGTAGGGTGCCAGGTGGGTACCATCCCACGTCAGAACAATTGTCCTATGAGGTGAATTCTCTTCCTTTTCTGACCCCTCAACTAACATTCTCCCCTTTCCCTTTGGCTCTGGCTGTTGCTTGAAATGGTGGGTGAGATGTCAGCCTTGCGGGGCCGGCGTGATGGATGGAGGCCACCTTCTCTAGTCTTCCTGCCTGAACTCCTACAGGTGGGGGCTGAAGGCCACATTCCCATTGCTGACTTCACAGAAGAATCCCGTGTCACCTCTGGCTTCTGGCCGTTCCTGGCATTTTTCTGAGGATATTGGGAGAACTCCAGGGGGATGGGCAGTATAAACTCGAGCTTCAGTTCTGTTTGTCTCCATGGAGCCAGATAATGTCCTTGCTCATCTCCTCCTTGGCCCCCAGAATGTCGGAGCAGGGTGCCCCTCTGACCTGGCATTTGGCTGTGTCTCTGCTGAGGGCTCTTGACTCACCCCTCGTACTGACAGTCTGGTAGTTGGGGGACTCCAGCTTGTGGCCAGGGGTCTGGGGACTTTATCTCTTGCTGTGACTTGCTAAGCTGCCCCATGTCATCCTAATTGATTTCCAACCGGTTCCATTGGAGTGGGAAGCATTTCTGTAGAATGACAAGAGTCATCCTGTCCAGTATGTCCTGCAAGAACCCATGGCCAGCTCAGAGCCAAGAGGAGACAGAGGGAGAGGCCAGCCAGGTGACAAGGCTGATGCACCTGAACTGCTGCTGTTTGGCTCTGCTCCCAGCTTGCAGCTCAGAAGCCCCCACCAGTTATGGACCAGTCCCCAGCTTCATACCAGGTACAAACTCAGACATTCACAAGTCATGCCTGTCTGTCGGCCTGTCTCAGAAATCAGGCTGATCCCTGGAGTTACGGTCTGGTCATCTTTTGACTTTCTTCCCTTGTTCCTTCGGAAGGCTGCCAGCCGAATCGCTTTTCCTGCCTTTTGAACAGCACGGGGATCCGTCGGAATATATAGCTTGTATGAGTCTGGAAGCCGCTTGCCTTATTTATAACCAGACAGGGAGAGAACTGAGATTTATGGTCTCTGCTGTGAGCTGAGCACACCGGGTGCTTCTGCAAAATTTAAACGGATGAAGATGAGCAAAGGAAAGAGCCCCATGTCCTGTCTTTCCATGTGTGGAAACGGGAATGTGGTTTTAAGATTTCCTTTTAGGTAACCAAGCATTGCCCGTCTCAGCACTATTTCCTGCCTGGCATTTTCTCCAGTGCGAACAGAATGTTTGGACACCCTAACAAGGTATTATTTTCATGACCATAGGCAGTTGAGTCCAGCCATAGCTGACAATTACTCTGGGGTGGCCATTGTATAAGTGCTTAAAATGTTACCCGATTCCATCCTTGTCACATCCTTGTAAGGCAAATACAATCATCCCCATTTTATAGATGAGAACACCGAGGCCCATGAAAGGAAATAGTTCTATTAACTAGTTAGTGGTTGAGCCAGGTTTCAAGTTCAAGCCGTCTGAATTCAAAGGCTCTACTTATTCCTGTTCTTCTGTCCAGACGTTGCCAAATTTCCCAGCCCCTCCAGGAATTCACCCACAGAAAAGACTATTGCACATCTGTGCCAGCGAATGAACGTGGCTGAACGAAGGTGGAATCTGCAGTGACCAGAGATCTGAAGACAGTGTCCCTCCTCCAGGAGACCCGTGTCTGCTGTGCTTTCACGACATCATTCCTAATGTGCTGGATTGTGTTTGGTTTCCTGAGGTCAGGGATTATATCACCCTACAATCTTCTCATCCTCCAAACTTCATAGGTTGCTGGTGACATTGCAGATTTCATCAGTAAGATGCTAACAGGTCCTAAACGGTTTGGCTCAATGGATAGAACATCAGCCTGCAAACTGAAAGGTCCCAGGTTCGATTCCGGTCAAGGGCATGTATCTTGGTTGCGGGCACATCCCCAGTAGGAGGTGTCAGGAGGCAGCTGATAGATGTTTCTCTCTTGTTGATGTTTCTAACTCTCTATCCCTCTCCATTCCTCCCTGTAAAAAATCAGTAAAATGTGTTTTTTTTGTTTTTTGTTTTTTTGTGTGTTTTTTTTTAAGATGCTAACAGGTTTGTTTTAAACCAAATTATCTTTTTACAGAGGAGAAGCTGTTAGGATACAAAAGTCTTAGTGGAATCTGGCAAAGCACAATGCGGTTACTTTCATTCTCTTTCTCAAGACTGATTCTTCAGAGGCCTTGGGCTAGCTTGAGGAATATAGGACAGTGCAGAAAACAGTTTAGCCCAGTAGTGCCTTGGGCTGCTCAGATGGATTCCTCTTATCTCCAGGCTCTTAAAGGGTCCCATGTCTACTTGTGCAGAGCGGACCAAGTGGTGGGCACTGCGCTCATTGCTTCCTCTAGCATCTGCTCCCTGCCCCACCTCAGCCCAAAGGTAGGGCTTTCTCAGCACCTGGCCATCTTCCTAGGATGCAGGCACTCCCGACAATATCCTTGGGCCATACCCTGACCTCAGAAGTTCCCACCAATGATGCTTGTGTGAGGGAAAAGCAGTGGGGACAAATTGAGTCCTGTAGCAACATGTGCAGAAGCCCTGGTTTGTGAGCCACATAGTCATCGCAGGTTGTTACATCAGGAGCAGCAGCTGGTCTCTCGTTGACTTATTTCTCCAGAGACCTGCTTGTCAGAGGCAAGGATTTAAATGCGTGGGTTCAAATCCCAATTCTGCTGCTCACTAGCTGTGTGATTTTGAGCAAGTACCTTAATCTCTCTGTGCCACGGTTTCCTCATCTGTAAAATGAGGATAATAGTTTACCTACTTCACAGGGTTGTGCTGAGTCTGACGATGCGTTAAAATGAGTAAAGTGAGTATCACAGTACCTGGCACAGAATGCCTTCTATGTAAACATTTGCTGCCTCTCTTTGTCTGGGCTGCTATAACCGAATACCATAGGCTGGTGGCTTAGACAAAAAACAACAACATTGACTTCTCACAGTCCTGAGCGCTGGGAGGTCTGAGATCAGGGTGCCAGCAGATCTGGTGTCTTCTCACGGGTCTTCACGTGGCAGAAAGCAGAGAGGAAACATTCCTGTGGTCACGTCCTTTGCACCAGTAAGAAGTTACAACTTCCCCCAACTCCCTGGCTAATTGTTGTGGTTCCAAAACACTCCGAATGCAACATTAGTTCTCTTCTCAACCCCCAATGCCAGGAATCACCAGATCCATGAGAATTCCCATCCGCCAGTCACAGAAGGTGTGCAAAGAAGGTCCTCACGGGACCCAGCTTACCTGGGACGGGCCCAGCTCACGTCTCTCTTCCTGGTGTAGTTATTAACAGCACCCTCACTCATTTTCAACATACCCTTGCTGGCAGGATACAACAGATGGGCAGCCTTAATAAGGGGCAGCTGAATACGTAAAATTTAAATGTGATTAAACAAAACATCTGCTCTCGGAGGCAGTAGTTTAAGGTCAAAAGATAAAGTCAGTGAAGGAAGCGAATATTTGGTTTGAAACAGAGTCCAGATGGGCCACGTGAGCTGGGCCCCATTTCTTAGGGTACCAGGTGGGGCATCAATGATGCCAGAAGAGCAGAAGAGCTCAGCTATCTACATACTAGTATATAAAAGCCATCAACTGGAACTCTGTAAGGACCGTAATGACTGCTCACTCTCATGCCCTCTGCAGCTGACCAGCTAATGGCTGATCTAGGGGTGTGGCCAGGCTGGCTCTGCCACCAGTCTGCCTGCCCCACCCTTATAGGCCCATGGCCCCTCCCCCTGGCCAGCCCCACCCCTAATTGCCCCCTCACCCTAATAGAGGGCAGGGAAACTAAAGGTTGAATTTGTCTGGCGACCTTGAGGTTGGATTGCGGCGGAAGTTCAGTCTCCCAGTGAAAAGTTTCTGAATGGGGTTGGAGCTAAATTAAATTGTAACATTTTTTTTTGACTTGGGTAGTTGTTAGCCTGGCATCCAAACAGGGTGAGATTATAAAATTGTACAGTCCGTAGAGAATAAGAGCATATGTTCATCCTAAACTCTAATTGATCCCCAGGAGATTCACCAGCACCCATCCACAAATTCATCCTCCCGATTAGCAGTGGCAGAGCTAGCGGACCAGGCAGAGACCCCTGGCTCTCCGGGGGCCTGCAGAAATGGGGTAATTTAGATCAAAGAGAGTTCCAGCACATTTTAGCAGCTAGTCAATTTTTTTTCTGCCTGAAACAATTCCTGGACTGTTTTCTATGAAGACGGGATATTTTCAGGCCCACCACGGAGCCTGTGATCTGGGTGGGTCAGAAGGCCGGCCTGCCAGGGCGACAGAGGTCCAGGCAACGTGTTGTGTGTGGTCTAGGAAGGCTCCCGTGCCTGCTTTGGCATGAAGGACGGGCCAGTTGCCTTGGAGGGTAACGAGAAAGGTCATGAGAAAGTCAAAGGATTTCCAAGGGGCACAGGCCTTCTTGCACAAAGCCCCTCACTGTAGGCCTGAGACTAGCTCTTTGGCCTGGACGACGCGTTGGCGGAGACAGCTCCAGCTGAAATAGCTCATTCCCCTGAGTACCAAGTGTTCGTCAGAACTCCACTCGGTCAGGTGCTGCTGCCCCGGTTGTCCCCATTCAGACAGAAGCTTCTTTGTGGCCGCTGGCGCTTGGGAATAGACACCTGGAGCCACGTTGAGGCCAGAAGGCCACCGGCGGAGGGCGCATGGTTTTCCTGGGTAAAGAGTTGATCCCTGACAAATGAGTCCTGGGCGCCTCAGGAATGCTTAGCTTTGCTATCACGTAAGGCCTGCACTTCACTTTCAAGCATCATAAACTTTTCAAGTGGTGAAGCAATGAGCAAGGCCGCTGAGCCGCAGGAGTTGTGTTTGTAGGAATCTGCGGTTACGGGCCCTGTGCTTGCCCCAGACAGCATAACGACCGAGGGGCTAAGGATTCCTGGGAGCTGGAAGAGAACATAAAACACAGCCTTAGTTTTTAAGACCAAAGAGAGGAAGGACCAAGCCCTTGCCTGGACTGCTTTATTTTTGCAAAGCGGGTGAAGCTGAGACTTGGCTCTTCTGAGTGTCGTGAGCTGTAGTCAGGTGAGACCTACAGCACAGGAGACAGGCGCTGGGAGACCCCTCTGTGGAAGGGTAGGGACTTGGTTAGGGCTTAGGTATACCGTTTCTTATGCAAACGCAAGGTGACTGAGAATCCTAGTACCTGGGATTGGCCTACATGCCATATAATCACACTGGTTCTTCAGCTACTACAGAGAGTGTGTCTGCAAGGGAGATTGCAGTCTGGGCAACATGGGGGCATTTCAGTCAATGACACTTTGGCTCCTTCTCCCTCCTGGGATGCCTGACAATAGAAGTGTCTATAAAGCTACAAAAGGCTGCATGCTTCTTTCAGGGGCAGGAGAAGGAAAAAGAGGAGGAGGAAGGAGGTGTAGCTCTCCCTCTCTTTCCAGTAATGAGGGGAGTGGAGTCTAGGTTTGGAGGGTGGGAAGGTTGTGAATGAGGGAGAACCTGCTTGGATCTGTTTTTTATTTTATTTTTATTGATTTCAGAGAACAATGGAGAAGGAGAGACAGAGAGATATAGAAACATCAATAATGGGAGAGAATTGTTGATTGGCTGCCTCCTGCACACTCCCTGCTAGGGATCAAGCCTGCAATGTGGGCATGTGCCCTTGACCGGAATTGAACCGGGACCCTTCAGTCTGCAGGCTGATGCTCTCTATCCACTGAGCCAAACCGGCCTGGATCTGTTTTATCTCAGACCCCTTCCCCTCCCCCAATGGTTTTGCACCTGCTTTACCGCCCACCTGTTCCCACGCCCACAAGCTCTTCAGGGACTCACGAATCAATATCCAGTTCTTGGGCTTTTTCAGGCTAAAATGTCTTTCTTGGCTCCCCGTGATGAAATCCTGGTTTGAAGATGTAGGAGCCTAATTAAGCATTTATGAGGGAGGGGAATCCTGTCAGTCTACTGAAAGATTCAGTTTGAGCTAAAACCTGGGAGAATAAAGGGGGATGGAAACTGGGGGAGGGGGAAGATGTGGCGGGGAGACCAGAGGCAGCTCTAACCTGCTTTCTGGGCTGGCTATGGAAAATTCTTTTCAAACATTGTGGTGCACAGAGCCCTCACATAAGCCTAGATGGTGTCATCAGCCTCACTCACCCGTGCAAGTTGGGAAGGCTGACCAGCACCGGCCCTGATGCTACCCCCAAAAGTGGACATTTGAACTGCCCCTTTAAATAAGCATGAGCGCCCACCCATGTCCGGGCTCTCCCATAAGGAGATGAGGTCATACTCCTTCCTGGCGGACTGAGAGGCGCTGGGATGCTGCTTTCTGAACATCACTTCTCTCAAGAAGGATCATAAATCCTCTGCTGTTTTAGAAATCTCACCTTAAAACCTATCCCAGGACATCTACCCCCCGGACACCCAGGCAAAAGCATTTTGAGTAGAAGGTTACATCCTCAAAATTTATAAGGCATGAGGCCACTCTGCAAAAGGGGAAGATAAGATTGGGGAAGATGGCCAAAACTGGTTTGGCTCAGTGGATAGAGCATCGGTCTGCGGACTGAAGGGTCCCAGGTTCGATTCCAGTCAAGGGCATGTACATTGGTTGCGGGCATATCCCCAGTAGGGGGTGTGCAAGAGGCAGCTGGTCGATGTTTCTCTCTCATCAATGTTTCTGGCTCTCTGTTCCTCTCCCTTCCTCTGTAAAAAATCAATAAAATATATTTTAAAAAAAAAAGACTGGGGAAGACGATTGTTTGCCTGATGTTGGGGCTGGGATTGGACCCCTGGGGGCCCCTTCTCCATCCCCCACAAAAGCAGAAGAACAGAGACATTCAGGCAAGGGTTTGCTATCAGATCTGAGTTCTGTCATGCTCTGTTACTTATTGATTATGTGACTTTAGACAAGTTATTTCCCCCCCATTGTTACTGTCTTAAATGTCTCTGAACCACAGCTTTTTGTGTAAAATGGTGATGGCTTTCCACAATACATTTTAGAATCAGTTTATCATTTTCAAAATAAAATCCTGATGCAATTTGATTAGGGTTTTTAGAGACAGAGGAAGGGAGAGGGAGAGAAACATCAATGTGAGAAACATCAATTGATTGCCTTCTGCACGTCCCCTACTGGGGATCCGGCCTGCAATCTGGGCATGTGCCCAGACCAGGAATTGAACTGGTGACCTCTCAGTGCATGGGACGATGTTCCACCAATTGAGCCCCATCGGCCAGGGATGATTGGGATTTTAATGATTCACGGTCAGTTGAGGAGAATAGGAATCTTTTCAGTGTTGAATTTTCCAATACAGAGGTTTGGCAAACTTTTTCTATAAAGATCTGATAGTAAACATTTTAGACTTGGCGGGACAAGTAATGTCTGTTTGCAGCTACTCAGCTCTGCTCATGTATTATAGAATGAAAGCTGCCATAGTTAATATAGAAAGGATAGAACGGCTGTTCCAATAAAACTTTATTTATAAAAAGAGGCAGTGGGCCAGATCTGGCTGTGGGCTGCAGTTTGCTGGCTCCTGACTTCATGAGCACCTCCTCCCAGTTCTTTCACATCTCCCTGCTCTGTGAAACCCAGAAACCTGGGAACCTGTTATCCTCCACCTATCTCATAACCCCCTCCTTCTGCTTCTGTCCTGCACCTTCATTATTTGCAGTTTTATTGGGGTCTCTGATCAGGTCATGAGCCATTGGAGACCAGGATGGGCTTTCCCCCTTCCTCTTATTTCCATGGTGTACTGTGCAAGGTCTGGCCCACATGCTGGAGCAGTACGTTTCTTGGATCCGAACCTGACATTGAAGAGGAAGTTGGAGAGAAGGGGTGTAGAGGCTCACCCGTGGGGACATGGCTTTCTCTGACTTTTTAAAATAGTTTTTTAGGGGAAATCCGCGGTTCTGCCATTTGGCTCTGCCTCATCCTTGTAGATCATCAGCTTCCCTCCTCTCGTATTCTTCCAGGAAAGTGGAGGTCCTTTGGGCATACAGAAAATTATGTGTATGCATGAGATATGGGGCCCTTCATTTATTTATCTCCTGCCCCTCCATGGCACTCCATGAGCTTTTGAATGAATGCATGGGCTGATGGAGGGAGATGGAGGTGCTATTTCTGTTTCCAGGTAGAAGTCGGTGGTCTTATCTTTAGGGATCCCATTTCTACCAGCACGGTGGCACTTGGCACCTGCTTCCTTGGCAGGGTCTATTTGGGGCAGCTCTCCCAGCTCCCCCTGGCAGAGCCCCTTGGGCACCCTCTCTGCGCTTTGAGTCTTGCTGTGGCCTGACCCGCAGGGAAGGAAGACAACTGTGGCTGAGCTCTGCCCAGGTGACCTTCTCTCCCTGACTCACAGCATCACATGCTTAGGTGCTGAGTCACGTCTCCTCCTTGGAGGCCGATGGGGCCCTGGAGCATCTGTGTAGCCTGAGCTGGTATTCCATCTTTAGAGTGAGCAACAGGCCTTGATCCCAGACTGCCCAACTTAGGTCAGACATTAGGCTAAGAATGTTTTTTTCTTTCTCACTTTTGGCTATGTTTGTAAAGCTGTACTGTTTTATTTCTCTAGTTTAGAATATTGGTTAGCATAGTTGCTCAAAGACTGTGGATCTAACTTGTGAGGCTGGTGGGCAAGCCAGGTGGACAGCCCAGAGGAATAACATCTGGAATGGCAGCCAACCTTCCCGTGTGTCCCTGCCTTCCTGACCCATGCCACACTCTCCACATGCTCCGCCTCCAGTATGCCTTATCGCTCAAACATGGTTGAAACTAGAAAAGGCCGTCAGGGTGAATCCAAGTAAACAGGGACTGAAATTTCAGAGTGAATAGTGGTGGTGGTGGTGGTGGTGGTGGTGGTGGTGTGTGTGGGCATGTGTGAAGAGATTTAGGATTTTAAATGTTAAAACTGCAATGAAAAAATTTAAAGATAAGTTTCTTTAATGCAACAAAATTTAAGTTGGGGAGAAGGTATGAAGGCGACTCCAACTTCATTCATGTTTTATCTTATTAAAAAAGAGAGCTCTGAAGCAAATATGGCAAAGCAATCATCTATAAATTGTGGGTGATATATTCTCTTTTTAAAAAACCACTTCATGGGCAAAGGACACTAAGGAGAAAGTAAACAAATGGGATTACATCAAAATCAAAAGCTTCTGCACAGCAAAAGAATCCAGTCAACAAAATGAAAAGGGAGCCCACTGTATGGGAGAACATATTTGGCAATGATACTTCTGATAAAGGGTTAACATACAAAAGATATAAGGGACTCATACAACTTAACAAAAGGAAGACAAACAACCAATTTAAAAATGGGCGAAGGACCTAAATAGACACTTCTCCAAAAGGAACATACAGAAGACTAAGAAACATATGAAAAAATGCTCAAAGTTACTGATATCGGAGAGATGCAAATTAAAACAACAATAAAGTATCACCTCACACCTGTCAGAATGACTATCATCAACAAATCAACAAATGACAAGTGCTAGAGAAAAGGGAACCCTAATACACTGCTGGTGGGAAGCAGACTGGTGCAGCCATTATGGAAAACAGTATGGCGTTTCCTCAAAAAATTAAATATGAAACTGCCATTTGTCCCAGTGATCTCACTTCTAGGAATATATCCTAAGAGACAAAAACACCTATCAGAAAGAATGTATGCAACTTTATGTTCATATGCCTGCAATTTACAATAGCTAAGATGTGGAAAGAGCTCAAGTGCTCATCAGTAGATGAGTGGATAAAAAAAGCTATAGTACATTTACACCATGGAATACTATGCAGCGGTAAAAAAGAAGGATTTCTTACCCTTTGAGACAGCATGGAGGGACCTGGAGAGTATCATGCTAAGTGAAATAAGCCAGTCAGAGGAAGACAAGTATCACATGATCTCACTAATGACCAAAATAAACTGATGAACAAAAAAGATCCAGAGACACAAAAGCCTGGAATAGACTATGGAATCTCAGAGGGAAAGTGGAAGAGGGTGGGTAGGTGAAAAGAGATCAGCCAAAGAACTTGTATGCATGTATGCATAACCTTTGGACACAGATAATAGGGTGGTGAAGGCCGGGGGCAGTAACGTGGATGTGGGCTAGAAGAGGTCAATGGAGAAAAAAAAAGGGGGCATATGTAATACTTTTAACAATAAAGATGGGGGAAAACCCCATTTCATTGGATTTAATGCATATACCACACAATTCACCCATTGAAAGTGAACAAGTCAGTGTTTTTAGTATATTTTCACAAGTTTGTGCAACCATCACTGTCAATTTGGGAGCATTTTCATCACCTCACAAAACTCCATATTCTTAGCTATCACTCCCCTACTCACCCCAGCCCTAATTAGGTAACCACTAGTTTGCTTTTTGTCTCCATATACAGGGGGTCCTCCCAAAATGCATATACACATTGAACAATTAAAAAGTCAGTATTTATTAGCTTACAGTTCATTTTAAAAATTTAAAAGGATCTCTAGAAATGAATACATTTTTTTTTTTTGTCCATGTCAGTTTTCAAAATGATGACTGTTCTGGTCTAGGCACTGCTGATAACATGAAGCAGTGAAATCCCAAACATCAAGAGTCATTTTGTTTGGTATTCGTGCACCTTCAATTCGTTGCCCATTGCCAGTTTTGTACTGTAAACTTTATCTTTTATGTATCTCCATAAAAATCTATTGGATACATTTTCTTTATTCAAAGCTTAGTCTGTCTTCACTCATTATTTCAAATCAGTTAAAGCTGAAAAGGAGTGAAAATAAAGTCAGCTATGAACTGTTAAAGTGTGCATACAGTTTTTGGGGATACCCTATATTTACCTATTCTGGACATTTCTATCAATAGAATCATATAGTGTATGTCAGGTCCCTCCTGTCAGACTTATTTCATTCTTCATAAATGTTTCAAGGTCCTCCCTTGTAGTGGGACATACCAGCACTTCATTTCTTTTTGTGGCTGGTATAGTCCTTCATACTTTTCTGTAGTTAAGAATATTTTTCAGCCTGGCAGGATAATCTATTGTGGTTATGTTGTAAGAATTTTTTTATGTGTGAAAACTTAATAAAACAGGGAAGTGGGATCGGGAGAATGGGGGTTTGGGTCCAGGTGCAAATGCGGTGGCTGGGGAAAGCCTCAGTTCAGAGGTGACATTTGGGGAAAGATTTGACGGAGGTACACAGACCTTTGAGGAGGTGCTCCAGATAGAGGTATGGCAGGTATAACTACCACGAGAGGAGCATGTCTGGATAGTTCAAAGAATCCCAAGGTTGGCAGTGAACAGTAGAACATGAGGCTGGAGAGATGTCAGGGGAGGACACCGAGGTCACTTAGGACCTTGTAGACTGTTGGCAGAATTTGGCTTTTCTTCTGGGTGAAATAGGAAGCTGTGAGAAGGCTTTGAAAAAAGGCATGACTTTGCTGCCATACAAATTCAAGGACCCTTTTGCTGCCCGGTTGGCTCTGGACCCTAGGACTAAGGGCACAGCAGGAAGTCCAGTCTGAAAAACATGAGTGTGACCATGATTTGGATGGCACTGACCGTAGGGTCTTCTCTTGGTGGCCAATAGGAAGGCGTGGCCATTGGCTGAGGTGGTAGAGGCTTGAGAGGGGCAGGTGTGGGTGGTGGGAAAAGGTCAGTGGTAATGGTTTTGATAATGCTCTTTCTCAACCTTCACTTCTTCATTGTACATAGTTCAGCTCTGACACAGCATCTGTACATTGTTAAAACTGCTAGGCCTGGTCTCCACTTATACATCGTTTCTCCCAGGAAGCTTTTACCAGGTCCTCCCGAAACTGGGTTAAGGTCCTGCTGGTTCTGACAGCCCCTGTGCTCCCCCAATGGCCCTGAGCTTACAGTGTTGCTGTTGTAACAACAGGTGGGCAGGCCAGGTGTGACCCTCTGCCCTGTGCTGGGTGGCAGCACCAGTGGAGAGTGCCCATGTCCCCCAGGAGTATAGGGGATGCTTAAAATTAATTGGTGGCATCCCTGCCTAAGTGACAGGAAGGCACTTTCCTCTCTCACTCTGGAGTCTCTTGCTCACTGTTCAGGATGGGAATGGAACAATGTACGATCCTCAGTTGCATTTCTTGGTCTCCCAATGCCTTTCCTCTACCTTCCCAGCTTCTCAGTATTTTTGGTTTCCCTTTGGGTGAAGGCATGCCTACATGCGGGGAGAGACATTGATGCTAATTAAAGGGGAACAGGCAGCTCCCTGCTATTAATGAGTAAAAAATAGCCCAGCACTGAAAATGAGAGAGGAAGATTTATCTTTGTTTTAAGAGTTAAACATATCTCCTGGGAACTTCAGTACATTACTGAAATAAATGGCTGTAAATTTCCCTTAGCCCAAATCAGTAATTTAAGGTGACAAAAGCCTGGTGGGAGTGACAGATTATATTTAATATTGAGGTGACAGGTGAAATGTCATCCTCCTCATTTGCTATTTTTTTCCAAGTTAAAGTTTCAAAGGGGCACCAGAAACATTTATCATCTAAGTTTTTCATTCCTGTCAGAGGTTACTATGGCGCTTAAAACACACACACACACACACACACACACACACACACACACACAAAACAACCACCCCCAAACAACCCTGCACAAATATAGGTCTTAAATGTTCATTTGTTTTAAAGTGACTAAAAGTAGAATCCATGCCACTTGACCCTTCATTTTCCACGATGACCCTCCTAAGGGTTTTGTCCTTATAGCCTGACAGCTATACTGAGAAAGAGATGCCATATGTTCAGGGTCTTCAGCGAGATTCTTTCTTTTCTGTGTGATCCATGTTCCCTCACCCACAAAGCCCTGCTAGCAGCCTTATAAGATCAGTGCTTCATTCTTGGGTCTTGGGAACAGAAGTGTAATGTCAAGGTGCGTGGGCTCAGACCCACAGGTAGGTCAGGCCACCTTTTGTGGGATGAATGTGGTCCCAGTCACACTGGTGAAGTCCTCCCGGGAATCGGAGGGTCATGCAGGGACCCCCGAGGTGGATCTTGAAACCTTTCTGTAGGAGACGCAGCTGATCACAATGGGGCATTGCAGAGCCGATGTAAGAGGGGGACTTGGACCTGTTTTCCGGCACCTGAGAGGTTACAAGACAGGAGAGGTCACTTGTTCTGTGCACTGACCGCATCAGAAGGCTGGGTTAGAACAGCTGGGAGAAGAGCCAGAGGGGGTGGTGGTGAAGAACTTGGTCTTTGCATCAGACAGACATGTCTAATTCCAGACTTCAGGGTTTCACTCGGCAGCTCCTGGTTGGGGGTCGGTTTTGAACCAGGCATTTTTCTAGGCCTGGGGAATACAGCGGACATGGGATGGAGAAGGACCAACCCTTGTGGAGCTTACATCTTAGTGGGAAAGCCAAGAAAAAAAAATCCATATTCACCTACTGAGAAGGTATCACAGTAAATTAAACAGGGTGATTGAGAGAAAGCAGGATGCACGGGGTGGAAGAGAACGCTGTGTGCAGGGTGCTCAGAGGCTGCTCTACTGGGTCATCGCTTGGGCTGAGAACTGAACAGTGAACCAGTCACAGAAGATCCAGGAGGAGGGCATTCAACATGGGGGGAGGCCTGATGTGCTCAGAATTCAAATTCCTATCCACAGAGCTGACAGGCTCACACCGGTGGGAATCAGGTTATGTCCCCATAGATGGGTCAAAGGTTCCGCTGGGGAAGGACCTGCAAAGTCACAACCGGTGGTTCTAAGTCCTGCAGCATCTGAGCTGCTTCTTCTTCTTCTTCTTCTTCTTCTTCTTCTTCTTCTTCTTCTTCTTCTTAAATATATTTTATTGATTTTTTACAGAGAGGAAGAGAGAGAGTTAGAAACATCGATGAGATAGAGTCATCGATCAGCTGCCTCTTGCACACCCCCACTGGAGATGTGCCCGCAACCAAGGTACATTCCCCTGACAGAAATCGAACCGAGGACCTTTCAGTCCGCAGACTGGCACTCTATCCACTGAGCCAAACCGGTTTTGGCGTCTGAGCTCCTTCTAAAAGAGCTTTCCCATGTGCAGACTCTGTTGTGCTATTTCCTTGCTCTGTGTTCTGTTGGGGTCCCGGATGATGATGATGATGATGATGATGATGATGATGATGAAGACAATGGCAACAACTACAGCTGTATCACAGCTTACTCCGAGGGCTCTTGCGCACTTGATGCTTCATGTGTCACCTCCTTGAATTCCTCCCTAAGAGTTGGACACTGTAACTGTTCCCCAGTTGTCCTGATGGCACTGAGGCTTTGAGAGGATACGTGACTTGCTTGAGGCCACACAGCACCGGCACTGCTTCCAGAACCAGGCGTGGCATTACTCCTGCAAATCAGAAGGACTTACATTCGGGAGTAGAGTTTAGAAACTCATCGTGTCCAGGATACCACTGTCTCTACTGTGTGTGACCAACAGTAGAAAATTTGGAAAACGATTCTTTTCCTGAATAAAATACTCATGCAGCCATCTTCATGGTGATAATGAATGGGACCAATATGGGCACATTTTGGGGGGAGCAGTTGATCTTCCAGGTAGGAGAATATTATGATATTTAATCTTTGAATGAATAGATGTCTTGGGGTAAAAAAAGCTTCATTTGAGGAAATCTGTCTTTTCTTCTCCCCTCCCCCAATACCCAATTTTGGGGAAAGAGCCTGAATGGGGATAAATTCTAATCCCCTCTCTGCCCCAACACTAGCTGTGTGACCCGCTTCCTGCTGGGAATTAGCTTTGTGGATTGTGAGAGGTCTGGGCCAGCTGTCACCTAGCTGGCTCAGCGTCAATGCCTTTTAACTCACAGAAGGGTCTGGAGTGGCACCTGACCGGCCCCGGCCCCTGTTGTATCTTGAGCATCTTTGTCTGGATCCGATCCGGCTAAGAGCTCAGGCTGTGGTCATACCCTGTGCATTCACTTAGGAGCGGAGCCAGCTCCCACTGTGCGTTCTTCATCGCCGGGGCTGCCTCCCGGCTCCCCAGGAGGAGATGGATTGTCCGGGAGGCACACTGCAGCTCGGAGCCCACAACCATCCATCACCCAGACACCTGTGCTCTGGGCAGGATGACTTTGGTGACGCACGCGTCAATGTCAGCCCTGGGCCTCGGTGCCTGGCGGGAGCCTGATGTCTGAGGGCACATTGAGCAGCTGCTAAAGATCTGGTCATGGTTAATAAAGGGACCTTATTGATGAGATAAAACATGCTGGCCAACTTTGGGGAAAACCAGGGAGTCTGGCTGTAGGAGGGTCGACATAGGTAAGAGATGGGGCTCAAGTGAGCCTGGTGTTTTTCTAGGAGAACATCCAGGACATAGAAGAGAGGGTAAACTAGTGAAATATTTATTAAGCACTTGCCATGATAGACCCTGTGCTGAATGCTTTGCACAGACTGAAGTCTAATTATTTTTTAAAAAAATACATATTTTTATTGATTTCAGAGATGAAGGGAGAGGGAGAGAGAGATAGAAACATCAATAATGAGAGGGAATCATTGATTGGCTGCCTCTTGCATGCCCCCTACTGGGGATTGAGCCCACAATCCGTGCATGTGCCTGACTGGGAACTGAATCATGATCTACTGGTTCATAGGTTATTGCTCAACCACTAAGCCACACGAGTCCGGCTGAAGTCTGATTCTTAACCATTATCCTCTCCTTCTTGCTTCTTCACTCCATCCCTGTGTGTTATATAGCCACACTCGTTGCATGTGACTTTGCTGTGCATCCCAACAGAGTAGAAGGACTGTCCTCTCCCCCCTCTACTCCCCCCTCCCTCCCCCCCACACACCATTTGATGTTGAACTTGGCTATGTGACTTGATTTGGCCAAAGAAATCCCAGGGAATGTGATTCAGGCAGAGGCGTGAAAGGTGCTGGCGTGCTTTAGCTTATATTCCTAGCCTTCTGCTTCTTGCTGCGACAAGAGCATGCCCCGGGAAGCCCTTTTCTGTGTCTTAGACCGGAACCCAACCTGCAGCCTCTCACTAAATCCAGCCACAGGGGCAGAGCCAACCTACCTACAGATCTCCAAGTGAGGCACACATGCTGCTTGTAAATCACTAGGTTCAGGGTTGTTACACGTTACCATAGCAATAGCTGCCAGACACAAGGGGATCAGCTATATCGTTTTAGTTTCCTCCCTTTTTCTTGCCCTCGCCTCCATACTATATAACAGGTGCCGTGTGAAGATTGGGGAAATCAAACACAGTCCCTCCCTTCATAGATCTGTCTTGTGGGGGAGTTCATTGACAGGCGGATGAACTAAAATGATACACTTGAAACACAAGCAAAGCATGCGATTCATTGACTCAGCCTGGGTGTTGGGAGGTTTCACCTGGAGGACAACATTCGGCCCGGGCTTTGAAGGTTTCATAGGAGTTTTCCAGAACCACTATTCTACAGCAAAGGAAGTGCTTTCTTTCATAGTTTCTGCATCCCTGGGGCCTGGTAAATGACAGCCACCCAGTCATGGGTGAAAGAAGAAAATCCAGAAGGTTCTTAGGAAGGTCTGGTCTGACCTTCTCAGCCGGCCAAGTCAACTCCAGCAGAGCTGTTCCAGTCCCTTGTACGTCTTGAGCTCCATCTGCCTGGTAGCCTTTTCCCTGCGAAGCTCTCTTATTTGTTTGGGCTTGAATGAAGCAGGAAGCAGCCCCTGCAGGTTCCAATAAGATCCCGAGGTCAGAACATCTGTGTACAGGGCCTTTGGTCTTCGCCTGATTAAGTAATGAACCATCATCATTCATCTCTGTTCACGCTGGAAGAATTCAATTTAGCCAGTTCATGTCGGTGAATTGCAAAATCTGAGGAAATGACAGTTTCCACACAATAAAAGCAGGCACCATATTTTTGTGACATGACTATAATGGTCCAAGTACACGGCTGTGATTGGGTTTGTCAACTGCAAACATAAATTAGTCATTCTCCGAACTCCAGCGCGGCTTCCCGGATGCGTTTTAATTGCTGTGCTTTGTGGCGCAGGGAAACCTGGCACGGTGCGACTGGAGCAAACTGTTCCTTTGGAAATTGCCAGTGTCTTTTCAGCTGGAGCAGCGTGTGGGTGTGTACGTGTCTGCGCACAGACACCTGTCTCTTTCTCGAAAGGTGCTGGGTTGAGGCCTAACATCGCAGTCTCAGGGAAGCTTGAGCAGGAAGTAATCATGTGCTACACAGCACCTTGACTTTCCCATTATCCAGACTAATGAGAGAAGATCAAGGGCGTGGATAATCGAAAACATGGACAATCCCCAGGGATTGTCATTTGTGTGTGTGTATTTGGCCCCTGGCATATTAATGTTAATTATCAGGTATGGCTTAGACTGAGCTATTTCAGAACCATAAATCAGGATGCAAATGTCTCCAAATTAAAATTTTTGATCAGAAATTATCATTTATATATTTATATCTATATCTATATCTATATTGATCAGAAATTTTAATTTGGAGAACATATATATATTAAATTTTATAAATTTTAATACGCACACACACACACACACACACACACACACACACACTGAATGACCAGATTATTATGATCTTTGAACGCATAATAACCTGGCCACTCAGTATATTTATATCTCAAATGGGTATGAAAAGTATTCTAGACTTTTGCTGGAGATCAACCACCTATTTGCCCTGAACTTTCTATCAGCCAGTGAAAAGAGGAAAACTGATCAGTTGCATGATTTATAGTATCGTTGATATCAAATAAATGAGGTATTCAAGAGAAGTACACCGAGTGACCAGATTATTAGGCATTCAGAGATCTTAATAATCTGGCCACTCTGTGTTTGTGTATGTGTGTGTGTGTGTGTGTGTGTGTGTGTGTGTGTGTATTTATGAAACATCTTACAAAGGTTAAGTTTTATATTTAATGATTCATCTACAAAAGAAGGAATAAGGTTAGCTAGCTCATCTTCTATATACCAGACACAATCCCCAGCTTTTTAAACTTACTAATTTAATGAATGCTTATAGTATCCCAGTGACATAGACACCTTTTATATCCAAAAGGTCTGATATGCATCTCAGATATTAAGTGGGGAAAATCTGCATGGCCAACCACGACTGTGCAGGGAAATTTGGCCTCTTTCTTACCTGCTCACAAACCCTTTCAAACACCCTCCTTCCCTTCATCAAACGTTTATTGAGTATTGTGTACAGCAGATGAATAGGGCACATATCCATTAGGAAACCGGTGGTCCTCAATCACACGGTCCCCCGCACTGTGACTTGTGTCTAGATTAGATGGGCCTCCTCTCAGCTGGGTTCTCACTCTGGTAGCCCCAGACTTGCCAAGTCAAGTCAGGGACAGTGATTGCTTGGCAAGTGCCTAGGTAAGGCAGATGGGGCCTGTGGATTCTTTCTTAGGAAGCATCCTCTCCTGGGGGCTCTGTGTTCTGGAGTTTTGGCAGCAAGTGGCACTTGAGAAGAAACACAGCTGTATTTCGGATTTTCTTTCCGGTAATGGGAAAGAAACTTGTTGCAGAAAAATGTTCCCATGGAGAACAACTAGAAAAACTAGGCCCCGAGTAAAAGAAACAAAACCCACCACCATCACCACCACCACCAACATAAACAACCAAACTCATGCATCTAGGACATCAAAGAGCTACCAAGGCAGCCAGCACTTAGGGAACTTGGGTCCTGGAAAGGGGAGAAGCCCAGTGATACCAGTCCATGATTCTTCAGTGTCTTCCCCTATAAGGCATCTGACAACTGCAAACTGCATGAAACTGAGAGGGTAAGAAGTTGGGTAGAAAGCAGTGGTCAAAAGTCTGGAAGACCAAGCAGGAAGTTTGGAAGTCTCATGGCTCTGGGAAACAAATATTGAAATCTGGGTCTGCTGAAGGTTTCATAGGAGGTCGTGTCCAGGAAAGGCTGTATTTTGGGACTTTTAAGAAACTGAAAAAATAGAGTAGCCCTCAGAAAAGCCCAGCTTCAGATTTCTCACTCCTCAGCTGGATTCAGGTGACTGGCCTCTATTTTCTCCCAAAATAAAACAGGCCCATTCAAAAGGAAGATATAGTTCATCAGAACCTCAAATTATTTTCATACTTTTTCCATACACAATATCTTGCATTGAATAAAACCCAGACATATTATCAATAGAAAACAGGACCAAATAACCAAAAACCAACACAAGACTTGGAATTATTTAGACATGGACTTTAATATAACTATGATTAATATGCCTAATAAAATAAAAAATGGAGAACTATTCAAAGAACTAGAGTTTATTAAAAAAGCATATGATAGTTCTGTAACTGAAGAATACTTTAGCTGAACAATATCAGGCCATGGACCCAAGAAGTTCTATAAACCTCAAGCAAAGTAAGTACAAAGAAGACTATTCAAGGTATATCATCATAAAACTTCTGAAAACTGAAAAGGAAGTCAGTCTTCAGATGGGCAACAAGATAAACATCTGACTTCTTTAAAGGTGTAGTGAAAGCCAGAGACAATGGAATTACATCTTTGAAGCACAGAAAGAAAATGCTACTTAGAGTTTCATATCTAGAGGGAATAACCTTTTGGTACAATGGGAAATAAAGGTGTTTTAGGACAAATAAAATAAGCAGATCATAATAAAAGAAATACTACCATACTACACAAGAGTTTTCAGGCAGAAGAAACATGATTCCAGGAAGAATAGAAATTCTGGGAAGGATTAAGATCAATTCAAAAGGAGATTATAGATAAATCTAAATATATACTGATTTTATAAATAATATATGCAAAGATAAACAACCCAATAAAAAAAAAGTTCACACAATATATAGAATATATACAAATGGCTAATAAGCATATGAAAAGATAGTCAACATCATTAGTCCTTAGGGAAAAACAAATGAAAATCCACAGTGAGATACTATTTAACATCCACAGAATGGCTCTCATAAATGAGACCGGCAATAACAAACATTAAAAGGATGTGGAGAAATGAGAATTTTAGAACAGTGCTGGTCAGAATGTAAAATGGTGCATCCACTTTGCAAAATAGTTTGGCAGTTTCTCAATAAGTTGAAACTATTATTACATTTCCAGGTGCCTACCCAAGAGAAATAAAACAAATGCCCATACAAAGACTTTCTCTCATGCAGATGTTCATAGCAGTAATGTTATAATAGTAAAAGAAAATGGAACCTTCATAAATATCCATCAGCTGGTGAATGGATAGGCAATTGTGTGTATCAAACAATGGAACACTATTCAGTAATAAAAGAGAGCAAACTATTGACACACACTGTGTCATAGATAAACCTAAAAAATATGCTAAGTGAAAGAAACCAGACACAAGAGACCATGCAGTGTGATCCCATTTTTATGAAATGTCCAGAAAAGGCAAATTTATGGAGACAGGATGTAGATGCGTGGTTGCCTGGAGCCAGGAATAGGAAGGAGGATTTGTACTATAAATGGTCATAGAGGTTTTATTGGGGGGGATAAAATGCTCTAAAACTAATTTATGGTGATGGTTGCATCACTTAGCAAAATTTACTAAGAAGCACTAAATTGCATCCTTGAGATGATTGAATTTTATGATAGGTGAAACATACCTGAATACAGTTGTTTAAAATATATGGAAAATTAAAATAAGTAACCACACAAGCAGGGAAAGTCAAAAGGTTTAGTGGTAGAAATCTCTTGAATTGACCAAAAAGTGGTAAAATTGATGTTATATTAGACTACTAAGTCAAAGATGTGTGTCATTATTTCTATGGTAACCACTAATAGAAGAGTGAAAATGTGTAGCTATAAAGCTAATACAGGGAAAAGTATGATAAAAATACTTGATTAATAAAAAAGAAGCAAAGAAAGATAGGAAAAGCAACATAAAACATTTTGCCAAATAGAAAACCAAGAGGGAGATAGTTTATTTAAACCCAGGAATGTCAGTAATTACATTATATATATAAACAGACTAGATATTCCAGTTAACAACAAAAAAAATTCCAACAGTATTTATAATGATAAAAGCATAATATACTAATTAGGACAGCCAAACGACCTTCCAGACATCATTTTGGACATCCTTCCAGACGAAGACACAGAAGTGGGGGCCAAGGCGTAGGCAGATAGGGGTGATCAGTCAGGCAGGTGAGTGGTTAGGAGCCAGTGGTCTCAGATTGTGAGAGTGATGTTTGACTGCCGGTTTAGGCCTGATCCCACAGGGATCTCTGCGGGATCCAGGCTAAACTGTGGGATTGGGCCTAAACCGGCAGTTGAACATTCCCTGAAGGTTCCCAGATTGTGAGGGGTACCAGATTGTAAGAGGATCCCCCACACCCTGCCATGCATGAATTTCGTGCACCAGGCCTCCAGTGTTCTTTTAAGAGATAGACCTTAAACACAAGATACAGAAAGATTCTCAGTAAAATAAAAGAATCTACTATGTGAGCACTAATGGAGAGAAAGCTATAGTGCCATTGTGCTAATAGAAGGCAAAGCAGACCTGAAGACAATAGACAAAAGACAGTACTAGGTAAAGGAGAAATATTTCATTATGATAGCAAAGGCAGGCTATTAAATCTGAAAGATTATAAATTTAATATTTAAAAACTATATGTACCTATTAACATTGCACATATACACTGAGTGGCCAGATTATTATGATTTCTGAATGCATAATAATCTGGCCACTCAAAATATACCCTATATAAGAAAAGGCTAATATGCAAATTGTCCTCTTGACCAAAAGTTTGACCAGCAGGCAGGCCGGTCTACCACACATGTCCCCTCCCCCTGGCAAGGCTGGCTGGACCCCACCCATGCACAAATTCATGCACCGGACCTCTAATATCTACACTAATAAAAGAGAAACATGCAAATGGACTGTATCTTCATTATGCCAACCAATCACACCCACCAGCCAATCAAGAGCAAGTATGCAAATTAACCAATCCAAGATGGCTTGGCCATGGAGCAGTTAATGGCTCCGGCAATGGAGGAATAAATAAATTCCAGATACCAGGGCCTCCTCTTGGGTTGCTGGGGGGCATGGCCGGCCTGCAAACCACCACAGGGCCCTTGCCCAGGCCACCCTATACCCCAAGGGAACCCCCACCTTGATCTGCAACATCCTTTAGGGTAAACCAGCCAGCCCCCATTCTTGCACCAGGCCTCTAACTTGTCTAATAAAAGAGTAATATGCAAATTGACTGTTGCTCCAACACACAAGATGGCTTCCCCCATGTGGCCACAAGATGGCTGCCACAAGATGGCCAGCAGGGGAGGGCAGTTGGGGGGAGCAGGCCTGCAGGAGAGAGCAGTTGGGAGGGTCCAGGCCTGCAGGGGAAGGAAGTTGGGGGGGCCAGGCCTACAGGGGAGGGCAGTTAGGGGCAATCAGGCTGGCAGAGGAGCAGTTAGGCATCAATCACCCTGGCAGGGGAGTGGTTAGGAGATGATCATGCTGGCAGGCAGAAGCAATTATGGTCAGTCAGGAAGGCAGGCAGGTGAGCAGTTGGGAGCCAGCAGTCCTGGATTGTGAGAGAGCAGTCGGACATTTCTTAAGGGGTCCTAGATTGGAGAGGGTGCAGGCTGGGCTGAGGGACCCTTTTACTACCCCCCTCCCCACGTGCATGAAATTTGTGCATCAGTCATCTAGTGTACACACACACACACACACACACACACACACACACACATACACACACACTGAGTGGCCAGATTATTTTGCATTCAGAGTTCATAATTATCTGGCCACTCAGTGTGTGTGTGTGTGTGTGTGTGTATGTGTGTGTGTGTGTGTGTTTGTATATGATAGAACTAAGAGCATATTCACAATCACAGTAGGAATTATTAACAGAACTATGCCTCAGGATAATGATAATAATTTTTATTCTTTAATTGATTCGGAGAGAGACAGAAACAGAGATAGAGATAGAGACCGACCAACTGAGACCTCATGGAACATCACTCAGAAAGATAAAACTCTCCTATTTTTAAATAAATCTGTATTCTTTCCCCAGTCAGCAGTTTCTGGTGCTTTCCTATCAAGAAGAACATTCTTTTGGCTAACCTGAATCCCTCATGGCATGATTTAAATGCCTCTCATCTGCTTATCGCAGTCTTATGGACTGAAGAGGAGCAACTCCTGGAGCTGACACGGAGAGCAAGGTTATTGTTTCCTCCATCATCACACGCCTAATGGAGCGGAGAAGAGTCCAGATTCTGATGGAGCCAGCCTCCCTGGCTTCCAAAATAAGATGCTGCTCTTACTACCCGTGCGACCTTGGGGCAAATCACTTCTCCTGAGCACACCGGTCTGCAAACACAGCGATCGATAGTGGCCATTATGCTTCTGCTCAGTGTGGAGGGTTGGAATTGTTCACCTGTCCCCCAGCACTGAGGAAAGCTCCCAGCATCTAGTCGGTTCTTCATAAACAGTTGTCAAACCAGCGTTCCATCAGGACCACCATCTCTGGCTCTGTGCTCCATCGCACGTCAGAGATCCTAACCGGCTGAGGTTGGGCATTCCTGAAGGAAATGCAATCCTTCCTTCAGCTGTCTTCACCCATCACTCTCTCTGCTAGGGCTCAACTGATCTCCACGAAAGGTGTCTCATGTTTTAAAATTAGGCAGTGTAGCAGATTCCTGAGGCTGCAGATTACCACCAACGTGGTGGCTGAAATGACAAAAATGTATTCTCCCACAATTCTGGAGTCAGAAGTTCAAAATCAAGGTGTTGACGGGGCTGAGTTCCCCACTGAGGCTCCAGGGTGGAGTCCGTTCCTGGCCTCTTCCGGCTTCTGGTGACTCCAGGCGTTGCATGGCTTGCGGCTGCATCCCTCCAGCCTCTGCCTCTGCCTCTGTGGTCATGTGGCTGTGTGTGTGTGTGTGTGTGTGTGTGTGTGTGTGTGTGTGAAGAATCCCTCCACCTCTCTCTTGTATCACTTCCCTAGATAATCCAGGATAATCTCCCCCGTCTCACGATCCTTAATCACACCAGTATGGACCACTTTCCCATGTAAGGTAACATGCAGAGGGTGCAGGCACTAAGACCTGATTTCTTGACATGGCCCTTATTCAGCTACTACAGGTAGAGAATGGAAAGAGCAAAGGACTGTAGGAATGTAGGCAACTGGAAGAGAGAGTGCAGGTGGAACACTCTGTGCAGGATGGAACCTTCCTGCACTGAAATCCATTTGGTCTCTCGAGCGTCACCCCCCAGACCTCTCCATAGCTTTTGACATCATGGAACAGTTCTCTCTGGAAACAATCTCTTTCCTTTGTCAACGGTGCCACCCGTGGTCTCTTGGTTTCCCCTCGGCATCTCCCGAAGCTCCAGCTCCGCTGGCTACTGTGGGTTGGGCTGCCATTTTTTGGAACTCAGGTGTGGCTTAAGGTTCTGCCCTAGGCCCCTCCCATTTCGCTGAGGGAAAGCAGAGACTCAGAGAGCTACATGACCTGCCCAAGGTCACTCAAGGAGCAAGAGGCAAAATCTTGATTGTACTTGATGTCCGACTCAAATGTCCCAGCTCCACTGTGACCTGTGAGCTGCCTCTCCACCTTAACATACCACAGCACCGAGCATGTACTAGGTGCTCAATAAACATCCCAGCCAATGTGAATCACAGAATGCAACCCCTGGTCATCTGGATCTAATCTAGTATTTCTTCCTGCCAACATTTTGGTAAAGATGTGATATCCCCCCTCCCCACTGCCCCAGAGGGAGTAGCTGTCCTGAAATTGCAGTTCTTCTTAGCATTTTCATTTTCAGCAGCTCTGATTTTTATGTTCAGGGACCACACTTAATTATTGCATAACATCTGCCAGCACAAAATGCTGTTTTGTTGCTGAATCATTCCCAAGAGCGCCCTGCGTACTCTTGTGCTTAGAGCCACAGCTCCTGCAGGGGCCCTGGGCCAGTGGAAGTACCTCCTGGTTCAGGGGCTGCAGGAGATTCAAGATGGCCTGGCTTTGAACTCAGTCACTAATGAGATCACCGGGGCCTTAATAAAGAGATGCACCTTCTGAACCTCAGGCAGTGGCTCTTATCAAACATTTCATGACCTCAGCATGGCTTTCCAGGAACCTTTCTCAGGAGGCATTTTTAAGGTGGGATTTTTTTTCTCATGCTTTCACCTGGGGTTCCATAATGAGGATCAGAATAGCTCACCATACGGAGTTCTTTCCCCACGTGCCAGGCGGCGTTCGAAGCATCATCACACTTTATCACATTCTAGTTCCACAGTGTCCCACCACACATGGACCATTTTACAGGGGAGAAATCCAGTCTCCGGGTTGAGCTGCCCAGGCTAACCCAGTGGGTGGGTGGGAACAGGATCTCGACCCAGAAAAGCTGACCCCAGAGCCCACAGGGTCAGCTTCCAGCCTCTGAGGTCAAGGCAGGGGACCCACTGCTCAGAATGAAGCCACCACCACACTCAGTTGAATTCCTGTCTCCGCCATTCATTGCGATTCTTGGCTCAGAAGATTCTTAGTTACCGGGATGAGGTGAGGTCCAGCCACCTTTGGTTGGCTTGATTGGGGCCTTCTAGGTCTCATCCCCTCCTTGCTCTTCAGCCTATGGCTTCCCCCCACCCTGCAGCACCCATCTCTCCCAGGCCCCGTACTTTGCTTTTCCTCCTGCCTTTGCCTTGTTGGCAATTCCTCTGCCCTTGGGCGGAATTAGGCGCCAGGGTTTTCTCCCTGCTCCCTGGGGTCTCTGCACAATGCCATCATGATATCTATTATTATTATTATTATTATTATTGATTTTAGAGGTGAAGGGAGAGGGAGATAGAAACATCAATGATGAGAGAGAATCGTTGATTGGCTGTCTCCTACATGCCCCACACAGGGAATCAAGCCTGCAGTCGAGCATGTGAAATGGTTGGGAATCTTGGTTCATAGGTTGACACTCAACCACTGAGCCATGCCGGCTGGCCCCCATCATGCTGTCTTTTTTTTTTTTTTTTTTTTTTTTTTTTTTACAGAGAGGAAGGGATAGTTAGAAACATCAATGAGTGAGAAGCATCGATCAACTGCCTAATGTACACCCCTCATTGGGGATGTGCCCACAACCAACATACATGCCCTTGCCTGGAATCGAACCCGGGACCCTTTAGTCCCCAGGCTGACACTCTATCTAGTGAGCCAAACCAGCTAGGGCCCCATCATGGTGTCTTTGTGCCAGTGTGGCTCACCTCTCACAGCTCCCTGCACTGCCCCGGAGCCCTTAGAGCTGGCCTTTGGCATCCGCCTCTGCAATCAGACCGTCAGTCCCACCCGACTCCTCTCTGTGAGGACAGGGACTATGTCTTTTTCTCACTGCAAGTCCTGGCCTTCAGCGCAAGTTCATAGTTCAAGTTCAGAGTATTTTTTGAATGAGTGAATCTTCTACTTACATGTTGGGTTCCTCAGCAGACTGACAGGAGGCATTGGTGTGTGCACACAGAGACACTGCAGAGGTGGACAGTGCGGTGCTGTGGGCGCTGCCCCAGGAGGCGATAGAACCACAGGCTGGTGTGGGGCAGAAGAGGGGGCTGCCCGGGGCTGCCTGGTGGGAGCCGGGCCTGCCTACTGCCACCCGCAAGAGTGGGCCGAGGGATGAATACCCTCCTCGCTGGCTTGACCTCACCCCCTCTCTGTTCTCTGCCTCCCCATGTTTCCTGTTGGCTGAGCCCCCGGAGCAGCGATAGGACGAGGGGGTCCACTCACGCAGTCGGCCTGGGTCTGCCTCTGGGGGTGTGCCGGCGTGATGTTGTTCATCCAGAATGTGTTAAATAGAGAGAAAAAGGAGCGAATGGCCTTCATCCTCTGGAAAGTGGGAGAAGGGAGAACAGAATGCTACTGGGTTTGCTGGGATGTGACCCTGTCTGGGGTCCATAGGATTTCTCCTGCTCTCAGCCTCTTCTGTCCATACTCAGCCCTGTACCAACTTTCCTACTTAGAGTCAGCAGGCAGTAAATTTGGGACAGTGATCTTTGAGGATGAGACGCACTACTTCATGTAAAGCACTGAGAGCCTGTTGTCCTGGCATAATTATTAATTACATGGTTAATAATTATAATAATTATCACTATTAGCCCTTCACACTCAAAGGAGTTCTGATTTAGAAACAACTCATATAGTCTCACCCACCAGAAGATGATATTAATGCTGAATGTTTGACCAAACTACTTAACTGCTCTGAGTCTCAGCTCGAAAACAGAGTCATCATAACACTTGGCTGGGCTAATTTGGGGGCGGTGATGATGCAGAATGTCTGGTGCAGGGCGGGTCTCCGTTATCCTCAAGCTGTCTGTGGTTCTTCAGGCCCTGAGTCCAGGCAAGTGCAGGGCCTTGGCAGGGTCCTCTGCCTCCCTTAGCATTTCTGCATCCAGAGAGGTTTCTAGAGCAGACCAGCTGGAGGAACCTGGTGCCCCAAACCCTCAGCCCTCCCAAGAGGAAGGCGCGGCCCTCAGCTCTGCTGGCTATCTCACCTGGCTGCTCCACCCTCCGTTCCCCCCCCCCCCCCCCCGGGGCAGTGGCGATGGTTCCCAGGGAAACCTCAAACCAGGTCAGGCCCACTTGCTGTCAGAGAAGGGTGGTGTCTTAACCCAGATTCCTGCGGGCCTGTGGGAGCTGCGGGCTGTCTGAGGACTGATACATAATCCCTTTCCTTCTGGCCGGTTCTCAGATGAGTGGGAGAAAGGGCCTCAGGGCTCCTTAGAGCTGCCCCCTTTTTCCTTTTTTCCATTCTGAGTTGCTTTCCTGTGCTGGCCTCTCAGGGGAGAGGAGAGAACAAATAGCAGCTAGCCCGGCCGGTGCCTTCAGGGAATAGACGTCACCCCCACATCCCTCTCTGGGCAGAATTCGCAGCTCAGAGCTTGTTGTAAAGCCGGCCTCTGGGCCACAGGACGTCCCTTTTATATCGCTTTGACCATGACCCTGAAAACAATCTCCCCATTAGATCAATGGAAAGCGCCCCGTGTGTTAAGACGGCTGGCTAATCTGTATGCTGTGAACCAATCCCAGTGGCGACAGCTGAAAACCGAGGGTGCTGTGTGACGTTGGGGATGTCTCTCTCCCTCTCTGAGCTTCCACTTCATCTCCAATATGAGGGGATGCCCCTCTTCTGGGATGCTGTTCCCTCGCTCTTCTCACCACGTTAGCTCGAATGCATCCTGCAGTTCTCAGCACAGAGGTTTCTCCTGGGAAATCTCGCCTGACTGGATGGGGTGCCCCCATCATAACTCCCATTTACTCACCCCCACCCCGGGAAATCGCCAAACGGAGTCAGCCTTCCTCACTAGACTGTGCGCGCCCTGAGTGCAGGTCCTGGGTCACGTTCACGGGTACCTGACACGGGTCTGGTTTAAAATAGCACCTAATACATAGCCTTTAGGAAATCACTTGTGGAAGGCCCACTGTGCGCCAGCACTGCACTGGGAGCTGGGAGGGGACAGTGATGAGAAAAAAACAGACACAGGCAATTCCTTTCACCTTTATTATATTTGAAAATTTTCATAGTAAAAAAATTTAAAAATATATACACCTCATCCTTTTCTTCGTGGAAGTTACAGTCTCATGGGAAAGAAGCCATTGATAATTACACAATAATTACATTTGTCATTAGAAGTTATGCTTAGGGTTTGGAGAAGTGACAATGTTAACTTTGACAGCTCCAAGTCTCTGGTGAGCCCTGTTCTAAGTGTCCCGTGCACATCCTTCGGGTCCTCACAGAATTTCTGTGAGGAGAGCGCTGTTACCCTGTTTTTTAGAAAGGGAAACTGAGGCAGAGAGCTTCAGTGTACACAGGCTGGTGGACTGGGAATCTATACCAGGGACCCTGACTTGAGTGCCCACCTTTGTATGGTTATATCTACCACCTTTTTGAAGAAGCACCCAAGTCAGTGTGGTCTAGTAATTCTGGAACCAGCCGCTGCCAAAGCAGTTCTTAACAGAGTGCGTTTTCCCGCTCACCCTGGCCCCAAAGACAAGGGGAAATCACAACAGAACCAGGTCAGCCTCCATTGCTATGTGCGGCCACAGTGACCTCCAGTGGTCAATGTGTGAACTACATGAATGGAGGTTTATAGTATAGTATTGGTGCAGTGGGTTGAATTTTATGGAGTCCCTTTGGATTCCTCATCTGGGTCTTACTTGTCTTGGTGTCTCCGAGGACACGTGGAAGGTACACCTTCTAAGGAGCTGGGCCGCGGACGCGGCGTGGACAGGCCCGAGGTCGGGGGCTACGAGATGTCTCTGCCCCCGGGTTCTGTCCAGGTCCATGGAAAGCCCTAGAAACCGCCCATCCCAGCTTCCCTCTCCAGGTGCTTCAGGTCAGGGAGGGCTGTGTGGGCCTGTGACCTGCGAGGCAGAGTTCAGCCCAGTTCACGGAGTCCCCGCTTTTGTAGGCGCCGAGTCCCTGGCTGGGGAGGGACCAGCTTATTATTCATTCACTTACTTGCCCAGCTATTTATTTTTATTTTTATTTTTTAAAATATATTTTATTGATTTTTTTTACAGAGAGGAAAGGAGAATGATAGAGAGTTAGAAACATCGATGAGAAAGAATCATTGATCAGCTGCCTCCTGCACACCTCCTACTGGGGATGTGCCCTCAACCCAGGTACATGCCCTTGACCGGAATCGAACCGGGGACCCTTCAGTCTGCAGGCCGACGCTCTGTCCACTGAGCCAAAAATGGTTTCGGCTTGCCCAGCTATTTATTGAGCATCTGCTATGTGTCAGGTACAGTCCAGGTGCTGAGAATAAAACAGAGAAGAAGGGAGACCAAATTCCTACCTCCTTCTCTCCCAGGTGAGGAGGAAGAGGCCCTCCTCTCTTGGCCACCAACCACTCCCTACCCCACCCCTTCTCCTTCCTTTTAATGTTGTATAATGATTTAATTCCTGGGGTTGTATGTGTGTGTGCAGCGTGTAAGCACGTGCCCAGGGAAAGGAGCTCGGCTTCTACCTCCAGGAATAATAACCGGGAAACACACGTATGCACACACACACACACACACACACACACACCACATACACACACGCACACACTGCCTTCATATGTTTGCTTTCTAGGGAGGATAAATAGACCTTAAGCAGATGATGATGCACAGCACAGAGAGAAGCCGAGTCACTGTTAAGGGGGTAGAGAGCAGAGTGGTGGGTGGGTGCTGTGCTATGTGGGGTGCCCTGGAAGTCTTGCTCAAAAGGCAACATTTAGGAAAAGGCAGAGTCCCTCGCGATAGTGCAGTTTGTTCTTTCTCCCACAGGTGTTTTCACTTGTCTGCAGTCAGCAGACCTAGAGGTAGGAAGTCAGGGCGGAAGTGCAGGTCATCTCCCTGCTGGGATGTGTGCCACGCAGGCCCAGCGGCCCCTGGCCTTGACCGTGGCCTCCCAGAGGACGGAGGGACACAGGGAGGTGAGTCCTGTGGACATCTGGGAAGAACACTGAGCAGTGGGACAGGATAGGCAAAGGCCGGGATGAGGGAGCTTGAGGAATAGCAAGGTGTTTGCTGGGGTGAGGGGGAGAGGGAGGGACAGGGGTAAGGGCAGAGAGCGGGAGGAGGGAGGTGCGGTGACCATCCCATGGGGCTTTAGACGTGCACTGCCGTGTTGCTGGTGAGACACATGTATGAAGGCAACACCTCCTGGGGGGAATGGTGACTCTGCCCACACAGAGCAGGGAGCTGAGACAGGCTCCTGGCTCAGATGGCCTGATGCCTCGTGGGGCTCTCTGGAGCAGGGCATGGTTTGAAGCTCTTCTCCTGCATTGTTTCTGCTTGTTTTCACAACCACCTTGTGTGATGGTGACATCCGACCCATTTTCTAGATGGGAAAATTGAGGCACAGAGAAATGGGAGAGGGAGGTCGAGGTGGCCAGCACAGCACATCCGAAGTCATGACAATGGAGGGCTTGGGGACATCCCAGCGATGGAGAGAAGGCTTGGTGTGGGTGGGGCTGGAGAAGATGATGCCAAAGAGATGAATTGGCCACTTTGCAGGGACTTGTGGGTGATACTAGGAAGTGAGAGGTTTATCTTGATGTCGGCAGGATGCAAAAGGAGGAGGAACACGATAAGGTCTGTATTTTAATAACCTCTGTAATGTCAGTTTTGGTGATGGGCTAGAGTAGGGGTGTCGAACTCAATCAGAGAAGGGGCCAAAATCTAAAATCCAGCCTAAATCGCGGGCCAAATGGTTTACTGAACAGTCATAAACTGTCATTGTGATGGAAACGCAGCGGAGTGCAGTGATGACAGCGCGGTGCGGGCCACATTGCAAGGCCTGGCGGGATGGATTTGGCCCGCGGGCCTTGTGTTTGACACATGTGGGCTAGAGCAAACTGGGGATGCAGGGGTCAGGGGTCAGGGAGATGGATGAGAGATTTTGGCCTGAATCTAGGAGAAAGCTGTTGACCCTCTGAAAAGATGGAGGGCTGTTTTCAAGGGAGAAACAGCTTGATTTAGAAACAGATCGGAGGTGAGGGAGGAGGGTTAAGGAAAGGTATGTGGGTTTTGTCTTTTATCCTTGTCTCCAAATGGGCCGTATCCTCTTCACCCCGAAGCAAGCAACAGCCTTTGGTGCGCTGGGCATTTTGTGTGAGCAGTTGTTGCTTTAATTGTTATTCCTCCAGCTCCTTCAGGGATGAGTCTATCATCCAGGCAATTATAGGATTTTCTAAGTAAACAACAACGGTCTCTTATCTCCCTTTATATCTTTATTAAAATTCTATTCATGCTTCAAAGCCTCGCTCAACTGCTATCCACTCCATGCAAATCTCTCTCTCTCTCTCTCTCCCTCCCTCCCCCCCCTCTCTGGGTGTCCTCCTTCTGTGCTTTTAAAAGTGGTTAACATTTGTGCTCTGGGCTGTGTGTGTGTGTGTGTGTGTGTGTGTTGAGAGGGGGTGCGGTGGTAGCAGGACAGTACACTGGATTGGTTTTGAAGTCACATAATCTGGGTTCTCATCCAAGCTCTGCCACATGCCTGCTGTGAAACGTTGAGCTGGTTACCTAACTTGTCTGAGCCTTAACTTTCTTGTCAATAAAATGGGGATAAGAGCACCCACCTCAGCATGCTTTCACGAGGGTTGAATTAATCACAGAACTTGGCACAAGACTCATTTGGTAGGTGCTCACATAATGGTGGTGGGGTTATTGTCATTACTTAGCCATTTATTTACTATCCAGTTATTTAGTGAGCACCTACTATGGGCCACACATTGTCCCAGGCATTTGAGGATGCATCAGTGAATAAAACACACATGTCTGCCCTTGAGGGGGTACAGTCCTATATAATAAAAGGCTCATATGCAAATTGTCTCCTTGATTGGGAGTTGACTGGAAGTTCAATTAGGGTTTTGACAAGGGGGTGGGGCTGGTTGGCTAACCGCCTGTGGCACCCCCCCCCGCCCCCCCCAGCTTGACCCTACCCATGCATGGATTCATGCACTGGGCCTCTAGTTCTATATATTGTAGTTGTGGGAAAAACAGACAACAAACACTAAGAATAGCAAATAAGTGTATTTCATGGCATATTAGAAAGTGATAAGTGCTGTGAAAAAAATGTAATGCAAGGTAAAGTGATTGGTAGTGCTTGGGCAGGTGTATCAGTGAGCTAGTGCTGTGCAACAAACAATCCCTCAACCTGATTGCTTGAAAACAAGCACTCTGTGGTCTGTATTTGTACAGCTCTGTGAGTCTGCAGGTTAGGCTGGGCCCAGCTGAGCATGTGTCTTGGCTGTGCTCACTTATGTGTCTGTGGTCTCCGCTGGTCCAGGATTTTCTCAGTTAGGACAACTGTGTTCTGTGGGTCTCTTATTTTCCCGTAGGCCAGGCCAAGCTTGATCTCCTGGGAGAAGCAGGATTTGGAGAGAACAAAGGTACACAAGGCCTCCGCTGGGAGGGCTTTATCATTTCTGCTGCATTCCAGTGGCCACCCTCTTAAAGGATGAAGCTGAAAAATGACATGGCAGCCTGTGTGGATGAGGGGGAGGTGGGGACAGAGCATTGTGGCTGCTTTTGTAATCGGTCCCCTTCTGTGAGAAGGCGCGGTTTGCATCAGGAGCAGGGTGGTGAGCAAAGGTCTCTCTGAGAAGGTGGCAGTTGGACAAAGACTTGAAGTGGGCAGAGTCAGTGGGCAGGCCGCCCAGAGAGGAGTGACAGGCATTAGGTGTGGCCGGAGCAAAGACCCTGAGGCCGGTGCCTGCCTGGGACAGTCTGGGAGGAGCAGACTGCAAGGCTGGAGGGCGGGTGGGGATGGCAGGAGGTGAGGACAGAGAGACAGCCAGGGACCACTCACCCTGAGTGACAGGAGTGGGGACACTGGAGGATTTTGAGCAGAGGAGGGACAGGGCCTGACTTACATCTTCCAAGGATGATTCTGAGCTGCATGTTGAGGCTAGGTTGCAGGGACAAGAGTCAAAGCAGGGAGGCCTGCTGGGAGACCCGCGGAGTGGCCGAGGGAGAAGAGATGGAAGCTCAGCCAGGGGCAGTGCCAGTGCCAGCCTCCAGGGCATGGTGGGGCTGCAACCGCCTGGGCCGTTGGAGACCTGAGTGGGATGGTGATGCAGAGTGAGTGCTCGTGCTCGTGCTCAGAGGTGACCCATGCCCGGCAGAGGGAAGTGGGCGGAGGTTTCCGTTATGGTGGGAGCTGTTGGAAGGCACCACTGCCCGACACTCTGGACATGGCCCTGACCACCTTGAAGTGACTGTCTATTTACCCTGCTGCTCACAGCCAGGCCGCGAGCTCCGAGAAGTCAGGACCGTGTCTTCAGGGAGATCCAGCACCTAACGCAGGCATGTCCTGGCAGGGGGGTGGACCCGCTGCTGAGACTGAAGGTGCCAGGCGCTGTCTTCATCACCCTCCACAGGGCACAGTCCCCTCGGAACCAGTATGTCCACCCCAGGGCGTGACACTGCTCTCCTGACTTCAGCCAAATGTAATTAGGAAGGTGCCCAGGCCACCCAGTTGGCTCCCGATTCCGGCTGGTGTCCTGCCAAGCTGCCTGCACCCTGCTCAGGGGCCAGGGCTCAGGGCTCAGTGCCCAGGTCCTTCCTGATTGCAGGATTGTTTGACTCAGAGTCCAGGAGAGGGAGGCAGAGGACAGCAGAAAGGGAGCTGGTGAGGGAGCCGCGCTGTCTGTCCTAGGATTTGCCATCTTCAGCCAGAGCCTTTGCAGGCAGCTGCCCTGGGACAGGGAGGCAAAGTCACCTCTCCCAATCCTCACCTGTCTCCCCTCCTCCTCCTACCCCTCCCCCTTTCTTCCTCCCCTCCCCCCCTCTTCCTCCTGTCCTCTTACCCTCCTTTTGCCCCTTCCCTTCCTCCTCCTGTTCCCTCCTTCTCTCCCTCCTCCTTTTTCTCCTTACCCTTTCCTTCTGTCCTTGCACCACCCCGCCAGCCCCTTTCTCCAGCCTTTCTCTCCCTCATCCCTCCTCTCTCTGGGGAGTCAGGACTGCCCCCTCACCACACTCTCCTAAGGGGCTGCAGGGGACCCGGAGGAGACCAGTTGGGACTGGAGAAAGGAGATGGGGAAGGACCATCTTTCCAGAGTCAGCGATGGGGCAAGAGGCAGGGACCCCCACTCAGTTCTGGGACCCCAAGGCTCCTTGCTCCACTTTTCTTAGCCCCCATAAGGTCTGACCTCAGTAATGGTGGAAATAGCAGCAGCACCCACTCAGCACTTTCTAGCTCTGGGTGGTATGGCAATGGACATGTGAGGGTGATGTCATGACCCTCCTGGGGATCCCTGAGGGGGAGGCCCAGGCTGAGAGGGTGTCCAGACCGCTCTAGGCCACACTGATGGGGCGTGGGGAAGCCGGGATCAGAATGCAGCCGTGTAGACCTGAGCTGCCCACCTTCAGCCCTGGCCACCTGCCGGGCACTGCAGGGCAGGGTGGCTGGGCCGGATTGAGATGGGCCTTAGAGTAAGCACATGGGTTTAGAAGAACTAACGTGAGGGAAGGGGGCAGAACATTGCATCCGTCATTGTTTACACGGAGGACCTGCTGGCAGGATCATGTTTTTGGATAATTAGGTCAAATGGGTTTATTAAGATTAATTTCATCTTTTTTCTTTTAAACTTTTTATGCACTAATAGAAAACTAATAGAAAACTAAAAATTACTATGTGGGTCACACGATAGTTCATTGAAGTGTGCTGGTCTAGATGTTAGCTTTCAAGTCACCAGGTAGTACTGTGTCTGTTAACTGCCCCGCACCCTCCCTCCCAGCCACTGCCCAGGTAAACTTTAAGCTTCTGGAAGGCGGCACCCAGGGCTTCCTCATCTTTTCATTTTATTTATTTTTCCTTTCAATCCTTACCCGAGGATATTTTCCCATTGATTTTTAGAGAGAGTGGAAGAGAGAGGGAGAGACTGAGAGAAACATTGATGTAAGAGAAACACATAGAGTGGTTGCCTCCTGCACCAGCCCGATCAGAGCCCGGGCCGGGCAGGAGCCGGCAATCAAGGTAAGTATCTGTGACCGGAATCGATCCTGGGACCCTTTTGTCCACAGGCTAATGCTCTATCCACTGAGCAGGACCAGCTAAGGCCTTACTCATCTTATTTCCCATGGCACCTCAGATGAGATGTGATACAGGCTAGGTTTTTGTATCTGATTTGCTATTTTTAATTTAATTTTATTTTAAATTAAAGTATAGTTGACATACAAGGTGATATTCATTTCAGGAATGCAGCACAGTGATCTGACATGCATATTCCCGACAATGTGATCACAATAAGCCTAGTAAGCATCTGTCACTGTAAAAAGTTATCACCACATTATTGGCTGTATTCCCTGGGTCGTACATTGCATCCCCATGGATTGAATAGCCGAGATATAGGAGCAATAGAGGTGTTCGTCAATAGAGGGAGGGGTAGAGAAGCTGGGGTATATAGATTGTTATTGTTACTCTGCAATAAAAAAGAATGGAATCTTGCCGTTTGTGACAACATGGACGGAGAGAGCATTATGTGAAGTGAAGGAAATCAGACACAGAAAGACAAATATCATGATTTAACTTTTATGTGGGATCTGAAAAACAAGCAAACCCCAGAGGGAATGAATAAACAAAACAAGACAAAAACAGGCTCAGGAATGGAGAACAGACTGAGTATTACCAGAGGGAGGGGGTGGAAGATGGGCGTAAAGATGAAGGAGAATAAAAGGTATACAATAGAGGAGGTTTGGGACAGACGTGTGTTGATTGGCTCCAGCATGGGTGGAGTAGGCACCCACCCTTGTCCAGCACAGGGAGCCTGGGCGTGGGGAGGATGTGGAGAAGGGAGGTGTGGCTGGGGAAGCTTTCCCCTCACACTCAGTCACACGCTGTGTCCCTTCGGAAAGTGCTCTGGTGGCTGGCTCGCATCCAGCTGTGCAGACATGGACACGGTGGGGTCTGGAGGGAAGATGGAGAGGCCAGGGGTCAGCTGCCCCAGTCAGGTCCTGCCTTCACCCCTTAGGACTGGTGACTCTGTACTTCACTCCCAAGCCTCACTCTCCCATCTTTAGAATGAGACCGTGCTTTACCCCATGGCCGGTTGTTTGCACTGGCTGAGACAGTGGCATCACACACTCCCTACTGGTTGTGGTTGTGGTGGTGGGGCTACGAGGTGTCTCCCTGAGCTTCCTGGACGCCTAGATCCCCGTTCAGAGCTCCAGTTCCTGTTTTTCCTAAGGCCAGCGAAGGGGCTTCCCTCAACATGGAGGTATCTGCTCTCAGCTGCCAGGTGGAACCCGCATCTGCGGAGGCTGGCGCTGCTTTTCTCCCTTATGGCCTGGAGCACAGATGGGCCAGTGACCTTGGCATTGAAGCACGTGCCTCTCAGCGGCTCTGGGAGGTCTCCTGTGCACGATCTGTGCAGGCCAGCTCCCGAGACAGCAGGGACGGACACCACGCTGGAGGCCCCTCTCCCTGGCCTCTGAGCTCCACTCTTCCTGGGCAGCTGGTCCGCGGCCCTCACACTGCCAGGTCCCAGGCTCTCCTGCCGCCAGCTCCAGTATTCTCCTAGATCCGTGGTCGGCAAACTGCAGCTCGAGAGCCACATGCAGCTCTTTGGCCCCTTGAGTGTGGCTCTTCCACAAAACACCATGGCCTGGGCAAGTCTATTTTGAAGAAGTGGCATTAGGAGAAGTTCACGTTTAAAAAATGTGGCTCTCCAAAGAAATTTCAATCGTTGTACTGTTGATATTTGGCTCTGTTGACTAATGAGTTTGCCTACTTCTGGGCTAGGGCATTTATTTCCCCGTTATGACTTCTTGAGGAGAAAAGTTTGAGCAATGTATTTTAAAATATTAAGTGGTGGTTCTGGTACCAGGGAGCCTGTGGCCCTGCAGGCACTCAGGGGGCATCCTGGGACTCCACGTGACTTCTCAGGGAACCCACAGGCCATTACCGAGGGAACTGACATGTCTGAGGGCTGGTTTACAGTGGGTGGTCTACAGCAGTGGTCGCCAGCCTTTCGGACCTCAGGGACCACTGGTTGGCGACCACAGGTCTACAGGAAGTAGCCTCAGACTTTCCTGAACAGAGGGACAGACTGGCTGGTTTGTGAGGTCTGGAGGAAATCAGACCGTTAGAGCTTGTGCCCTGGACCCTGAGGCATAAAATGGGCTAGAGCTTGGAAGAGCTAATCCCTCTCCCCTTTTAATCCTAGCTGCCAAACAGCTGACCTTTACCCAGTCTGCTACAGCCCTCCCTTCCCCCTTTACAGTCAAACTCCTCCATTTGTCTGTATCTCTTGTCTCTACATCGTCACTGTCCATGCTCTCTTCACAACCTTCAAGTTGTCAAGGCCACTGATGACCTTCATTTTGCCAAATTCCATGGTCAGTCCTTCCACCCGACTTCCTAGCAGCATCTGACACAAGCGGTCACATTCTCCTTGAAAGACTTTCTTTGTTCATGAGACATCAGACTGTTCTGGTTTTTGTTTTTCTGACCTTGCTCATCACTTCTTCCCAGTCTCCTTTGAGCTGTGAGCATTGGACCATCCTGGATCTCTCTCTCCTGACCACTATTCTGTGGATGCTCTCTCCCCAGTTGCTGCCATCCAGTCTCATGGTTTTTCATGGCTTTAATGCCACCCACTTGCTGGTGATTCCCAAACCCACATGTGCAGCCATCACCTGCCAGCTAAGATTCTGCATTCAACTGCCTGGTTGGCTCTCTACTTGGATTTCTAATAAGCATCTCAAGCAATAAGTCTCAAGTGAGATATTTGATTTATAACTCTAAAAATTCTCCTTTCAATCTTCTCTATTCATTCATTTAACTAACGTATTTTCAGCATAGGCCATGTGTTAGGGAGTCTTCTAGGTACTTGAGAAATGGCAGGAAGCAAAAAACAAGTTCCTGCCTTCATGGAGTTTATATGCTTTTAAGTCTTTGAAAAATGTATATGTTGAAATCCTAATGCCCAGTGAACTTATTTGGAAATAAGGTTGCAGATCTAATTAGTCAAGTTAAAATGAGGTCATACTGGAGTAGTGTGGGTTCCCGATCAAATAGGTTCCCTTATGCAAGAAGATTTGGACACAGACATGCACTCTTGGAGAACACCACGTGAAAATGAATAATAGCTAATGAGAATTGATTCTTAAAATGATCCCTGGAGAGAGGAAACTCCCATTTTACAGAAGAAGGAACCAAAGCTCAGAATGGTTAAATAGCTTGCCCAAAGGTACACAGTTGATAAATGCCAAAAATGGATGTAAACCTCATTTCATTTGATGCCAAGGAAAATTCCATGCCGCTGGAAAGATTTCATATTTCCGTACATTTGTCACTCATGTCACAGACTCCAGGAATATTTAGTCTAGAAGAAAATGAGACTTAAAAGTCAAATAATTATATTCTTGGTTTTTACGCAGAAGGAATGATTCCAAATACCATCTGTTCCTGATCCCTCTTCTGGTGGGAGAAAGTGACATCTCTTAGTGAATGATGAAGGTATTATATTGTATATTAGCAGAGTGCCGACAAAGGCTGCTGAGAGCAGGCATTAATGAGGATGTTTTATGTGAAAGGCCACGTGATAAGCCCATCCATGCTTCTCCTAATCTTATGGCAACTTTGGAAGGACAGGCTGATGCTATTCTCACTTTATAGGTGAGGAGACAGGCTCAGAGTGAAGTCACAGCCTGGGCCCACCTGGCCTCAGTTACTCATTTAATGCACATGGACCCATCACGTGCTATGTTCTAGGCACATGCTAGATGTTGAGTATTCAGTGACAAGAAAAAAGACAGGGGTTCTGCCCTTAGAGATTTACAATGAGAAGCTACGATAGAAAGATGGACCACCAAACTCTAGCTGGTTTGGCTCAGTGGATTGAGCATCGGCCTGCAGACTGAAGGGTCCCAGGTTCGATTCTAGTCAAGGGCATGTACCCTGATTGTAGGCACATCCCCAGTTGGGGGTGTGCAGGAGGCAGTTGATCAATGTTTCTTTCTCATCAATGTTTCTAACTGTCTATCCCTCCCTCTTCCTCTCTGTAAAAATCAATGAAATATATATTTTTTAAAAAAAGGCAGACCACCATGGTTCAGGCAAGTGGCTGAGTCAGCTGCCCTGCCTCCATGTATGTTTTAATAAAGTTCACCACCTTCTGCCATGACTCAAAAGGCAGGTGGGGCTGGGTTGTTTGATGTGTAGGGCGTCAAGATCACTGTTCAGAACCCAAGCTTCCTTCATCACAGCCCAGACCAAGCACATGAAAAAGATCTCTTTGTTCTAAGAGCATCTTTGAGTCAGGAGGGAGCTTGAAATATCACTGAGCTTAGGGGTGATGCTCCAGAGAGTCCAATCTTCTTTTTTTTAAATCCTCACCTGAGGTTACTTTTTCCATTGATTTTCAGAGAGAGTGGAAAGGAGAGGAGTGAAGGAGAGACAGAGCATAGGAGACAGAGAAACATCAATGTGAGAGACACTTCAAGTGGTTGCCTCCTGCACCAAATCTGAGGATTGAACCTGCAACCTAGGCACATGCCCTTGACTGGAATCAAACCCAAGACCCTTTAGTAGGTGGTCTTACACTAACCACTGGGCATGCCGGCCAGGGCCAGAGGGTCTAGTCTTTACTCTGGGCTCAGCCCCATGTGCTTCTACTAAAATTATAGCTACTCAGAACTCTCTTATGTCCCCACTGCTGAGTATGACAGTTGGCACATAGTAGGTACTCATTAATTATTGATAAATGAATGAATGAACCCTACATTTCCTTTTATAGGACTTCATACCACCATGCAATTAGTGTTGCTTTATCTATCTCCCTGCCAGACAGTGAACTCCTTGGGCACACCAATAATGTTACAGTGTTTTTGTGGTCCTAGCACAGAAGGGGTCAGGCAAGGCTGAATGAATGAATGAACGAATAAATGAACGAATGAAGGAATGAATAGGTGTTTTGATAAAAAAAATTACAGGAACAGCCTCAGAGTGCTAGGGAAGTCTCCTCTAAATTTGGGCCACTTTTCCTCTGTGTTAAATGTCTAGTACAATGAACTTTGTTCCATCCATTGCAATGTGCCCTAAATCCAGAGGCCCGAGTAATTTTTCTAGGACTTTGGCCATTGATCTTATGAGACTTGTCCCCACATTAATTCTTACATCCTATCTGTTCTGCTCTCCAAATCGTCTTTGTGAGACATCTTCGAGTCGGCCTCTAGAATCCTAGTTTCCAGATTATTTTCCCATTTGTAATAATGACCATTCTGTCTAACTTTTATCCTTAATATTTCCTGATGGACTTTCCGAAATCAATTTGTGCTTTTTTGATCTTCTAAGGGAGCGAACGTGAAATGGACTAATAAAAATCTGTAATGTAACAGTTTTAATAAGTCAATCTGTCCTTTGCCATCATAGAGCCAAGCTTTCATTTCACTGTTCAAGAACTTATCAGACGAAATGACCTCCCCGTCAGGGAAGAAATTACTCCATATGGTAATATAATCACAAAGGAGAAACATTATTTCCCTATATATTATTTCCCGAAGAAATCGGAGTGAGAAAGTCATCATATTAAAAAATATCTAGGATGCCGAATTTCCTGTTTGCTAGTCCGATGGAGTTTCATTTTCTTTATGAGAGAAGCGAGCTCCGTTCTCATTGGCAGTGTTTTATTTGAAGGGCTCATTAGGCAATCGCACATTACATTTGGACACCTGTGGAAGTGTAGATTATATATGGATATAATATATATCCATATATATACGGATATAAATGCCTCTGTGAGGGCTCACACTATTACAGTCAATAGCGAATGCCTTTTTGTGGACAGACCCTAAAAATGAAATGTGAATGAGTGCCTTCACCCATCTTCCTTAAAGTGCCGGTAGCAACCTTGTATGTTTTTTAAATCTAGGAAGTCAGTGTGAGGAGACATTAAAGTACTCCACTCTATTAAGCATCACCTCCTATTAAAAGTGTGGTACTAGTCAGAGAAATGTATATGTTTGAATAGCATCTTACTTAACGAACCCTCTCTTTGAACCACATTTACCGCACAAGAAGAATGTTTTCCTTCATCTCAGGAGAGCCCTGGAGACAATTTATCCAAGGCTGAGTTGAGGTAAGAGCCCTCCTGTCTTATGAATTATGCAGCAGCATCCCACTTCAGAAATAGAGATGGGCTCTCTGTTGGTGAGAATCTGAGAAGAGGTAGAAAGAGCCCTCCCTGCCTTGGCGGGAGGGGGTGAAATCATCCTTCATCCTGGTTTTCAGCTGAGTTCTTTTGTCCCAGGTGTTACCCAAAGAGAGTTCGTGGTGAGGTGTCAGTGGTAGAGTGGAAAGAACACGGAACTTAGAATGGAACTTAGCTCTGCTATTTCAATGGTTTTTCTTGTTAAATAATTTCAATTCCCTATGCCCAGCTCCTCATCTGTGAAACGGAGACAGGGTATAGCACAGGATAGCATATATTATAGGACAAAATGACTGGAAATGACCAGCAAAAGAGATTATGTGTAATCCAAACATTGGAGTTTCCAGACTAGGCTTTAAAACAACTATGGTTTATTTGTTTAAGAAAATATGAAGAATTTCACAAAAAAAGTAGAATGTATTTTAAAAAATAGATGGGCCCTTGCCAGGTTGCTCAGTAGATTGGAGTGTTATCCCATACACCAAAAGATTGTGGGTTTGATTCCTGGTCAGGACTCATACCTAGGTTGCGGGTGTGATCTCCAGTTGGGGTATATATGGGAGGCAACTGATTGATGCTTTTTTCTCACATCAATGTTTCTCTATCTCTCTAACATGTCTATCTCTATCTCTATCTCTATCTCTATCTCTATCTCTATCTCTATCTCTATCTCTATCTCTATCTCTATCTCTCTCTATCTCCAATGCAAAATTAAGTTCCCAAATGCTTAGAAGGTAAGCAGTACACTACAAAATAAACCATAAATCAAAGAAAACATCATAATGGAAATTAGAAAATATTTTGAACTGAATGACAATGAAAATATGATATTCAAGCTATTAAAATGCAAATAAAACAAGGCTTGAAAGAAAATTTTCACAAAGAAAGTATACGTTAGAAAAAGAAAAGTTGAAAAAAATCAATGATTTGTTTTCATATCAAGCAGCTCTAAAACTGAACTCTGATAGGAAAATAAGAGACTATAGTGTCCAAAGCATATGGAGTAGCCCTCAGGTTTCAGCTCTAACTAAACTTCAACTCTGTCATATAACCAGTTATTGACACTCTTGAAATTTCTTGGTTGTCTCCTATTCTTCTTGAGGATAAAGTCAAAACTGCCTTATGATAGCTAATGAGACTCCCTATCTTTTACCTCCCACTCACCAATCTCTACTCATAGAATTCTGGGCTTACATTTATCATCATTCTTTAAAAAAAAAAAAAAAAAAAAAAAAAAAATATATATATATATATATATATATATATATATATATATATATATATATTATTGATTTTTTACAGAGAGGAAGGGAGAGGAATAGAGAGTTGGAATCGATGAGAGAGAAACATTGATCAGCTGCCTTCTACACCCTCCTCTCCACTGGGGATGTGCCCACAACTAAAGTTGCGAATCAAACCTGGGACCCTGCAGAATGCAGGCCAATACTCAATCCACTGAGCCAAACCACTTAGTACTATCATAATTCTTACTGCATTGAATTGATAACATTTAATCCCTCTGTTGATAACATTTAATTCTTGAGAATAGGAGCTATGGCTTTAATTGATCTTGATATTCCCAGTTCTTGGCACAGTTCCTGGTATATAATGATGAATAAATGTTTGTTGGATAAAATAATGTATAAATTAGTGTTTTGATGGGTAAAAGAACCAAGGAAGGTTTCGGTGAGAAGGAACCCTAGAGCAACAGTTCCCAAGTGATATTCAGCCCTCCATCTCCTCTTGTAGGAGTTTCCAGAATGGAATTCACTTGTGAAATGTACATGTTTGCCTCCTACAGCAGTGTGAGGGTTAAAGGAGTCAATAAATGTGGAGTCTTAGGATGGCTGTTGGTACATTGTAAGTGTTCTGATTACCTACTGTTGGGTAATAAACCGTTTCAGAGCACAGGAGCTTAAACGGCAGTGGTAATTTATTTGCTATTATCGCTTTGGTAGGCTGATAGCAGTGGGGGCTGGGGTCCTCTTAAAGGTTTCTTCCTTCACGTGTCTGGAGCCTGGACTGGGGAGGCTCATGTGACTGATGGTTGGAATAGCTGGGCTGATTGGGTGTCTGTCTGGATATGTGGTCATTCCAGATGGTCTGACCAGCATGGCAGCAGAAGACTAACCCAGGGGAAGCTGCATTACTGTTTAGGACCCAGCCCATGCGTTTTCTACAGATGCGTATTGTCCTCTGGGGGCGGAAGTTGGTTCATGGGAAGTGTGAAAAACATTACTCTTTTTAAAAAATATATTTTTATTGATTTCAGAGAGGAAGGGTAAGGAAGAGAGATAGAAACATCAATGATGAGAGAGGATCATTAATCGGCTGCCTTCTGCACACCCCCTACTGGCGATTGAGCCCACAACCCAGGAATGTGCCCTGACCAGGAATTGAAACATGATCTCCTGGTGATGCTCAACCACAGAGCCATGCTGGCCAGGCAAAAAATATTGCTTTTTTTATGTAAAAAAATGCATACATACATATAATACATACAGCCTAAGAAATATATGTGTGGAATAAAATATTATGGAAGTGATTAGTAAAACAGGCCTAAAAGGCTTTCTCAGGAGGCAATAATGAGTAGAAATGGAACAATGACCTGGTCTTATAAGTCCCATAGTGTGATTTCAGCTCCACAATACTCTATCCACTGAAGCAGTCACAAGCCTGCCTAGGCTCAAGACCCCATGAGAGGAATGTCAAAGGATTTGCTGCCATATTTAAATCAGACTGAGGAAACATTCTGTAGATTCCTGAAATTGTGGAGCTCTGTCAAGTGCAAAGTTATGCTAAGCAGACCATGCAAAGCAGTGAGCAGAGGGAACCTGTTAGAGGCAGAGTGACCTTGAACCTGTGATGGGGAAAGAGGTCTCGAGGGCTTCCATCAGAATGTTTGCCTCCCATGTGTGGGAGAAGGTAAGGCCAGGGAGCTAGGAGCCTCCTCTGCTAGCACCACAGTCCAGAAGGGGCCCTGTGGAAGTGGGCCCACTACACAGTAGGAGATCCACAAATGCTGCTGAAATTGTGAATCTTTATTTTTCGTCTCACCATAATTGGTCTCTCCCAAGACCTCTCTTCCATCCCATTGACGCAGCTTGAAATGGGGAGTCTCGAGCTCTCCTGTCTTCATGCTTCTTTCCTGGTGCCCTTCTAGTCTCCAAGAAGACATTCTCTCCTCTTAAGGAGTGAGTCGCAGGAGGGGAGAAATAATTTCCTTAAAGTGGTGGCTCAGAAGAACACCGTCCACTGAAAAGTTATTCCTGCAAGCATGCTGCTGTTAGCCATGTCAGCTGGCCCTAGGCTAATGTGGCCGGAATGAAAGGCTTGCAGGTCCCAGCATTGTGCCTCTCTATTAGAGGCAAATTGCTCAAGAAAGTAAAAGGAAAATCTCCAGGAAGGAGTCTGAGCTCTCAGGAAAGGGGAGGGAGAGAGGAGTGATGAGTGGTGGCTTTACTGATGCTGCCTCCTGGTTGGAAGTGGGCAAAATGGTCATGAGTCACAGGGCTTTTCTGAGCACGACTGAGGACACATAGGAGATCATCTCCTCTCCTGTTCTGTACGAGTCCATGATTGGCAGAGTGTGGTCCCCAGGGAGCTTTCAAAGGTAGAATGAGAACAGTTCTTACTTAGTTTTTCTTTTTAAGTTTGGACCTGGAATTCTCCATTGTCCTTTCTCTCACTAGCTCCCAAAGCTGAAAGGACAGTGGGACAGAGGGTACAACTGGTCAACCAAATATTTAGCTCTGTTCCTGTGGGGCTCCTCCACTCCAGCAATGTCAGGTTTGACCAAATGATTTGCTTTGGCCACAGCATGTGAGTAGAAGTAATTTGTATCGTGTCAAAGCCCAGGTTTTAAGGGCCAATGCCTGGTTAGCCATGTTCTGCCCAATGACTGGCAATGTCCCCCATAGAGTCTGCTCCATCAACTCGGGTCTTAGAGTGAAGACAACATGGGGTAGTGCTGTAGTTTTCCTGGGGTGGGAGACATGTAGCAAAATGAGAATGAAATCCTTATGGCTGTTCAGTCGTTGTGGTGTGGGAGATATTTATTACTGCAGTCAATCTTATCCTAGGCTGATTGATACACAGTCAATTAAAGGAGTTGAGCAGGTAACCAGATTTCACAAAGGAAGAAAGGGAAGTAGCTTAACTTTAAAACAAAGGTTTAGTCAACATTAATTTATTCAATGATTATTTTAGAGATAAGTGAATTATTATATAACAAATAAACATTTTCACTTTATATTGTTGTCTCTAGCCTATCTTTTCTATTTCTGTAAGTAAGTGGATTAGTGGTTGGTTTGGTCATTTTTTGAATGAATATGTATCATATCAAATGCCTATTGTCAGCCAAGCATTGTGGTAGGTCCTGGGACCAGTGGTACACAGAACAGACAAGGTCCTGTCTTCATGGAGCTTTCACTTTTGTTGGGCTAAGCCAGTGGTCGGCAAACTCATTAGTCAACAGAGTTAAATATCAACAGTACAATGATTGAAATTTCTTTGGAGATCCAAATTTTTTAAACTTAAACTTATTCTAACACCACTTCTTCAAAATAGACTCACCCAGGCCATGGTATTTTGTGGAAGAGCCACACTCAAGGGGTCAAAGAGCCACATGTGGCTCTCAAGCCGCAGTTTGCCGACCACTGGGTTAGGCAAATGAAAAAACAAAATAAAAGGCCAAATAAGAATCATGATAATTTTAGAAACAGATTAGTTTATAAGACCAGTAAAGCAGGGTAAAGCAATGGAGAGCAATTGTGTGTCCAAGGGAAGGGATGGGCTACTCTAGAGCATTCTGATCCATCGTGTGGATGTTCCTCTTTCCACACTGGAAAGATATTGAACTGATGTGTACAAATGACTTTTTTTTTTTCCTCTTTAAAGGAGTCATTATTTTATGTCAATCCCTTTAATCAAAGCACAGGGAGAATTTAAAGCTGAGAGCTTTTTCATTTTACAAATGATTCACTTTGTGATGTAAGCGTCTTTTCATTTATCTGGAGTTCAGTCTGATTTTCATCCATAAAAGGACTCCTTTCTCATGGTAAGGAGAACACTTCCTGGATGACTCATGGAGGACTTGGTTTCTGAAGTAGGCAGAGAACACCCATGGCAGGACAGTTAGATTTAATTTGGTTCCAGAACGTGGGCCCTCTTGTGTACCATGAAGTTCTGATGCAGGGGTTCCATTTCCTGATAGTGGGGCTGCCCTGTGGAAGTTCTATCAGCTGCCTTTAGCAATGCCAAGACAAACTCAGAGTACTAATGGTCACAGTCACAAAAACACGCCAACTGGCTTTTATGTTTTCAAATTCAGCAAAGCCAACGAGATCAGAAAAGTAGAGAATTGTTCACATTTGTCAAAAGTTGACTCATGTCATTTGCAACAATTCTGTTCTTCAGTCAGAATCATGAAATGTCAAAGGTAAGAAATGTGAAGCACACATTTTATAACTGTGGAAACTGAGGCCAGGAGCTATTACAATGAGTTGTCTGAATTGGTCTGTTTATTAGTATTCTAACTCATTTATTCATGCATCCTGGATGAGCAAACAAGCATAGCAGTAGAATTTCCATTAGGCGAATGCTTTAAAAAAGACTGCATATATCCATCTGTCACTCTGCAAAGGGGCTCAGAGATGTGAACTCCATGATTATCCCATATCAGATTGAGAAGATAAACTGTCCATGCTCAAGCCTAATTAAGCCACCTGCCAGCTACGTAATGTTGAGCTGGCAAAGTGATACTTAAAATCACTTAGCCTGTCTATACCTATGTTCATTCTTTATTGCTGCATGAAATATCACCACAATGTCAAACAGCACTCACATTCCCCATTAACGGTTTCTGTGGTGCAGGAATCTGGGCACTGATCAGCAGGGATCTCCACTCAGGGTCCCTCACAGGCTGTAAGGAGAGGTCGCCAGGGTTGGGGTCTCATCTGAGGCTCGTCTGGGGAAGGACCTGCTTTCAAGCTCACTTGGTTGCTGGTAGGATATTAGAGTAAGGGCATCAGCTCCTTGCTGGCTGTCAGGTGGAGATTGGGGCCAGGTCCTTCTGATGTAGGTCTCTGTACGATGGTTTACTTCATCAAAGCTGGCAAGAATGAGGGTCAGTAGTGTCTCCTAGCAAGACGGAAGTTCTAATCTTAAATGATAGACCATGGAAGTGACATCTCATCACCTGAGTTGTATTCTATTGATTAGAGCAAGTCACAGGTCTTGTCCAAACTCAGGGGGACACCGGGCATGAACACCAGGAGTTGGAGATGGTTAGGAGTCATCTGTGCATCAGTCTGCCACAACACCTTGATGTTTTCATCTATAAAATTGGATTGTCCCTAGTACCCTCCGCAGGGGTGGCTGCATGGTGTGAATAAGATAATTCATGGGAAGCACTCAGCACAACCCCTAGGACCAAATTGCAGCTCTCGAGCCACATATGGTTCTTTGGCCCCTTGAGAGTGTGGCTCTTCCACAAAATACCATGGCCTGGGTGAGTCTATTTTGAAGAAGTGACATTAGAAGAAGTTTAAATTAAAAAAATTTGGCTATCAAAAGAAATTTCAATCGTGGTACTGTTGATATTTGGTTCTGTTGATTAATGAGTTTCCTGACCACTGCCCTAGGACATGGTTTGTGCTCCAAAAATAATCAACTGCTATTTTTATTATCCTAATTCTGTAGACATATGGCTGCATAGAAGGTTTCTTTGTTTTGATAAACAGATTCACTGTGGATGGAAAGCTTCCTTTGGTGCATATAAATGTAATGCCATTTGCAAGCAGGCAGGCACACCCACCTGGGCAGAAAGGAGAGAGAAAAACACATGTACATACATGTATATAGATGAGCAATGACATTGTTGCTTCAGAGTTTTTCTCTCTGCCACAAACTGAGTCTGGCCCATAACCACCAGGTAGCATTGCAACGAAGGGATGGTATGCATGTCTGACACTAGATATAAAGGGTTAGTGCCCCAGCATCAGATGGGTCTCCACTCACTTTCTGCAGATACAGAGCCACGGTTCTGTCACATTAGTGTCCAAATCAGTAGCAGTGTAGAGATGATGGAGTTCAGTCCTGGCTCATCTGTGTGTTACTCAGGGGCAAGTAAGACATGTTCTACTAGCTGTTTCAGATCAGCAGGCTTACAGAGAGCCTGCAATAGTGATCTTAACCGGAAGCCATCAGGAGGTAAAGGAAAGGCATTGGCCAGGAGCCAGGCATACTGGGTTTGAATCCTGACTCCACCGACAGAGATCCCTGGGCCTTCGGCCCACTCCCTTCCTTCTGGCCCTTGGCTGCCTCAGCTGAAACAGGAGAGGGGGATCTTGTTCTGTCTCCATGAGTTGTTTCTCTGGTACGTCTCTCTGAGTTTAAATTTAACTGGCATGTTAGACTTCTGGTCCTGCTGGAGGGAACCGAGATGTGGCCCGTGCCATTTTCTGTGAAAGGGTCAAGGCATGCTGCTCCCAACCTCTGTGTTTATCTAATGTTCATTTGCTAACCCGAAATTTTGGTCACTCAAGAGACCCCCGTGCCTAAATGCACCTGAGGATGAAAATAACGTCCCGTGAATTCTCCCGAGAGGTGAGCAGTTTCCCACGCATTAGTGCCCTTCGCTTCCACACGGCTTCTCACCACCTCCCTGATGCTCCAGTAGGTGGTATGTGTTCACAGGATGCTGGCATTTTTGTGAGAAGGAGACTGGGCGGATATATCAAGCCTGCTAACGCCGCTATGTGAAAAGAGGACTCCCCAGGACTTCAGGAGGGGTTCATTTGTTCATTCAAGTGTCAAACAAGAACTTAGTAATTAATATGTGTCAAACCAAAATGCTGGGCCCTGGCTCTGAAAAAGGGGGTGGGGGGTGTCAGTCTTAGGGATCCTCAAGTTTAGTGGGATAGGCATGGAAAGAGAAAATTACTTGTACATTCTTGTATAGAGATATATGTACATATAACCAGTTGAGTGATGATATTGTTACTTCAGAGATTTTCTCTTTTTTAAAAAATATATTTTTATTGATTTCAGAGATGAAGGGAGAAGGGGAGAGAAACATCAGTGATGAGAGAATCATTGATAAGCTGCCAGGAGGCACCCCCCCTACTAGGGATTAGGCCCACAACTTGGGCATGTGCCCTTGACCAGAATCCAACCCAGGACCCTTCAGTCTGCAGGCCGATGTTCTATCCACTGAGCCAAACTGGATAGGGCAGAGTTCTTCAAATTTGTGACTGAAGAGGATGTTGCTGAGGATGATGATGAAAGCAGTGGTGCTGAGGTAGCCAGACCCTAGCCTAAGTGCCTTCCAAAGTTTGCTCATTTCCCTTTAGCACCCCTTTCAGGCAGTGCTGTTTTAACCTCTGAAGCACTTACTGAACTCCTGTGCAAAGCACGTGCTAAGCCCATTGCAGGGTTACACAACTTCCACGAGGAACTGTGGGGCAGAGAGAGGTCACGTCACTGCGCAGGTTACACAGCTCATTAGGAGCCCAGTAGAGGCAGTCTGCCCTTGAGTGCTCTCCGTATCTGATAATGTTGTTCAATAGGCATTACTGCCCAGTTACCATGAGCTGACGGGGGGCATCATGATTGGTTTTCTGTCCTAGAGGGCTTCACAGTGCACAGTGCACAAGTCCAGCAGGAGAGGGCACAGAATGTGGGGCATCACTGAGCAGGAACCCTACATCAGCTAAATCCACAGATTTAGACAATGACCATCTATAAACCAAGGACAGGAGCCTGGAAAAGGTCCTTCCCTCACAGCCCTCAGCAGAAGCCAACCCACCAACAACTTTCTTTGGGATCTCCAGCCTCCACACCCATCCAGGAGGGCGTGTGTGCATTAACATTGGTGCTCCACGTGTACACCTATGGTGGGTGAACAGTCTCCTTAATGCCAGAAGCATTCCTCACCCGCTATCTACTTTAAAAAATATATATATTTTATTGATTTTTTACAGAGAGGAAGTGAGAAAGATAGAGAGCTAGAAACATTGATGAGAGAGAAACTTTGACCAGCTGCCTCTTGCACACCCCCTACCGGGGATGTGCCCGCAACCAAGGTACATGCCCTTGACCGGAATCGAACCCGGGACCTTTCAGTCCACAGACCGACGCTCTACCACTGAGCCAAACCGGTTTTGGCCCGCTATCTATTTTTGACCCAATATGTAACTCAAGACCATTGCCGGCAAATCTCAGGGAATCAAGAAACACCTGCTGAACAGTTTTGTTGGTGAGACCATGTCAGTCTTGCCTATATTCCCTAACTAATAACTTCTAAAAAATCAACTGAGGTGCTCGTTATAGTTCTTCCTGAAATAAAAATAAAAATAAACGCATAGCAATTCAAGTAAAAGCCACCCATGCTCTACATTAAGTCGCCCTGCAGCTCATCATTGAGGCACTGCCTGCTGCACTTTGGACTTAGTTTTGCTGTGTTGCAAATGAGGGATCATCTTCTGAATTTCTTAATTTTTCCAGGAACAAGGGCTGGTGCCAACGTAGAATATAAAAGTGCTGAAATTCTAATATAGCACTCATACCAATTTAATTTATAGTCAGAGATCTGTTTTGGGCAAAGGCTCTCAGGGATGAAGGAATTCAGCATTTGGGGGGGAGGGTGGATTGGGGGGGAATCCAGAATGGGGGTGTCTGGGATGGGGAGCATCCAGCATAGGGGGCATCTAAGCATAGGGGGCATCTGGCATGGAGGCGGGGTTTAGTATGAAGCGTGTTCAGCATGGCGGGTATCTCTTGGTTGCTCAGCTATAGTTCCCAAGTCTTACCACCCTTTGTGGTCAGCAGCAGCCTCTCCGTAGTCTGCCCTGCACCTCAGCTTGAGGCTGGCACTTCAGGCTCTGTTCTGCCCATTATGAGCAGGGCTGAGACTCATACATCACTGTCAGAGAGTGTTTGTTAGGTGTGCTCATGATGCTTTGAAAAGTGTGCTTTGACGCCAGCTGCCAGGCATGCATTCAGGGTGGACCGAAGAGGTGTCAAAGGCCATCATCATCTGAGAAATATCAGAGAAAGCCTGACAGCCTCCTGGGAAAGACCCTGTTCCCAAGGTGAGCTGAAACTCCACGTGGCTGGAGGACAAACATCGCTGTGTAAGTGACCATTCTTAAGAACTTAATTCTTCACCGCGGTCTGAACCTGGCACTTCCCACAGCTACCAGCCACGCCTCCCCTTTTCCTCCAACCTCACTTCCTTTCCCAGGCTTCTTATGTCTTTCCTGCCCTCCTCCTCCCCCACTGACTTCCGCCTTGTAGTTCTACCTCCCTCTTGGTCATTGGAACCCCAGCCCAAGAGGCAAGAAGATCTGTGTCACTCTGTTGGGAGGATGTGACGTGTGCTTTACCACACACGTTTTGATTGGAAAACTTCAAATTCCTACCCATGTTTAGAGGACCCTACAGGGTCTGGCTCCTGCCCTCCGGCTGCTTTATCTTGATTCTCTCCCTTGCTCATCATGCTCTAGTACCGGTCTTCTTATATTTGTCCTGGTGCCTCGTTCATGTCTTTGCAATGGTTGCCTTTGCTTAGGGTTCTTCCTTCGGGTCTTCACCTGGCCATTTCCTTTGCATAATTCTGATCTTCCCTTTAATGAGAAACTTCCTTGACCCTTTGTCTGAGATGAATCCTCTTGCATCTTTCCCTTTCCCATCAGTCTTATTTATCTTAAAGTATCTTTTTAAATTGTCTTCTGTGTTTATTATTTGTCTTGCCCACTAGAGTGCTTCTTGAAGACAAAGACTCTTTCTGTGTTCCCATGTATATCTCCAGGGTTTAGAATAGAACCTGGCCCAGGTCAGTGTCTGAATATTTTTAGAATGAATGAATGAATTAATGAGAGCAGAAAATAAATGTTGGTTAAATTTTACCAAACTGAATCAGTCGCAGTGCTAATATCAGGCAGTAGACTTTGGTGGGCTATTTGGTGACAAGGTGGGCTAGTCTTGGAAGTTAACTAGCTGAGTCAGGAGAGGCCTACGTTAGACCAGGTATGGTACGTTTAGTAAAGCATGTCTAGCCAGAGGCATGTCTTGTTTTCATGATGTTTTGGAAATCTGTGGCTTTAGCTGATTTGAACACCTCTGAAATTTTTATTACTTTGTCTTCCGTGAGGGTTCTTGGGAGAAAAAAAGGTAACTCTAGAAGTAATGATAATAAAAGCTACTTACTGGATACCTAGGATATGCACAGGATGTACTAAGTGCATTATAGATAGTAGCTAATTTTATGGGTTGAATTGTGCCCCTACTTAAAGTTCATGTTAAAGACCTAACCCCAAGGACTTCGGAATTATTTGCAAATAGGGTAGCTGCAGATGTAATTAAGACAAAGTCATTAGGGTGGCCCTAATCCAACATGATTGGTGTGTTTACAAAGAGGGGACATTTCGGTATAGAGACACATGTAGAAAAAAGACACAGAAAGACAATGACCATCTATAAACCAAGGGCAGGAGCCTGGAAGGGGCCTCAGCAGGAACCAACCCGCCAACAACTTGCTTTGGGACTTCCAGCCTCCAGAACCGGATGCCTCCCTGTTGGATGCTCTGAATGTCGATGCCCCTCTGAGGAGCTTATGGATAGTGTGAGGGTTATAACCTGATGTGGAGCCAGGCAGCCTGGGTTGGAATCCCTGTTATGCCATGAGCTCTGTGGCCTTGGGGAAGCTGTTAACCTCTCAGAGCCTCAGGATTTCACTTCTGAAATAACTAACAGCAATAGCACTTGCCCACGGGGCTGTTGCAGGATGAAATGAGTCAATGTCTGTAGAGCTCATCAGTGACCCCTGGCACCGGAGCAGGGAGGCGTAGGTATTCTCATCAGTATGTTGGAACCACACCTGTCTCCCGCAGCAGCATTCTCCCTGGGGGTGGCCCACCCTCTCGGGCTATTTGGGGAGGCTGCTTGCATTTCACAGGGATGGAGGGAGGCTGCTGACATTTGGTGGGCGGGGAAAACGCTTGCTGTCCTGCCACACGCCGGAGAGAAGTCTTTCATCGCTCACACATCTGGTGAACTGTCTGATGCCAGATGGTTACATGGATAAAAAACATTTTCTAGACCTGGCTGTACATTTTTGTGTATGGTTCAATTTATACTGAATGTTCAAGGAATGCAACTCATGTAAACGGAGGAAAGACCCTTATTTGGAATTTCATTAGGCGCTCTTCCCCATTTGAAAATACTTATCAAAGGAAGAACGGTGTTTCGTAACTTATGAAAATGATGTGAAAGTCAAATATCAATGTCCATAAATAGCCTTGTTGGAAGGACTGGTTGCAGCATCTAAATAAAAACGATGTTTTGCCTGGCCGGCACATTCCCGTGTTGTAAGCTCGATCCCCATTGTGGGGTGTGCAGGAGGCAGCCGCTTGATGATTCTCTCACGTTATTGATGTTTGTATCTCTCTCTCCTTCTCCCTTCCCCTCTCTGAAATCTATAAAAACACATTTTTTAAAAAATGACGTCTTACAGAAATGGCTGAGAGGGTGAGCGGATGGAGCCTGTGTAAAACAATGAGCTCCCGTACCAGCTCAGAAGGTGACATTGCCACACGGATGCTGCCCACTCCGGTTGGCACTGGAGCCAAGGCCGACACACGTTCTGTGGTTGAAAGAAAATGTAGCCTCAGTGCGGCTAATATTCGGGCACGCTACCAAGTGATAAGACGGAAGTAATTTATTATAATCCCACGATGAGATCTCTCTCCTTGGCTGGAGAAAGGTTTTTATTGCCGCTCGCCTTGCAATTTCGCTCTTGTTAATATTGATTTTGCTATAATCTCTTCCCCTTCTTTACACTTCTCAAGTTATTTCTTGATTTGGACAAAATTCACATTTTAGCACAGTTGGAGATAGAAAAACTAATCTTGAGAAAACATATTATGATAATTCCATATTCCCATTGCTGGCCGTCATGTGGGTGCCCATAGAGAAAAGTGCATTTTTTGGTCGCTAGACTTTTCTCTTCACTTAGTCTTCTTTTGGCTAAAAAGAAACGGAGGGGCCAGAGTGGGCAGGAATGCCCATGGGGGTGTCAGTCTGTTGGAGGGGGATAAGCTGTGTAAAGACCCCTGGGAAAGAGACCTGCCTTCCCCCAACAGGCCTAGACATGGCTGCAAAATTCTTGAGTGGTTCCCTCTTATCCTACGTTATTTATGGAGCCTGCTTGTAACCTCTGTGATTTTAGTAATTCTGGCAGGTGGATGGGATGCATTGTGGGATGTCACCAAGGAGGGACACTAGCTGAGATCCTGAGCCCAAGCTCCCCCAGCTGCCCCATGACAGATTCCTCTGCTCCGTGATCTTTCACATTCTGGTACGCGGGCCTCCCCACGTGACCAGAAAACCCTGGACCTCAGAGGCCTGGCATGCGAGGGCCATGCTCTCAAAGCTGGAAGTTCTGTGTCTCTTTAAGAGCTGGCTAGTTCTCAGCCTAGTTGCTAGGCTAGCGGTGTTTCCAGGCAAGCTAATTAGCATATCTCAGCTCCGCACAACACAGGATGTGGTGTTCATCTCTCTCTCCTCCCCATTCGGGGAGCATCGCCAGAGCCTGGTGTTAAATAAAAAGGGCCATGCGGGACTCCGAGATGAACTGTTGCTGTGTTTATTGAATGCTTTGTGCACATTTTACTAGTGTATTGTGCGGGGAGAGCTGCAAAGGTCTCCCATGTGTGCGAGAGCCCGTGCTTGCTCTCAGGAGCACAGGACCCCGTTGCTCACAAAGCATCTTTATAAACATGACCCAGTAAGCCCCCAGGTTAAACATTTACATCCACGTCCTGGGAAGGGAACTGAGGCCCAGTGACCGAGGTTCCCTAACCTTGACTCCTAAGGGGTAATCTTTGGGGCACATTATTGAGGTCATGCTTGACTACTGGGAACTGTTAGACGTCTCGGAGAATGCCCTTGGAGGAGGTCATTTTCAGGCTTCCATCAGCAGTTCCCCAAACATTTTTTTCATGGTTTTTGCTTCCTCCTGATCCTATGTTGATGGTCTGTATGTCTCACTGGCCGCTACAGTTGCCACGTCACTGAGCGTACGTACAATATTTTACAGACATCACAGAAGCGAGTCTCCTTGAAGATCTAGGAAAAAATGAGGCTGGGGCTTCCCCTGATGTCACTCTGACTGCTTTAAAAAAAGGAAGGGCAGTGATTTTTGTGAGTGCATTTGGGATTTTATTTTTCTGGGTGAATTTTGGGGCAGTTCACATGAATAAAAACGCTTTTGCCGCTTTGGCTGAGTTTCGGAACTTGCTTATCTTCATCAAGCTTGCCTCCTACCGTGTCTTTAAAAAATGTCTTTTCAAAATGAGTTGGCAGCAATTCTGGTCTATTTCCTGTCGGTCTGGCGGAAGGCAAGTAGAATGGGCATCTTCCCTTCTTGTCTCTGTAGTAGGTGGATGTTTGCAAAAATAGACCACATGTCTTCCAGTTTCTCTCAAGGATGTTTGGCAGAGGCTGGGATCTCTTTCCCCCTGTTTCCCATCTTCCATTGCAAATGCCATCCCTCACACACTCCCCCCTGCTTTTTATATCCTTCCTTGTTAGATCCATCCTCATTTCTCTATAAAACGCTCCAATAGCCCTCAGTGTGCATCTATGAACATTTACCATCTGATAGAAGCCTGCATTCAGAAAGGAACGTGTGCCGATTTGCAGTGCCAGTGTAGTATGGGCATTGATTTCCCCCTCTTAGCACAGGGATGGGGACACGTTAATTGAGTACTTACTATATTCAGGTACTTGGCATTTGTTCTTGCTATACAACTGTGTCTTCTCTGAGCTTACTTTTTAAAAATATATTTTTATTGATTTCAGAGAGGGTGGGAGGGAGAGAGAGAGAGAGAGAGAGAGAGAGAGAGAGAGAGAGAGAGAGAGAGAGCGCGAGCTATAAACATCAGTGATGGGAGAGCCCTCATGGATTGGCTGCCTCCTGTGCACACCTGACATTGGGGATTGAGCCTGCAACCCAGGCATGTGCCCCGACCGGGAACTGAACCGTGTCCTCCTGGTTTATACAATAGTTCAACGCTCAACCACTGAGCCACACTGGCCAGGCTTGGGGACAAAATGCCTTCTAGTCACTTTACCAAGTTCATGATAAACTAAGATTTAACTCTGACCAAAGAGTATATTTCATTACACCCGGCCCTCACCATGCTTCAGAGGCTCTCTGGTGGGTTAATTACAGTTCTTGCCCTCTTGGCTAAAGCCCTCCATTGTGTCCTCCTCCTGCTCCCCTCCCCCGCCCATACTTAGTCTGAAAAAGTGGCAATACAGGCTGTGTGGAATCTTTTCAGCGTGGGAGGAGACTGTTGGTATTCTGCTCCCACTTGTCAGGTGTAAACAAAGTGTGATTTATGTTCACCCAGAGCTGTCATGTCTGGGTACATGGGTGCCAAGCACCCTTTTGCCTAGACCCAACAGAAGCCACATGTTGTGCTAAGCTCTGGACACCTGAATGCTTTGTTGGCAGCCAGGATAGTGATCATAATAATGACGAGTGGCCTTTACTGAGCATGCCCAGGCACTGATAAATGCTCTCTGTGAATTAACTCATGAGGTTCTGGCCACATCCCTGTAATTACTTTAGCATCTCCATTTGGCAGATGAGGAAACAGGCACAGAGAAGTTATGTTAGCACTGGCTCACATCTCTGTCTCTCCCTCTGGAATGTGAGCTCCCTGAGGGCAGGTGTTTGTTTTTGGTTTGCTCACTGTTGTAGAAAGATGCTTAGCACAGAGTAGGTGCTCCATAAACAGTGCAGAAGGGATGAAGTCACATAGACTAGAGACGGGGGAGAAGCCACCCGGGCTGAGGCAGAGTATTCGCCAGAACCTCCATGTTTTTACTTGTTCACTGGCCAGTTAGCCCAACTGACCTGTTGTCCAGGGGCCTCTGGAGGAGGCGAGACAGATGCTTCCCCATAGCTGCCTGGAGCTGTGACTTTTCAGGCGCTGGCCAAGGCCAGGTACACTGCCTGGGCCTCAGTGGGCACAGACTGTCTGCAGGAATGAACAAATAAACAATTCCCATGGCAGGAAAATTTACCAGAATGAGTCTGGGGTGGAGAGGCTGGGACCAGATGACTGCTTCCTGGAGGAATGTGGTCCCCTACGGCCCATGGTGCCAGCTCTCCCAGGAACGTTTGTCCACGTAGGCATGCCACTCAGCTTTGGTTAATTTCACCCAAGTTACTGTGGGAAGCAGAAAGGAGAATTATAATTCAGACAAGGAAAGTGAGACTATAGAGGAAGAAGCTAATCCCCTTTGCAAAAACAAAACAAAAACAAAACAATAAAAAACCTTTTTCCTGGAGTCTTTCCTGTCTTGTCTGTCTCCGCCCCCACCGCCTCCCCCACCATCTCTGTTCCTCCCTTTATCAAACCGAGTCAAGTTGTCACACTCTCTGATACATGTTTTCCCAGCAGACATTTCCATCTCTTTCTCCCCAGTCTTTTAGCTCTTCTGTATTTCTTACCTGCCAGTTGGTTTTGACTGATTAGCACACACTAAAAAAACAAACACCAATAAAAATGCTCCAAACAAAACTCAATGAGCTTTCTTAAAGCCTATGTTGACATTTATATTTGCAAGACTTTTTACATAGGAAGCTCAGATGTGTTTCCATTCTATATGTCATTGGGAGGGGCTCATCGCATCCCATGGATGAATGCCTCGTAGGAGGATGTGCCCCCAGGATTGATGAGAGGATTCATCTAAACCGATAAGTCCCATTGTGATCACTTTACCCAGGCTATCCCCATACGAAGAACATGTCACTTGGGGCCACAAGTCTCTGTCTTCCCCTTCTCCATTCCTCAACACACACACACACACACACACCCACACACACACACACACACACACCATCTCATCCCAAAACAGATGTGTGTAAAGTGTGCCCATGAGATACTTACCCCACAGTGGAGGCGAGAGGCGGGATTCTGCTTTGGTGCAGTGGGACAGACCCCTCTGGTTGGAGTTCAGAAAATAAACAAGAATGTCGGATGTGTCTGAGCTAGCTCGGATCCTGGCCTTCCTTCCCAGATTTCATAGCGCCCATGTGCAGTGTGAAGTCTGTTTTGATAGTTTATCGCCCACCACATTGTGGGTGAATTGCTGTCATGGTAGGATCTTTGCTTCTAGGCCAACTTTACTGACAAGGGAAATAAAGATAGACAAACAGCATATTAATCTCCAAGTGTAAACCCAATGATTGTAGCCCTCCTGGGTATTATAGCAGCACAAATAATAACAGCGATAATTTGTGAGTCTCAATAATTTGTGCATATGTGGCATTTTAACTTTCAAAAGCTCTTATGTATAGAATTCATTAGTAATTAAAGGCCAATAAAAACTGAATTCTTATTTGCACACTTTCTGTTTAGAAATGATTTGATTTATTTAATATGATGTTAAGTTTATATTAGACACTTGAAAAATACCATACACATCCTCACCCCCTGAATAGCTTATAAACTGCCATGTTCCCCATGTGTTGGTGTGATTGGAACCACCCTCCTGATAGTGGTTGGCTGCTGTTTTAATGTTAGGTTGTGTGTTTTGGCCAAAAGAGCAAGGTATATCAGCAAAAGAAAATCCCACTTAGAACAAACAGTTCTCCTCTTCTCTGATCCGAACCCACTGCTCATGTCACAGGCTGGCTCCATGGTCAAGTGGACAGAGCTGTCAGACCCATTGCCCTGCTCTAGCCAGTTTGGCTCAGTGATAGAGCATCAATCCTCAGACTGAGGGTCCCAGGTTTGGTTCAGGTCAAGGGCATGTACCTCAGTTGCAGGCTCCTTCCAGCCAGGGTCCTGATCAGAACTCATGCAGTAAGCAACCAATCAATGTATTTCTTTCACATCAATATTTCTCTCTATCATTTCCTCTCTTTTCCATTTTCCCTATAAATTAATCGAAAATTATCCTTGGCTGAAGATTGAAACAAACACACACACACACACACACACACACACACACACACACACACACACCTATTAGCCCTGTAATGCCAATTGCTCTTAAATCCTTAAATGACAGAGTGAGGACTTTGTGGAGTGGCTGCCCTTGCTGATTTGACTATAGCTCAGAGTTCTGATTGGCTAGCATATAGCCACTGGCTAGTGTAGCACGACTACATCTTGCAATGTTTTGGGGTCCTCTGGAAGCACCCCAGTGGGCTGAAGTATATGATGCAGGGGTCTATTCATTGTAAGCCTAACTCAAACTGGTTCAAGCAGAAAAAGGGAAGTTGTTTGCTCACATAGATAGAAGTCTCCGATGAGACTGAGCAGGTTTGGGGGACTCACGGCATCGGCTCTGCCATACTCTGTGCTGGCTTCACCCCTGTGGATTCTCCATAATGATGACCCTTAGAGTGGCATCCTCAGGACCAGCCACCCCAGCAGAAGAGGGCTTCCAACAAAACCCAGATCGAAGGCCATCTGCTTGGATTATGGGTCCATGTCTGAACAATCACTGAGCCCATGGGGACAGACTATCCTGATTGGCCAGTCTTAGGTCACATGCACATTTCTGAGCTCTAGAGAGGGAAGGGTCAGGCTTTCCTGGGCCAAATCCACTTAGACGTAGGTGTTCCTAAAGAGAAAAGCTAAGGAGTGGGGGAGCGTCCTCCCAGGGAAGCAGGAATGGCTGCTGAACTTGGAGAACAACAGACAATATCTCTACGGAGTTACTAGACTTCTTGTGTCTGACAGTGTTTAACACAGTCTGTGACTTCTGTCTCTGAGACATCCACCATGTCCAAATATTTATTGAACATTTGCTATTAAGATGACCATTAGAGTAGGCTCATCCTATATAATAAAAGCCTAATATGCTAAGTGTCTGGTTGTCTGGTCATCCGTTCAACCAATCAAAGCATAATACTTGGTGGAGTTAATGATATGCTAAGTGGCTCAGCCACTTGCTATTATGTGCACTGACCACCAGGGGGCAGACACTCCAATCAGTAGGTTAGCTTGCTGCTGGGGTCCAGCCAATTGGGTCTGAGTGAAAAGGGCTGGACATGCCCTGGAGCCCTCCTGTAATCCCTCCCTAGCTGTCCAACCTCCTGCATCCCTCCACGGTCCCGATTGTGCACTGGTGGAGTCTCTTGGCCCGGCATGTGCCCTCTTGCAATCCGGAACCCTCAGGGGATGTCGGAAAGTTGGTTTCAGAAAAATCCCACTCAACTTAGGAGCTGGTAGTTCAGTTACATAAAGTTATTGTTCTCAAAATTGGGTGGGTATCAGAGTCACCTTGACACTAAGGAAGCACACAGCTGCTTCATTAGTGAAGGGGGCACAGTCAGGACAAGAGTAGCCACAAATATCAAAGTAGGACAGGGCCTAGGCCTTTGTTTTTCTACAAGTTCCCCAGGCAATCTGCTACTGACCCAAGTTTGAGAATCACCACCTTAAAACCACAAGATCTGAAAATAAACCACCTCTGGACTGGGGTCAGTCGCCAAACATTATTTGAAAATCTTGGAAGGAAGATTTTAGGTGCAATAATCATATTGAAGGGCTCACACAAGGTGTCCTGGTGGTCAGCATCTAATCACATCCCAAGTCCTGAAGGGTGTGGCCATTTTATCTGCTCTGGGCAAGTCCATTGACCCCTCACCCCCGGGGGAGCTACATTCCAAATGGAAACTCAGAAAGTGTGTGTCAATATGAGATGCAAAACTGGAAATGTTTTTTTCTGGGGTTCACATTCTCTAAGAAGAAACAGGCTGTGGATAAACATGCTTCTTTTGGAGTAGAGATTCCTCAGGTGCCATGGCCCATCTGTCATGTGCTAGATAAGCATCTATGTCAGCCAGGATGTCCATGCTGCTCCCGGTATGCAGAGAATGACAATTGATTTTATATCTTGTTGAGTGAAGGTGGGGGTAGGTGGAGTCCACCCAGTGACTAGGATCCCTGGGTTTGGATTTGAGTGTGTGTACGTGTGTGTGCTTCCTCTTTATTATACATACAAAAATGGGCTTCTCTTTTTCTCCAGTTCATTAAATTCCGTTATGGTGTTGCTATCTAATCTGATTGGTTTAAAATCTTTTTCGATAACTTCACCTGTGTAAATCCATTGCAAGCTTTGTGTAAATGTGAGCCTGAAGGCTGCAGTTATGAGAGAATTACCAGGACAGAATGAACAATAGCAATCTTGATTATTAAGAAGCCTTTGACCTACATATACTACAGGTCTCAAAAAGAACAGAATGCTTTGTAGCACACTTGCTTTTATTTAAAGCAAAAAAAACAAGGAAAATTTGGACCTCCTGTGTAATGCAGTACAGCATTTCTATATTATTATGTTTGGATCTGAAGACTAAAGACCTTTAGTAGTCCTTATCTATATACCCAATATATAAAAGCCTAAGTGACCGACCAACCAGCTGACCGGCTGACCACCTGGTAGCTATGATGTGCAATGACCACCAGGGGGCAGACACTCTGACTTTTAGCTATGATGTGCAGTGACCACCGGAGGGCAGACATCATAACTTTTTTATCTTACGGTTAACATCATTTGGAATAACTTCCCTGTCCTTCTACTCAACTTTTCTACTCAAGAATTCTTTTAGAATTCTGGTTCTTTCCAGAATTCTAAACACATCAGGCCACTGGCGAGTTGGCATTCGGTGGAAGACATTTCTAGGATTTGAATTTGGAAAGCCCAGAGTAGTAAATAAGGTGAACATTGTGCACTCATTCAGCAGTCATCACTATATGCTTGCTGCTCCTCTGAAGTCTCTTGCTGCTATTGCTTCTCAACAGTAGACCCCTGGTCAAGTGCCCAGTAAACCATAGTCTTTTCCTTGTTTTTTTGCTTTAAATAAAAGAAAGTGTGCTACAAAGCTACATAGCCTCTGCTCAATCCTGCCTTCATAAGATTTGGAAAGTCCTTACTTTTCTGACTCTGTGTCTCCATTATGACAATCGATTCTCTCTCCGCATGTGGATGGTAGACCAGCAGCATTAGTATCCCCTAGAAGCGGAATTCTAGGCCTTACTTCAAACCTATCCAGTCAGAATCTGCATTTTAACAAGGCCTCCGGGTTTCCACAAGCCGGTTGGAATTGGAGAAACAGCTGTAGATCAGTGCCATCCCGTAAACTTGCTGTGTGAGGAAAATGCCTGTCAGCACGGCCCAGTGTGGTGGCTGCTCGCCCAGTGTGGCCATGGGGCATTTGGAAACACGTGAGTGCAACCGAGGAACTGAGTTTTAAATTAAATTTTCATCTTATTAAATGTAAATAGTCCATATGGCTAATGGCTACCTTATTGAACGCCTTTAGGTTCTTCTCTCCAATGCACCACCCGCATGGTGGTGGCTCATCTTTCTAAAGAAAAAAGGAAAAACATACCCCCTCTGGCTGTAGACCCTTCAGCGGAGGGCAAAGAGTGGGAGCTGTCCTGGGAGAGGAGTGGTCTCCGTCCTCTCTCTCTTCCCCTGCTGAGCTCACCTTCACCTTACGCCTGTGAGACGGACCACAGTTACAGAGTCAGTTGGGGGAAGAAAAACAAAATGCATTTGTCAGGAGGAAAAGAATATTTAAAGAGCTTTGGGGGCTAAGAATGATGAGGCATAGAACCTTCTCTGTGTCCCTAAGTCCTTCATATGCATCATTTCCTTTAATCCTCACAGGCAGAGGGTTGCGATGTCTGCTTTTTGGTCACTGTGGATCTCCAGGTACTTGGAACAGTGAGTGGCACATAATAGACCCTGAAGGAAATGCCTGTCAAGTGGATGAACTATCACCCCCATTTCATAGGTGACAAAATTGAGGCACAGAGCAATCTCCTTGAGTCCATAGAGCTGAGAGCCAGGGTTAAAGCCGCTATAGTGGGGACTCCACAGACCATGGCAGCACCGTGCTTGGGGAGCCAGCTTGCCTCGCTGTGTTCGTCCATGCCAGCCCCCCTGCTGCAGGTTCAGCTGTAAAAGGAAGGCTTGATTGGAAAATATTTGTCGAGTGCCTGCCATTTGCCACGCTCTTGGGAAGCACTGGCATGTGGCAGCATTTCTTCTTTAATGCGTATAAGAATGTCCTGGGATTGCCTAAACCGGTTTGGCTCAGTGGATAGAGCATCAGTCTGCGGATTGAAGGATCCCAGGTTTGATTCTGGTCAAGGGCATGTACCTTGGTTGCGAGCACATCCCCATTGGGAGGTGTGCAGGAGGCAGCTGATCGATGATTCTCTCTCATCGATGTTTCTAACTCTCCCTCTCTCTTCCTCTCTGAAAAAAAATCATTTTTTAAATATATATCTATATAGATATATATAGATATATATAGATATATATAGATATATATAGATATATATAGATATATATAGATATATATAGATATATATAGATATATATAGAATGTCCTGGGATCTTGCTGAAATGCAGATTGCTCAGTAGGTCTGAGGTGGGGCAGGGGCTCCTGCTTTCCCAAGGAGCTCCCTGGAGATGCCACTGGAGATGCCATGCCACTGGCCCAGGACTGCAGCTGGAGAGTGAACCTCCCTGCCCCAGGGAGCTCACGTTTGAGGGCCGGGGGTGGAGGTTGGGGGGGTGGTCAGTGGACGGGAGGGAATCCACAGTGACATTGCACAGAGACTACTGCTCTGACCGGATACAGTAGAGCCTGTGGGGCTCATGGAGGGATGGCCAGCCTGGGGGTGTGTCATCAGAGCTGAGACTTTTCAGTAGGCATAGGAGGTGAGGCAGGTGAAGAGAGGGAGGGAAGGGTGTACAGGAAGACGGAACAGCCTGGGTAACGAACGGGAGGCTTAACCAAGGGTGGGGATAAGAAACAGTCTTGACATCCAGTGGTACACCTGCCTCTCCCAGGGCAAATCCCTTATCTGAAGGACGGCCTGTTGGGTTTCAAACCCTGGCTTTTCTTGGCTGCAGCCTGGAGCCTGGGTCGCCTGCAGCTAAACAGCTTCCTCAGAATCCCATCCTCAAAGCACCGCTTGGTTCCAGTTGATATTTGCGATATTACCTTTGATGTTTGGAATCCTCTGCCCACCGCTCCTTAGCCCCATGCAATGCGCTGGCGTCCCCTGGAAACCTAATGAGGCAGTTGCCATGGTAACAGGGTGACATCCCTTAGCTGATGCTAATGCCACAGCTCCCCAGACCCTGTGCCTGCTTCTCTCTGTTTGGTGAATTAATAACATTTAAATGAAACATATTAATTTTTTTTTATGTCAATTAATTTGTATGTTAAACTGCATGCTGGCTTCACCCTCCCCTCTCCCCATCACCCATTAATTAACTCCAGCCGGATTGGGAGCACATCAGAGAAGGTTGCAATAGCTTCCAGCAAACGGCAATTACAATACTCTGCTTCTCTGTGGAAAGTAATCAATGTCAAAATAATTGCTTTTCACAGGTCTACAGTCAGCTGTCTTGTCAGACACTTAACTTATAATTATCAGCATTTGAATTTTTTAAAATAAAATATGTAGCCAAAAGATCGGAAGGATGAGTGGTGGCTGCTTTACGATGACTTGCGTTGAATATTTCAACATCTCCCTTTTTGCAATCTTTATTTTTCTCAACATCCAACCACCTCTTTCTCAGGCTGCCTCTGGCTCCGCCATGTGTCTTTGCGGGCCTAGTAGCAGGAACTGTAGCTTCCAGGGGGATTGTCATAGAGAAGAGCCAGACATGCCCATGCCCATGCTCTGGCTTCACACAAGCCATCCGTTGCTCTTTATTTTCCATCTCGTAGAGATGGTGGGGAAACTTGTTCCTCCTATCGACATTATATTCCTAGAACCTGCCACTCCCGGGAGGGACACGGATACAGCGGAGCCTCATGTGCGCCTTGCTCATCTTATCAGATCAGGTTCTCTCTCCAGGTGCGCTCTGCACAGCTTTTAGCGTGCACTGGCCTCTTTCTCCCAGCTCTGGGCAAAGCTCTTTATTTATGGTAAACACTAGTGTCTGGGGAACTGCATGTAGGTGAACGCCCCTAACGTTCTCAACAGCTTGTTTCTTTTAAAAAATATATATATTTTTACTTATTCCAGAGAGAGAGAGAGAGAGAGAGATACATCAACAAAGAGAGAATCATTGACTGGCTGCCTCCTGCACACTCCACAATGGGGATCAAGCCCGCAACCCAGGCCTGTGCCTGACGGGGAATTGAACTGTGATCTCCCGGCTCAACAGCTTGCAGGAAGTGGAGTCGTTGAGGTTGAAGGGCAGGCACAGACTTCTGCACTTTTCAAACTGGGTGTGCCAGAAACTGCTCTGTGGATCTGGGGTTCCGATTTATCTACCGTCTAATCTCCTCTCCACACGTGTCTAGCCAGGCAGCTGGATGTTAACCGAGTGCATTCTTGCACACTCCTGTCTCCGTGCTAGGCTCCGGGGGTTGGGAGTTGAGCAAGGAAACCTTGCCCAAGCCCATCTGTGTGAGTGCTGAGACATGACCTTCTTCTTGATCATTGGGATTTTTAAAAAATTAAACACCACCACCAAGTTTTGTGCTATTTCTGCTATTGATTTGCAGAGATCCTTTGGATGATTTTTACATTCTCTAAAGACATTTATCTTTCCAAGGCAAATATTTCCTCTGTAAAGGCTTGTTCCTGTCCGCAGTTTCTGAAGGTTTGTCTTGGGGAATGAAAGAAGGAAAAAGCCAGCAACGCCTCCACAGCGAGCACACGCACTCTGTCTGTCCATTTTCCCCGCTACCACCGCCTCCTGTCCAGCCTGGGCGGAGGATCTTTATTACCGGTGTAAAGAGTTACAGCGAATGAGGGCACCATAAGTTACTAAAGATTTAAGGTCAGGGTGTTAAAAATGATGACTGTGCAGGTTTTACAAGTGTAAGGGGACCTGTTTTATGTACGCAGGAAAATTGGATTCACAATCTCTTCTGAACCAGCAACTGTGCCTGTTGACCCGGCCGCTGCTGCATGTGGGCTTTTAATGAATATTTATTTTAGGGTCCTGGATTTCTTTATGGCTTTGTCCAAACCTCTAATCTATTTTGGGCCTGCTGTTTCTCCTGACTTCAGAATAGTAATAATTGTATTACTGCTTCTGTTTTGAGAGAGAGAGAATATCAATTTGTTGCTTCACTTATTTATGCATTCATCGATTGATTCTTTTATGTGCCCTGACCGGAGATTGAACCCACAACCTTGGCAATTGGGATGGTGCTCCAACCAACTAAATGACTGGGTCAGGGCAATATGTTCCTTCTTTCTTTCTTTCTTTTTTTTATATATATTTTATCAATTTTTTTACAGAGAGGAAGAGAGAGGGACAGAGAGCCAGAAACATCGATGAGCGAGAATCATCGATCAGCTGCCTCTTGCACACCCCCCACTGGGGATGTGCCCACAACCAAGGTACATGCCCTTGACTGGAATTGAACCTGGGACCCTTCAGTCCGCAGTCCGACGCTCTCTCCACTGAGCCAAACCCGTTTCGGCAATATGTTCCTTCTTAAAGATACATCAGGCCCTGGACGGTTTGGGTCATTGGATAGAGCGTTGGCCCACGGATTGAAGGGTCCCAAATTAGATTCCAGTCAAGGACACATGCTTGGGTTTCTGGCTCCATCTCCAGTGGGGGGCGTGAGGAGGCAGCCGATCAATGATTCTCTCTTATCATTGATGTTTCTCTCTCTCTTCCTTCCTCTCTGAAATCAATTAAAAAAAAAAAAAAAAGAAGATACATCAGGAGTTGGTTGAAAAGCCATCGCAGGATTTCCGAGGCCACTGGGCATGCTGAACTGCGGCACTCCTAATTGGAGATGTGATACTGTTGACTCACAATCTGGTTGTGATTAAGAGCATTTATTTCAGGATTTGGAGGCACACGAAGAAGTATGTCCACATACCACGTGGGAATCAGTAGGTTGACTTCAATAGAGTGTCCTACATTAATATCGGACCATATGCCAAAGTAAATTGGTCAGCAGTGCTGGAGAGTTCCCAGAACAAATCCTTTGTGTTTCCTTCCTCGACATGAGGCGTCATGAGCTCCTTCTGAGCGGTTCGCTATGGCCCGATGAGGGATGCTCAGTGAGGATGTTGCAGGCGACCTATCCTGACACAGCTCCTTGTTCCACGTGGACAGAGAGAACATTTCTCTTTGTTCTCGAAATTGCTTGGGGAAGGTGCTGCTGTGGCCTCGTCTGATGCTCCAGGAGAATGAGAAGATGCATTTAGCATGTGCACTGCTCTCCCCTCTGAATAAAAGGCAGAAAACTTCCTTTTAGTCCCATTGATGGCTGGGTTTTTACTGCAGGATTTGAGAAGAATGGAATTGGGTTGTCATGGCAACGCATCCTGTGTCATCGTTTTGATATTGATATTGTGCCTGATTCTGTGACACTATTATTTCAAGAATTGCTGGAAGTTTCTTGAAACCCCGCCTCAAGGGCACGAGACGGACAGATTGGGGAGCAGGTAGGCAGCCGCCTTCCTTTTGGGGCACTGTCTGCAGGTGGACTTCTCGAGTCTTGGTGCATGAGAGAACAATCTAAAGACACTGGACTTCCTTATTTATTTTAACAAAACCGCCTGCAAACATGGAGCATCTGTCTGAAGCGCCGGGCCAAACTTCCTTTACCCAAACAAGATCACTTCCAATTTGAGAATGTGTGTGTTCTGTCTGATGGCTGGTAACCATCAAACCACCATTGATTCCTTCTGGCCTGTCTGCTGAGTCCCCATGCTAGTATATCTTAGGACAATATTTATTGAGTGCTTTCTCAGTGTTCAACACCATCCTAAGTGCATTATATGCATTAACAAACTTAACCTTGACTTCCACCTTGTAAGGCTGGTAAATTTCCTATTATTCTTAATAATGTAGATAGGATACATAGGGGTCAGTGGGTCAGTTTACTTGCTTAGGGTCACAGAGGACAGGAATGGCAGGGTCAAGGTTCAGACCCAAAGCTTGTGTTCCTCACCACTGTGTCTGCAGCTAGCTCCCCCCTGCCTCCTCTCTGCCTGTAGAATCCACTGACCTCCATCCACGCCCATCCCTGGCACCTTGGCTTAGATCTGAAGTCAGTGCTGCAGCCTCTTGAACCTAACCCTCTCCCTCAGGCAGGATGGAGTGTGTTCTGCATGCAGTCCCCAGAGCGATTGTTCAGAATTCCCATCAGAGTTGCACCCCATCAGCCCCTTCGATGGACACTCAGTGCCTTCTGGATGTACCCTGACTCCTTGAGCTGTATATGATTGCTCTGTGTGCTGGCTCCTGCCTAAAACGATAGTGAGAATGTCCATGAGCTTGATGACGACAGAGCTGGCATTTACTAAGCCTGTGTAAAGTGTGGGATGCATACGGGGACCCTCTCGCTGGATCCTCCCTACAACTCTAACTGGAACGGGAGAGGCTTCAGACCAGGACAGTGTGACTCCTGGCCCTGGGTCTTAGCCACCCCTTCTGCTTCCCATGCCTCTGCACCCGGGGTGCCCCAGCAACTTGAAGTGCCCTGAGAGCTGTGTGTTTTCTCACCTCTGATCCTCTGCCCCAGGCCTCTCTGTGCCTATCGCAGTGCCTGGCACAGAACGACTTGTGTTGTCGAGTGGAAGAACTTTGTGGATGTCACACTGTTCAGAATCCGCTGCTGCCACTGACCCTCAGAGGAAAACGGCCCTGATAAAACAGAAGCCCGTCCAGTGAAACCAGGGGGTAGGGAAGTGGGGGGCGGGCAAGGACGGCACTCGAGAGCCACGGGTAGAGACTAGTCTTGTCTCCAACTGAGAGATGGCCTTGGAAGCAGACAGCAAGGTGGCCAGTGGGGTCAAGGCTCAAACCAGGAGGCTCTGAGCACCACACCCCCGTGGTGGGGGCCGCTGCGAAGCTCCTGGACAGGGCAAAGCAGCTTCTCTCATACTGAGGACTGGCTTCCTTCCATCTGCTCACAGAGTTACAGCAGCGCCCAGGCTGGGGCTGTTGGGGCAGACTGGTGAAAAGCCTTCCTCGCCAGAGAGCTTGCCATCTCGCCCTGTCAGCCGCGGAGAGACAAAGGACAGTAAGGTAAAGCACACAGGTCCTCCCCAGCTGCCGGTGTGCAGGTGAATAGCCCATCACAGCAGATGCTGCAAGACTTCTAGAAGCTCATGTCCCTCAAGCAAAGCAGGTGACAGACATTGCAGTCCTCTCCCAGCAAAACCCGTTCCCCCCCTCCCTCCCTCAGACACAAGCAGGGAGACTGGGAATGTGTAAAGGGAAGCCCGTGTGGGAAGCAGGATTTGTTCTCTGTTCACGCAGCTCACGCTCTGTGGGAGATGGACTCCTCCATCCGGGCAAGGCAGGACAGCGGGGGAGTGCAGGGACCCCTCTGGGCTGGAATCGGGGGGCACTCAGCAAGCTGTGTTTCCATGGAGAATGTCCTCTCCATGGAACAGATAAGGGTCCCTTTTTGCCTTGATTTTTCAAACAGCCTGTCTGCACTGAAGGCTGAAGAGACCAGCACCCACACCACAACAGAAAAAGTCACCCCAAGCCACTGTAATGCAGTGGGAGACACGCTGGTCTTTCCTTCCAGCTAATCTCTTATTCACCTTTTTCCTGTGCTTTTGCAAGAACTTTCCGAGGGCCCCAGGAGACACCACCTAGCGTGGCTGCTTAGAAAAGAATGCGGGCCGAGGCCTGAATTCGTTAACTCTAATGTTTCATCATTAAGGGAGGAATTTATTTTTGTGTGGAGCCAAATTGCATTAATCGTATGCAGGCAGAGTACGCCTAACAAACAGTGTAATTCAAAGGTCCCGAGCTGGGTCACTCAGCTTGGTGGTTTTGCCACGGAATGAGGCGTTTGCCATTTTTACTCTGAATGGATTGTTCTGGGTCTTTGACATTCTAGTGGCCATCAATGTTGGTCTGTGGGCTTCAGTGCAGTGTCCCCTCTAGAACTTTCAACCGGTGTGCTGCTCAAGTTTCTAAAACATGCAGTCCCCCATTCTTCAGAAAACACTGACCTCTTTTCCTGTTTGCCAGATAAAAAAAATGACAACAGCCAACACAACAGTAGCCACCCGGGGCGAATGAATCCAAGGTACTCCTGCTTTTCTGTCAGATCAGCAAAAAATATACCGTGTTTTTTGGAGTGCTGCAGAATGGTAGTAATCAGTTTACGTGTGCCATGAGATGGAGAAGGTTGAAGCTCGGCCCTCGGATATGTGCGTGATGCTGCCGGTTAACCGCTGACGCAGCTGAGACACGGCCGTGGTTCCTTGGCGTGTCCGTGTCGGCTGGGAATGCAGAGTGCTGCCAGTCCCAATCCCCTTTGATGACCCGCCTGCCCTGTGTCACAAAGAGACTAGGCCCGGCTCGCTGGCCCTTCCTCACCCCGCAAGGGCTGGGCAGAGGCTTTGAGGACTGAAGGCAGAGTCGGCCTTGTGGTGACATCCCTGTGGCGCTTACTGGGCAGGCGACAGTGGTGGGGGAGGGCTCTGTGCTCTCAGCATGGCACAGGGGGCATAGCATCACTCTCAGTAGTCTCTAGTGTTTCCCTCTCATGCTCCCCGGCTGACTAAGCCTTGACAAAGCAATAAAGAATGTCCCCGCGGACCGAATATAGAACCCCGAGTCCTGGGACGCGTGGCTCCCGCAGCCGTGGCCGTGGCCCGGCCTGGAGGGAGACAGGATCTGTGATTTAGAAATGTTCCTTTCCTTCCAGCTGCTTCTAAGAACCCCCACACAGAGGCGGCTGACAGCTTGTCACGGGGGCTGCTCTGGAGGCTGGCTGGCCCGGAACAAGCCACCCACATCGTGGGCTCCATTCAGCCTCTGGTCTCCAGCCGTTGGTTCCTTCATCTGTGGCCACACTTTGCAGGCACTGGGGAGTGAAATAGGGTTTCCGCACCAGTGGGTTCTCCAGGCTGCTCCCTAACGGGCCCGTGTGTGGTAGAGATCTTGAGGATCCAGTGTGTGTGTCCTGGTGTGTATGAGTATGTGTGTCATGGGGTGTGTGCACACCCTGGTATGTGTATGTGTGTGCGTGCCCTCTGGTGTTAGAATGTGTGTGTGCCCTGGTGTGTGTGTTATGCTGTGTGTGTGCCTGGCATTTGAGTGCACATCTAAAGAGTGTTGGGCTGAAACCGACTCCCTGGGGAGCTAGCTTCATGGGGGCTTGAAAATTAGTGCCCACGTGACCTGAGACCTGAAGGGAGAAGCTGGCAAAGGAGGTCTCACCTTGGTGTGACCATCGTAGGGCAGTTCTGTGTATCTGTCTGCATGTCTGTCTCTCCGTCCATCAGCCATCCATCCGTTTATTTAGTTACTCAGCAGAATTTGTCAGGCACCTGCCACATGCTGGGCTCTGCTTCAGGTATTTAAGACTCTCTGAGGTGTGTACACCTGGGGGAGGGAGACAGGCAGCACACCGAGCATGACACACATTGCAGAGTATTGAGAGGGTCCTACGGGGGGACCTTGAGAGCAGGCAGGGCAGGGAGAAGGTGGGCAGAGGAGGCAGGGGGGGTGGGAAGGGGGAAGAGCAGGGGGGAGGGGGAGAGCAGGCAGAGTGAGGCGGGGTGGGGGGGCAGGGATCTGGGCCTCTGTCAGAGCGGGAAGTTCAGCTATTATTTTAAGCAAGGGGGTGAGGGTGCTGATGAGGATTCTCTCCTTGATCAAGCTCAGCTCCCTGAGCTCTGTTTCAACCAGGCCTCTGGTTTTGGACTTCCATGTTGCTCTCTGCATTGTTCAATTTTAGCAAAGATTCTTGCTAAGTCAGTTGATCCAGAAACCCCCATCCTGGATATCTGATGGATATCATCCTCCACCCCACCCCCAAGGGATGTCTGAGCACCCTGCCTGCCTCAAGCAAGAACCCTGGGGGTCATGTGAGCCAGGACCCCTCACCCCCCTTCTCCCTGACACTTCCAGTAATTCCCACCCACTGACTGGAAATTACTGCTCTGTGCCCAACAGTGCCCACCTTCCCTGTTGTATTTGGAGCTGAGCACACTTTCTATCCCACGGCGAGACCCTGCAGTAAGTCCCTCACCTACCATGACAGCCCCCAAATGAAGTCTGCTTCGCTGCCTCTACCGAGTGTCCTGGGAAAATGTTGGAGAAGTGCAGGATTAGTCACCGGAAACCTGGAGGAGGACAGTCAGGGCAAAGGACCCGGCATCCTGTGTGGTTAAGGAACGGCATCTAGGACCCAGGGCCCTAGCAGATGAGCCAGGGGGAGCAAAAGGAGGAGAGATTTCTGAACAAAACGCCAAGGCTTGCCCTCCCCTCTCAGTCCACCTTCCCCCATTCCAGAAACTCCACCTTCCCCCATTCCAGAAACTCCAGCACCACCAAGGACAGCACGGTCCTGGGAGTGGGATGGTGGAGAGCTGATGCCAACTCTAGACATCAGCACCCTCCTTCTCTGCTCCCTGTGGGGCTGGGTCTCTGTGGACCTGCCAGGTCACCACAGCAATGACTGATGGCTCCAGGTGGAGCCAGGAACCCACAGCAGGAGGCAGTGCAGGTAGAGCTTGGGGCTGGGAATGAGACCAAGAGATTTGGGTTCACATTCCAGTATTTCCACTCAGTTCTACCGTCTGTACAAGTGGGGCTGCAGTGATAGCTGCTGCTTGAGTTCAGTGTATCTACTGGAGGGAACTGAACAGGCTGCACCCATACGAGCCCCTCCATGGCAGAGGCCCAGGGAAACCAGTTCTGTCTGCATTTGCATTCTTCTTGCCTCCTGCCTCTCCTGTCTCTCCTGCACCCTCCCTCCCCCCATCCCTGACTTACAGGGGAGAAAGGCCCAGTTGGCTAGCAGGTAGTTGGAAGATGGATGGCCAAGTGCTGTATAAATGTCCGTTGTCATTGTTGTTATGGATGGAGCTTGGGTTCAGTTCCGAGATGACCCCGGCTTCTATTAGGTCTAGTAATAATTAATGTCATTTTCTAATACCTTTTTTTAAATAGAATTTATTTAAACAATACAACAAAATTTAATCAACAATATAGTTGCCGTTGTTTTCTACTACTTGTGTCCAATGCTCAGGAAGCATTTTAATCCCTCTGTTGTAAAATTCTTGTGATTTTGATGCAAAAAATTTGGTCAATGCATTTTTGAGGCATTCTTCATTATTAAATTTTTTTCCAAGAAGAAAGTTTTGCAAAGAACGAAACAAATGGTAATCGGAAGGGGCAATATCAGGAGAATATGCAGGTTGAGGGAGAACTTCCCATTCCAACTGGCGCAGTTTTTCAGCAGTGATTCTTGCAGTATGCGGTCGTGCGTTATCGTGGTGAAGAATTACGCCCTTCCGATTAATCAGCGCGGGTTCTTTTTCTCTTAAAGCTTGGGCTAACCTTTCCAATTGGGCACTATACACTGCACTTGTAATGGTTTGGTTAGATGGTAAAAGTTCATAATGAGGAATTCCTTTAAAATTCCACCAAACACACAACATCACTTTTTTCGCATGCAAGTCAGGTTTTGGCGTGGGCTGTGGAGCCTCATTTTTGTCCAACCATTGAGGCCGCCTTTTCAAATTAACATACAGCACCCGTTCTTCATCTCCGGTAACAATTTGCTCTAAAAATGGCAAACGGTTTTGACGAGAGAGGAGCGAACTGCAAATTGTGACTCTTTGATTACGGTTGTTGTCGGTCAACTCATGAGGAACCCATTTTCTAAACTTTTGGACTTTGCCAAGTGCATGCAATTGGTTGGAAATTGTTTTTTGTGAACAATTTAAAGTTGTCGCAAGCTCTTGTTGGGTAATTTGAGGATTTTGCACCAAAAGAGCTTGAAGAGCTTCTTGATCAAAATTGGACACACGGCCTCGACCACTCTTGTCATCTAACGAAAAATTTCCCTCGCGAAATTTCTCAAACCAGCGCTGGCATTTTCTGGCGCTAACTGCATCTTGACCAAGAGCACTACAGATGTTTTTTGCAGCCTCACTTGCTTTTCTTCCTAATTGGAACTCGTAAAGCATGCAGTGCTGAATATGCTCTTCATCCGCCATCTTCTTAGCCCTAGTTTTGCAACAAAAACCAAACCAAACACAAACTTTTTCAAGCAAAACTTGTTAATTGCACTTCACACGTTCTGTAGATACCACGTGTTTGAAGGTTATGTCAATACAAGTCAACGCCAAGCAAGATTTTAAACGAATGTTTAAAAACGACATTAATTATTACTAGACCCGATAGCAGTTCAAAGTTGCCCCATTGCTTGGCAGTTGCCTCTGAGTGACAGCAGAGCGCTCGCTCTGCTGCTGAAGGTCAGGGAGGAGCTGAGCCGGGCTGAGTGCAGTTAGATTTCATCATCATGTTTTGCCTTTAAAACTATTATTTACACAGTATGGCTTAGCAACGGCTGCCACTTGTACATTCTGCTAATTGATTTATGTTAACTTTCACGCAGGCTATTGATCAATATAAACAGCCGTGTATTGTGGCTCCCTTGGAGATTTGGAGCAGACCTCACCCTGGTGCCCTTGGCATGCCGAGTGACCTTGTCAGCCCTCCTCTGCACAGAGGAGGGCAGACAAGTGGGGAGCACCTAGATTTCTCTACATCGCCGCGCATGCCTGCTTCCGATCCACCCAGACCAACAAACATGTCCTGCTGATCTGTTTCACCATCAGATCCCTGGGATTTGCACTGACATGCATGACCCCCGAAGGCTGGGGGATTTATGTAAACTTTAGGGAAGTTTTATTTGTGCCCTAAATTCAGTCGGCTGAGCTTGGTGAAAAGTGTGTGTGTGTGTGTGTGTGTGTGTGTGTGTGTGTGAGAGAGAGAGAGAGAGAGAGAGAGAGAGAGAGAGAGAGAGAGAGAGAGAGAGAGAGGTTTGCTTGTGCCTGTGACTGGGGAGATTTCTTGTTTTCCTGGTTCAGGAAATAAACCTGAACCCACCTGAATCATTTCCACCAAATGTGACTGTCCAAAATAGCACTCATACCTGATCTTTTCCGATCGAGAGCAGCTGACCTGGAGCAGGAAATGGAAGCTCATGGAAGAGAGAGGCCAGGCTGACCCAGGTGGTGGGCCCCAGTTTGACAGCCCTTAGAGCTCCAGTGGCTGTGGCTGGGGTGGGGTGGGGTGGGGTGGGGGCCTCTTTCCAGAGACTTCAACAGGGTTGTAGCCTGGGTGAGATTCCTGAGGGTCTTGCTTAGACCCTCTTCTGATAGATTGGGAATTAATAAAATGGACATGAAAAGCAAATTCCATTTTTAAAGTGTACAGAGAAGCTATTTTTTATTTGCAAAAGAAATGGCATCATGAAGTAAAGCACACATGTAGTTAAGCCTCAAATAATGCTGACAGGCTTTTAAGAAAAACAGCCGTGCTTGGTACCCCCTCCCCTATCCCCCCAAGAGCAACCACCTCCACATTCTTCTTGCAGTTTCTTCACCACTTCTTCCCATATTTTTGAATAATATTAGCGTAGTCTATCTTGAATGAGCAGTTTGGGGCATTGTCTGCTGCTTTCACAGTATACATAAGTGAGGCTCTCTGGATTTCTGATATCTTCCCTTCATTTCTCCCTATGCTCCCAACAGTTCTAGTATAATTCCATATCTCATTGTAATTATTGTTTGCATAATTATTACTATGCAAATATTGTGTATGACTGGGTCGGGGAGTCTATTATGACATTTTTTTTTGTCTCCACCTACTAATAAAAATCTTTATTCTTCCATTTCCTGGATTTATTTTGAGTCTTTGTCTCAGTCTTCCCATATTCACCAACAGCTCTATAAAATACCTGTCTATACAATTTTCTATCCGTTCCATTTTTTTTTGTCTTTGATCTCTCTCCTGAAGCTGCTCTCCATCCCCTTCTGGTATCATCTGGACTGGCACATAAATCTCATCCTAGTGTTTCTCTTCCATTATTCTAGAATTCCCTTTTCCCTTCGCTAGATTCTATTGCCTTGATCTTTTTTTTTTTTTTTTTTTTGCTTATGTCCCCATTTCAATGGCATCCCTTTTCCAGTACTTCCTACAGAGTACATGAGAAGTAACTTCATGTGACCTTGCATGTCTAAAACTGTCTTGTTTTACCCACACACTGGTGGATAGTTTGGCTGGGTATAGGATTCTAGATCTCCCCCCCTCATTTGTTTTTCAGACATCATTTAATCATTTTCTGGCTTCTGGTATCATTGTTGAGAATACCTGTGCCATCCCGATCCCTGATCCTTTGTGACATTTTATTTCTCTGGATGTTTTTAGAATCTTTTCTATCTCAGATTCAGGAATTTTATGATGATAGGTCTTAGTGTGGATTTTCTTGCTTTTATTCAACTAGGGCTCCTGTCTGATACTGGGAAATTTTCTTGTACTGTATCTTTGTTAATTTACTCTCTGTTTTCTCTGTTCTATCCTCTGGAAACAGTAGGGCTTCCTAGATTGATCTTCTGACTTTTTTTATTTTTCATCTCCTTTCTTTTTTCTTTCATGCTATGAAATTTACTCAGCAAAACTGTCTATGTTTTTGTATAGGGCATCATGCTCTTGATTCTAGAACCCTTCTAGCTCAGTTTCTTCAGGGAATGCACCTACATCTCCTAATCATAGAGGAGGGATAGTCACTCCCCTGTGCAGGGTTCCAATGGGTGGAAAAGTAGGAGCCTGACAGCTCCTTATCCAGGCTTTCCCCCAGCCCCCTGTTTTCAGCCCTCATCTTATCCCGTCTCATCTGTACCTGGTGCTTCAGACTCCTGAGCATCTAGAGATCCCAGAGCAAATCAATTCACTTTTCAGGGATGCGTCCCTCGGCCAGGACTTTAGTTGAACTCTCTTCTGCTCATTCTACTTTCTCATGTTCGCCATGGTGATTTAGTGATACCGATAACATCTAGTTTTGCCCGAGCTGCACTCTTTTTTTGTTCTCCTTTCCGTTATAAATTGATTTGCAAGAGGAGAAGGGACAGTCATTTCTTTATTCTTCCATCTTGAAGTTAAACATGATTTTTTTTTAAAGAGTTCTGTAAGCTCTTTGGACAATAAAATGAAAGATCATTGGATGTGTGACTAAGCGTGGCTTTTTGTACACTTTCTTAGGATTTTAGCTTTCCTCAAATTACAAAAATGCCCCCAACGTATCATCCCTTCAGAATTTCTTTAGCGGTGAGGGAAAGTGTCATTCCTGCTCACTTAACTGGCCTCAGGCATCTTTCACCATAATGACTGTAATAAACTTTTTTTTTATTATTATTGTGGCAAAATGTCGATAATAGAAAGTGCACCGTTTTAAAATGTGTAGTTCAGTAGCATTACATGCATCTATTGTACATTGTTGTGTAGCCACCACTACCACCCTCTCTCGAACTTTTTCATCTTCTCAAACTGAAACTGTACCTATTACCCAGCACCTACTACAGGACTGGGCTGAGGAGGAGGTGCATTGAGATATGTGAGTGCCGAGAAGAGTGGCTGGCATATAGTAAGGGTTTAATCAGTGACAGCTTCTATATTATTATTATTATTATTATTATTATTATTATTATTATTAAAGACTGATAAGTAACTTAGGATAAACCAGGAGGTTCTCTGAACTGGAAGTTGGTAAATGAGACTCCTGTTCCTCCCTTTCCCATGTAGCCACTGAAGTAGTTTATGGATGAGGCCACATCATGGAAATTCTTGGCAAATCCTCTTAGTGATTCCCCTCCCCCTGAGCCTGGGCTAGCTTTAGTGATTGGCTTGACAATAGGAGGTGAGAAAAGGGAACCAATGGGATTTCTGAGGCCAAGACAGAAGACTTGCAGCTTCTGCCCTGGTAGCTCAAATCAAACACTCTGGGGAAATCCAGTCACTGGGTACAAACCCACCTACCCGAGGCCACCATGCTAAGAGAGGCCTGAAGGATGGGGCCATGTGGAGGGAGAGAAGCACCCAGGGCCAGTCTATTGATGACAAAGTCACCTTGGAAGTGAGTCTTCCAGCCCCTGCCTCCTCAGCCGATGCCACATGGATCAGAGGTGAACCCAACAGAGCTCTTCCTGGACTCCTGACCCACAGAATCATCTACATCATAAAGGGCCTGGGGTCATGATGCCGGACTCACCAGGAGGTGCATTGATGGGTTCTGCCGTGGCCATGGCGGGCAGGGTTTCTGGGTCCTAGTTGGCTGCAGCGGGCGGGACTTCTAGAGCATTGCGGGTACGGACAGCATCTGAAGAGTGTCCTGGGCTGCCAGCAGCATTTGAGGAGTGTGTGAGGCTTCTTGGGTGGCCAACATGGCCCTGATGGCAGGTTAAGCCTAGGGGACCCTATACACTCACACTTTAATCATGTTAGGGCCTCTAGTTAGCCAATTAAAAGGTAACTTTTAAGCCACTAAGTCTTGGAGTAGTTTGTAACACAACCATAGGTAACTGGTGGAGGAAATATATTCATTGGTTGAGCTTTATCATTTGCTAACTGAGTAATATTCTTACCCTTAAATCTCATAATCCAGTTACGAGAATTAAATGAAATAATACAGTAAACAATAAATGGCTACAGTGGTTATTTTTTAAAAATATATTTTTATTGATTTCAGAGAGGAAGGGAGAAAGAGAGAAAGATAGAGACAACAATGATGAGAGAGTCATTGACTGGCTGTCTGCCTCCTGCATACCCCTTCCTGGGGATTGAGCCCACAACCCTGACATGTGCCCTGACTGGGAATCGAACCCTGACCCCCTGATTCACAGGTCGACGCTCAACCACCGAGCCATGCCAGCCAGGCTACAGTTATCATTACCAATGATAACTGGTAGCAGTTCAGAATCCATGCTCCCTGATTCCACTCAAATGCACTTGTGGGGAGCTAACCTACAGTGGGGGTGTATGTATGTGAAATTAGAGAGTTTTCCTTCCAAACTTTGTCACTTCCTAGTTTGCATCTCCACAAGCAGGTTGCTTATCACTGAGCCTTGATTTCCTCGCCTGTTAAAAGGGGGTAGTAATAGTCGGTTGTTGTACAGGTGAAATACTCCTTCAACTGTTTTCCTACCCATGCATTGGTGTGATATGAAATTGTGGGAAAAGCCAGGAAACCTTGCCACCGAAGAGAGCTTGAAAGCTCTTTCTCATAATGCAGAGAATAGACAAGGTCCATTTGCCCCGAGTTTTCTATTTCCAGAGAAGCACTTTCTGTGTGAAGTCTCCAAAAAATTACTTTCAATTATCTAGTTGGGAATCGCCAGCAGTTTGATAAAAAATTTAATAGAAATCATGAATGGTGGGTTCATCATGATGAGGGCGCAGCGATAGCATCTGTTACAGCTTCGTTGAGAACCATTTCCAAGATGACACGCTCTTTCTCACCAAACGAAAAATTAATTTAAAAATCCCCGTCCTCGATGCAGCCAGAACAAACATTCCCAGAGACAGAAAATGAGGGAGATACATCCAAAGTGTATACAGGGGATGGCGCCCTTGTGGCTTTATTTCCGTGTCTGCTGTTGAACATTTGGACAGAAATAGGCACATGTATATTCTTATTTCTTTCTAAATTAAAGAAACTATCCAGAAAATAAAAAATAATAGAAAAGAAGGAAGAAAGAAGCCCGAGGGTGTATAAAGGAGGTCCAAATAAATTCCAGCATCACTTCTTGTTCGCTGGCTTTTGACACAAAACAGAAGTCATTTTTCTCCTGCTTGGAGCTTTGCATGTAGAGATTATTGAGGACAGCTGCATGGGTCAGGCGATGCGTGGACCCACAGCCGGCTGCCCTGCCCAGTTATTACAGGAGATGGTGGATGTATCTTTACCAAGATGAACATGACAGTGGCCAGGACTAGCCATGCTCCTCCTCACTCAGTCACTGGGTTTCCCGGGACGAGGGTGTGCTCAGGGCCCAGGGGTGTGGCCCCTGCTTCTCTCAGGGGCACATGGCCACAGCCTCTGGGTTTTGTTGTTGGCAGGTTCTGAGCCGCCCTATTAACTCCTGGTACATTAACCCAGGCAGCCATTTTGCCAGAACATACGCTCCAGTTCGAGAGAGATGATCTGAAATAATCTTGTAATCTTTGGGGATGTACCTGGCTTGGAATTGGGGTGCCTAGGATGCTTGTATGAGCCTTTTGCACCAAAGCCTTCTCTGTCCAGTAGGTCTTTTTAAAAAAAAAAATAGATTTTATTGATTTTTAAAAAAAATATATTTTATTGATTTTGTACAGAGAGGAAGGGAGAGATAGAGAGTTAGAAACATCGATGAGAGAGAGAGTCATCGATCAGCTGCCTCCTGCACACCCCCCACCGGGGATATGCCTGCAACCAAGGTACATGCCCTTGACCGGAATCGAACCCGGGACCCTTCAGTCCCCAAGCCGACGCTCTGTCCATTGAGCCAAACCGGTCTCGGCAGATTTTATTGATTTTTTACAGAGAGGAAGGGAGAGGGAGAGAGAATTATAAATATCGACGAGAGAGAAACATTGATAAGCTGCCTCCTGCACATCCCCTATTGGGGATGTGCCTGCAACCAAGGTACATGCCCTTGACTGGAATCCAACCTGGGATCTTTCAGTCCACAGACTGACGCTCTATCCATTGAGCCAAACTGGTCAGGGCCAGTAGGTCTATTTATCTGTCCATCGGTCCATCCATCCATCCATCCATCCACCCATCCATCCATTTTAAACTCATGCTTATAAGCAGAACTGAGAGAATTTTGTGCACTGAAGCCTGCCACTCTGCTCAATGAAAGTGAAGGTGTGAAACACAGCACCCCCATCTCCACTCCCATCGCTGGTTCCTAGAGCACCTCCACTGAACCCTAAGTTCCAAGAAGCATACCTTGAGAATCCCTGATCTTGGCCATTTGTCTAACCCTCAGCTTCCATGCCCAATCTTATCCCCAAATATCTATCTGGGTTCTTTCTTTTTTTTTTTTTTTTTTTTTTAATATATTTTATTGATTTTGTACAGAGAGGAAGGGAGAGAGATAGAGAGTTAGAAACATCGATGAGAGAGAGTCATCAATCAGTTGCCTCTTGCACACCCCCTACTGGGGATATGCCCGCAACCAACGTACATGCCCTTGACCGGAATCGAACCCGGGTCCCTTCAGACCCCAAGCCGACGCTCTATCCATTGAGCCAAACCGGTCCCGGCTGGGTTCTTTTTGAACTCTGACTTGAACATCGAGTGGCCGTGGGAGCCACACTAGAGATGCCTGGTAGTCAAGGCCAATTAAAGCACAGACACCTTGTTGTCAGTACACCGAATGTCCAAGGCTACTCTGCACTGAGGTTAAGATGCCATAAGCAAGTACAAGGACACAAGCACAACAATTCCACGGCATACTGCACATGCGTGCCCTTCTATAGCCAACATATGATTGATGTAACTATTGGCACAAAGCCTTCTTTGTCTCTGGAATAATATACATGTTACTGACCAGCTCGTGTGCTGGAGTGTGAAGAAGTGTGCCGGACAGACGAAGCTGAGAGCTGGTACTGCTACAGTGTAAGGCTAAGAGCTCATAGAGAGCTCTGATGGAGCTACCATGGTAGCCAGCCAGTGTGTTGAGGGAGGGAGCTCAGGTGCCACTACTATGTGAGGCGGTGAGTCTAGGGGGCAGTGTGTGGCTGCTCAGATAATAACTGGGGGTACGGAGATGATTACTACTGTGTAAGAAAGATATGTGTTTACCAGCCGGTGTCTGGTTGCCGGTATGGACTTTGCCATTTTGTCTGATGGCTTATGGCCTCTGACTTCTGCAATAAAGACTCATTCTTGTACCTCCGCAACTTCTCATGGCTTCTGTGCCTAAGACCTGGCATCTGAGAAGGTCCAGCCCCAGGCAGAAGGGCTCAGACCTGGCACCTGTAACTAGTGAGCACAGAATAAAGGAGGGGCTTGGACTAATTTCCAAAGTGGGCAGGGTTTGAGAAGGAACTTGCCCTGGGATCGTTGGGAAGAATTTAGAAGAATATATGGACTCAGAGCAGCTGGGAACAGCTGTGCTCATGCTGGCTCTGACAGTGGCCCATTGAGCATCTCTCTGGAGGTCCCCACAATTGCTCACACACAGCCTTTCACCCGCAAACCTCACTCCATACAAGCAACTCCTCTTCTACTGGTACCACTGTCCACCCCTTTGTCCAAAGTTAAGCTTAACTTTACATTGTGTGTGTACATACACATACATATCATAGACACACACATATCTACCCTTATAGCTGAGTATTTATAGTCAGGTGCAGAGTGAGGGGGTCAGTGGACAGAAAATCACTAAGAGGAGACATGGGCAAGGAGAGTCTTGCTTAGATGGCCTAACATAGGGGTGTCGAACTCAATCAGAGAAGGGGCCAAAATCTAAAATCCAGCCTAAATCGCGGGCCGAATGGTTTACTGAACAGTCATAAACTGTCATTGTGATGGAAACGCAGCGGAGTGCAGTGATGACAGCGCGGTGCGGGCCACATTGCAAGGCCTGGCGGGACGGATTTGGCCCGCGGGCCTTGTGTTTGACACATGTGGTAACAGGAGTCTTTTCAAAGGCAGGGGAAGGACTGAGAGAGTGATGGTAAGGGGTGGGGAGCTTGGTCAGATGTTGAGGGTGATCAGACACCAGGGTGGTGGATTCTAGCTGAGCTGGCTTAGCAGGATACTTGCTAACCCCCTCGGGCAGGCCAAGGACAGGCCCCAGGAGGAGACCTAGCAGAGAAGAGCCTAGTTTGGTCAGGGGGACAGTCTCGGCCTATTTGTTATTGTTGTTTTCATGCACCCACTCTGTGCTACCATAAAAAGTAAATGGGGCATAAGGGAAAGTTCATGGGGGCAGGGTGGAATATTTGCATCATGCACTGGGGCAAATTTCTTTCTGTTTTCCTTCAACTGAAAGCTTAGAAGTCTAAGAACAGCCAGTATTTATTAAGCGCTCACTGTATGCAGGGACTCCGTGAAGCCTCATGTCCACTAACCTGCAGGGACAGACACTAGGACAGCACAGACGACCACACACGCTGGGCTCGGCAGCGGTCACTTTATGGACTGGTTATCCCTGCAGGTTAGGGTGTCGGGTACCTGCTCTCTCCCCTGCTGGGGTGGAAGCATCTTGAATGCAGAACCCGAATCTCCAGGCACCCAATAGTGATGATGGCACATGGCTCATGCCTCGTCCTTGCTCTCCTCCGGGGCCGTCTGGAGAGTGGAGTTCCCTGGCCCAGCGGGACCTTCGCTCTGAATGCCAGAGAGTGTTCTACAAAACATGCCTGTGATAATCATCTACATGTCCACACATTCGGCCTTGTGCACAGACAGTAACCTTTTAGAGCCTCGCTGTCAGCTGACCTCATCAGTGCTTCAGAACTGGGTAAAAAAAAAAAGTGACAGTGACAATCATTAAAGAACATTTGTTCATTCCTGTGGTCTGTGGCCCGGTGGTAGCTGCTGTCATACAGGCCACATAGGCCGCCCTGGGGAGATTACTGCTGAGCCCACTCCTGGTGTGCTAAGGAGCTCTGTGATCAAGAGGAAGAGGGTCCTGAGGTGGGAAGCACAAGAAAACACGGCAGAGGTGTGTTCACCCTGTAGGCTCTGTGGGGTCAGGTACTCGGGCCTCTTCCCGCTGCCAGGTAGCTGGGCTGAGTGGGAGAGCAGAGGCTCACTTGGTCAGTCCCAACCACCTCTGCCCACGAAGTGGACATCAGGGGACACCTCCTCTCCGAGAAAGTAGGGGATAAGTGCATGTGTGTTCCCAGGAGGGCCCAGACATCCAGATGCAGGGTGGCTGGCCCTCATTTTCATGCTGCCTATGAAATGCCCACAATGTTGGCAGACAGCACCTAAGGTGACCCCATGACCCTCACCTCTGGAATGCATTCGCTTTGTATTCCTCTCTCCTGGGTGTGGGACTTGCTTCCCACCAATAGAACACAGTGAAGGTGACGTGGCAGAGGGGATGGGAAGTCACTCCTGTGGTTCTGTGACATCACACTGGTCTGGAAAAAGCAAGCAGCGCTGTGTGTGCGAGCCCATGTGTGGAGGACTGCAGTCCCACAACCACAGGATGGAGTTCGCCAACCTTCCGAGGGAGCTTGGGCGTGGACTCCTCCCTGGTCGACTCTTCAGATGACAGCGCAGCCCCACTGACACCGTGAGTGCAGCCCAGTGAGACCCTGAAGCAGAGGACCCTGTTCGGCTGAGCCTGGACTCCTGACCCACAGAAATGGATATCTGATGTGTGTTGTTTTAAGCTGCTCTGTCCGGGGCAATCTGTTACACAACAATAGATAACTGATGCAGCTGGTCTCCCAGGCTCAGCAGTGAGGAGCCCTGTCTGATGGCACGCAGGGAGCGTCTTGACTTTCACGGGCTTTGGGCAATTTTGCCATCATGAGCTTCATCCTTCATAAAACAAACAAACAAACAAACAAACAAACAAAAACACACAAGACAAAACAGTGAATTATATTTTATACCTGTCTTATTAGGAAGATGAATGTAACCCAGGCTGATTCCATTATTATATGTGCATCATTTATTTTTCTTCCGACAAAAACATGAAAAATATTTCCGTGAGCCCCTAAAGGAGTATCTTGGTTCTCAGCATGCGTCCGGGAGGCCTGATGGGTAATCGGCCTGGCCACCACCTCCACAGCCTGTTGGCCATCTTGGAATTTCCAGTAGAAAGGCGGAGGAGATGAGGACAGATGGAGAAAATAGAAAAGATGGGCAGGAGAGGAAGAAATGGAGGACACTTTGTTTCCATAAATACTCACCGGAGCGTTCAGTGCCTGAGCTACTGAGGACACGAGGACAGAAATGGCTCGGTTTTTGCCTTCTGGAATGTTCTGTGGAAATGGTGGAAATGAGAAAAGTACACGAATGATGATCAGTTAGGGCAGAAGATGGATAAGGGCCAAGGAGAGAAGGGGGAATTGAGCCATTCAGGGAAGGAGAGGACTCTGTTCCAGGAATTACTCATTCATGCGCTTGTTGGTTGGTTCGTTTATTCTGCAAACATATATTGAGTTATAGGTCACGCATGAGAAATAGAAATGTTTATAAGAAGTGGTCCCTGCCCTTGAAAAACTTCCATGGAAGCGATAGAGATAAATTATTTTAATACCGTGCAGCGAGGGATTTAATAAAGGCCTGTTCGGGAAGGCCGCCTGGTGCGGAACCTGGTTCTCAGGCAGGGTTTTTCAGCCTTGGCACTTAGGCATTGGGGCCAGGCAGTTAGTTGCTGGGAAACCATCCTGTGTGATCTAGGATGTTCACAGCATCCTTGGCCTCTACCCATGTGATGCCAGGAGTCTTTACTGGGTGAGAACCACTATTTTAAGATTGACGATGGAACCTAGGGTGAGTTATTTAACATGTAGGTGCCTCTGTTTTTTTTTTGTTTTTTTTTAATCTATAACATAGAGATAAAAGTAGGGCCTGTCTCACAGGCTCATAGCAAGGATTAAATGAGATGATAGGTGTAAAATGCTTAGAGAATCGACTGGCGCATAGTAAGTCCACAATAAATGTAAGTGGTATTTGGTGGCGTTGTTGAATGGACCACAGCCCGCATTTCACAGAGATGTGAGTGTTCGTACTCACGTTGAGGGGCGTTGGCATGTATGACACATACACGGTACCTGGATGAGTAAGTGAAGGTTCTGGAGAGACAGAGGGGACAGTGACCTGGAAGGTTTCTGAGGGTGTTTAGTGGGGAGTGGAGGTTTCTCAGGGATCATACAGGGAGGCCCTGGTGTCTGCATGGAGCCCCCACAGAGGGTGTTTAGCTCACACTCCCCTGTCAACCTAAACCCGTGGTCAACAAACTGTGGCTCGATAGCCACATGCAGCTCTTTGGCCCCTTGAGTGTGGCTCTTCCACAAAATACCATGGCCTGGGTGAGTCTATTTTGAAGAAGTGGCGTTAGAAGAAGTTTAAGTTTTAAAAATGTGGCTCTCCAAAGAAATTTCAATTGTTGTCTTGTTGATATGTGGCTCTGTTGACTCATGAGTTTGCCGACCACTGAGCTAAACCATTCAGGGCCACCCAGGCCGCAAACAGCACCATGCCCCCCCAGCAGGAAGCCGTGAAGGCCATCTGCCAGGAGTGGGATGAATCAGATGTGGTGAGCCCAGTGCTGCTTCCTGGAATGTCCATGCTGCTGCCCAGGACAGAGGGAGAGGAATGCCATTGTCTACAATGGAGAGTCGGCCTCAAGGCTGTGTCCTGGACTCGACTATGCAAGAGAACGCTGACTCCTCACTTCCTGGGGAAACTGCTCCCGAGTCTATTTTTCCAGTGCCTCAGTCACCCCTCCCTGAACCATTTTCCTGTCCTGGTCAAGCTGGCCTGCTTTCTGCCCCTTCCATCCTCACCATCATCCCCAGTCACAGTTTTACACTTTGCTCCTATAGTCCACCTTCCCCTTGACCTCACAGGCCATTTCTCCCAAGCCTTCTCCACTGGGAAAGCGGCTCACCTTCACGGAGCCCCAAGATGTGCCAGGTGTTTGCATGCCTGTCGTAGGCTGAATGGTGCCTCCCCTCCCCTCCCACAGTGTCCTCACCTGGCCCCCGGAACCTGTGACCATGTCACCTTACGTTCGTTGGGGATTGGGGAGGATGGAGACAGGAGTCCACCCATTGGCTGCTCTTTAGCAGGCAAGTGACAAAGGAAAACTAATATTCTCCCAAATTTGATTCTGTGCTCCTGGGTTGGAATAAATGAAGTCCAGCTTTCTCCTCCACACCACGAGGCTGCATGATTAATGTGTCTGCGAGGGCTGTTTGGATGCCAGCAATGAAAACCAATTCTGGCTAACTCAATAGAATGGAAATTATTGGGAGCATACGTGAATAGCTCACGGGGGAAGGAGAAGCTGAACAGGCTGTGGGAGGAGCAGAAACTGTGGAAGCTGCTAGAATCCAGGAAACAGGAGCCCGCGGACACACAGGGGTGTCCAGGCAGGTGCCACCACCAGATGGTTTTCAAATGGCCAGAAGCGAGGGATCTCCAGTGGCTCACTTCTGGCCAGGGGGCGGGACCAGGGTGTCTTGATGGACAGTGATACCAGGGCTTTTCCTCATGGAGAAAGCAATACGTTCTCAATGGAAAATCAAAGTACTATTACCAAATCAACCGATGCCCAGCACACTTTGCCAGGCCAATGGCCAATCCAATTCCCCCTGCGATGGTCTCTCCTTAGGCTGAACAAGAGGGACCTAGCCTAGGGCCCATGTTGAGAGCCCTGCTGGTTAGTACCACCAATATAAAGACTTTTTTTGTTCCGTTGTTTTTGTAAGGAAGCATTTTCAATGGTGGGTACCCATTTGAGGAGATGGGCATTATGGGCGAGAGCAGGGGAAACTGGGCAGGGCTCCCAGGCAGAGGAAGTGGAGCTGAGAGCACAGGGGAATGTGTGTGGGGAAGGGTGTGTGGAGACAGTGGAGGCCCAGCCTGGAAACCAGGGAAAATGTCTGTGCTTTCGCACCCAGCGGCCTGCCCCAGTCACCCAGACTGGGTTCCCTCGGTGGCCACACGTGCGCCTGCCCCTCTGCCTTGATGGTGTCATTAGGGAAGTGTGTACAGATGTCCCAGGCAGCAGAGGGGACCCTGCACCTCGGCTCCCTGGGGAGCTTGCCCAGGTCAGTCCTGGCTCAGGTTTGGGTAGTCCAGTCACCCCTGGAGTCCTGGTCCCGGGCCCAGCTTCTGTTCTGCCCCATCCTGGTCAGTCCTCCCACCACTCAGGCTCACAGGAGCCAGCAGGGGGCAGTCTGACTCCTTTAGGAGGTGAATCATGGGGAGCAGGCCCTGGGCCCTGGTGGACCCTGATTGTAACTTTGAAATGTTTGGACATCATGTGTCCAGGGCTCCCTTTGTGCTCTTGTCCTGGGCTCTGCAGATGTGCTGGGGAGACTCTGACAGCATGACACTTTGGGTGGAATTTCATGAAGTTTTGTGAAGAGTATTGCAAAATTCTCACAGGGCAGCCTTTCAGTGCCATCCTTTGTTTTAGATAGCTCACGGAGACATGTGGGTGGCAGAGGGACAGCTATTTGGAGGAAATGAGCTGGGATAATGTTTACTGCCATGGTTTTGGCAGGTCCTAAGACCTTAGAACAGAAGGCACAGGCTTTCATGTTCACACATGCACAGGCACACACACAGACATGCACATACACAAGCATGCACAGGCACACACATGCACACACACAGACACACACATGCACACACACTGGCATGCACAGGAACACACACACAGGCACACACTGACATGCCCAGGCACACACACACAGGCAGACACAGGCACACACAGACACACACACTGACATGCCCAGACACACACAGGCACACATTGCACGCACATACACAAGCATGCACAGGTACATACACACACACACACACACACAGGCATGAATGAAGAGAACAGGAAGAGCAGAGTTTTAGGGTAAGAGAGGCTAATGCACTTTGAATCATGCACTGAAAAAGATTGCTCGCTTTTGAAAGCTAAAAGCACAATTGAATCTTCTGTTTTGCTTTTCCTGTCTTTCTGAGCACACATAAGCTACCCTCATTCTAAAATCCTGGACCGAATCAGGAATGCATGAAAAAAGAGGCCCTTAGGGAAACTGCTCCACACAGCACGTAAAAGGAAGTGTCTGATCTGCCGACTACCTCAGCAGGTTCCAGCCAGCACCTAATCCATACTGCTTCCGGCTTGTTTGACAATCGATGGGTAAGATGGGTGCTTCCTGTTTAGAATAGACAGGCAAGACCGACTGCTGAGGGGCAGTGCAGGGTCAGGAGGCCGTTTTCCTGCTGGGCAGGTGACGGACAGGAGCCTTTCCTGACAGGGCTGGGCCTGAATGTGCACAGTTAGGCCTCTCCAGGTCGGGGCAGGTGGGACTAGAAATGCAGTGAGGGAGGCTAGGTTAACACAATGGAAAAGAGAGAGAAAGAGAGAGGGGCTGTCAATATTCACGTTGTTTTCTGAATGAGAACCCAAGACACAAGTTCACAGGGACCGGGAGGCAGGGAGAGGCGGCCCTGTGTGTGTGTCAATAGAGCTGGAGGTCTAAGCAGTGGCTGCCAACCAGTGCCCACAATAAATGTGTGCAGTGAGCACTGTGCTGTCTCTTTCATGGCATGTCATCTTATTATCTGTCCTAATGTATTTACTTACTTTGGCAAATGTCCAGGACAGAACAAAACCCTTCCGCTGGCCTCGCCCAGCTCTCAAGCACCTACTGCATCTGAACTTAATGTCTCTCCTAACATTTGTGGTGCCCAGGACAACAGTACCAAGGAAGACCACTCTGTCTAAATATTTAGAAGCTATCAATCAAGTTAATGAGCCTTGAGGTTAAATGTGCTCCACCATCCTTCCTTGCAGATACAGCCACATACTGACCTGGAGAGCCCGGGCCCAGCCTGGGATTCAGGATTCCTCTGTGCAGGGTGGTGGTTGGGGTATATGCTGGCTTCTTGGCCGCAGCCTTCATTCCCCAGCACCCTCTTCCCAACCCCCAGCCCTCCTCCTCAGTCCCCAACCCCACCTCCCAGTCTCCAGCCCCCTCTCCCTTGTCCCCAGAGCCCTCTTCCCAGCCCCAGCACACTGTCTCCAGCCCTCAGACCCCTCTCCCCAGCCTTTAGTCCCCTCTCCCCAGCCCCCAACCCCACCTCCCAGTCTCAGCACCCTCTCCCCTGCCCAGGCTCTGCTCTGCCCCAGGAGGAGCCTCCAGCATAGCACAGCACATACTAACCTCCATGCCTGTCCACATTCTCTGCAAACCGCCACCCTCCACCGTCCCTCAGGCTAGGCTACACACCAGTAAAACCGCCCTCTCCTTGGACTGACCCGGGGAAGAGCCTGCTCCAGCTTTGGGAGGACGCTTCAGGTCATTCGGTTGGAATTCTAACATCCCAGGTGCTTGATGGTCTGGATAGGGGGGCCTGCGGGCTCTGACTGGGCACATCCCACAGACCCGTGGGCTTCTTGCCTGGCGGAGGGCTCAAGACTGAGGGCAGAACTGGTCACAGACGTCTCTAGGGGGTTGAAAGAGCCCCGGCTGAGTATCCCAGCCGTGGACTGGAATGTGGGGCTGGAGCCGAGGCCAGCATCTGTGCCAGCCATCTCCAAGCCTGTGGACAGATGCCTCCAGGGCCCTCACTGTTATCATTAGTGGAATAATGGTGCTGAGCTAAGTCCTCTGTGATGAGCTTTTCCAGCGCGGAGTCTTCTCATTTGCTCTCGTTTGCATCCACTCATGATCAGCTCTGATCCTGTGCAAAAATTAGGAGAGGAAGTCATTTTCGATCTAGTTTATTTCTGCTTTGAGAACAGTGTCCTCGTGTTTTTTTGTCCCTGAGGGTGGGGTGGGAGGACGAAGTTGAGGTGGAGGGAATGCCATGCGTGGAATACTTGGATCATGCCACTAATTACTTATACTGAGTGGCTGTAGCATGGGGAGCTAAAAAGACCCTCTCTCTTTTTAGCAGAACACGTAACCACGCGAATAACAGAAATCCTCAGCTACAATCAGAGCTCATTTAAATGATAATTTTAATTTTTAGTTACCACTCGGTCTCCCTGCTGAAATATGCATGAGGGAGAGCAACCTCAGCTGGGCTCCCACCACAGCCGCCGGCAGCACTCACTCCCGGGCTGAGCTCGCGGCTGCTTCCTGTGATTTATTTCTCCCGTGTATCACCTTTGTTGTGAGAGAGGAGAGGATGGATGTCTTTAGAAGCAGGATTAATCTACCTCCGCACACATCGAGGGGCGGGAAAGAAAACCCAAGCAGGACTCGCCGAGAATGCTGAAGCAGGACAGATAAGGGCTGGGAATTGAACGTGAAGATAGCGGAAGGAATTTGTTCTTGAAAGAAGTTGATTCGGGCAGATTGTTTAAAAAAAAAAAATAATAACCAAAGCTGATGAACACAGGCAAGCTCAGAAGAGAAATGGGAAGTTGCTTTACAAATGGTGGCTTCGCCCTTCCCCAGTCAGCAATGCTCATGGGCCGTGGCCTCTCCTCGCCCGGTCTGCACTGACAGCCTTGGCCTTGGCTGCCTGGACATCCGGGCTGAATAGTTCTCAGTCGCGGGGCTGCCCTGAACATTGTAGGGTATGTAGCAGCGTCCCTAGTCTCTGCCTACATGTCAGCAGTTCCCTGTCATGGGTTGAATTGTGACTGCTCCCTCTACTCATATATTACAGTCCTCACCCCTAGTAACTCGGAAGGCGACCTGATTTAAAATAGGTGCATTGCAGATGTGATCAGTCATTAGGGGGTGCCCAGAGTGCCTGGTGTCTTTACAGAAAGGGGGAATTTGGACATAGGCTCCCAGGAAGCATGCCGTGTGGAGAAGAAGGCAGAGATCAGGGGGACGCATCTGGAAGCCATGGAGGGCCACAGATTGCCAGCAAACTGTCAGAAGCTCGGAGACAGGCATGGACCAGATTCTCCTGTGGGACCATCAGAGGGAACCAGCCCTGCTGACACCTGGATCTTGGACTTCCAGCCTCCAGAGCTGAGGATGCATTTCCCTTGTGGAAGCCACCCAGCTGTGGGACATTGTAACAGTAGGCAATCCAAATGCCTAGTGCACATGTGTCAAACACAAGGCCCGCGGGCCAAATCCATCCCGCCAGGCCTTGCAATGTGGCCCGCACCGCGCTGTCATTACTGCACTCCGCTGCGTTTCCATCACAATGACAGTTTATGACTGTTCAGTAAACTATTCGGCCCGCGATTTAGGCTGGATTTTAGATTTTGGCCCCTTCTCTGATTGAGTTCGACACCCCTAGCCTAGTGAATGCCTCCTGATGCTGTCAGATGCCCTGTGGGGGCAAATCACCCCTGAGATAGTCCAGTGTTGTTGCTGGGCACTGCAGAGCTGAGAAGTTGTAGCAGAGTCTGTGTGGCCTTTACAGAAAAAGTTGACTGATTTACCACCACCACCACCACAACCCCCCCCCCCCCCCAGCCCCTGCTGCCTGAAACTATCCCTCTCACAATCCTGGATCGATGGCTCCTAATTGCTCACCTGCCTGCCTGCCTGGTCGCCCCTAACTGCCAACACCCGTCCCCCCACTGCTGGCCTGATCACCTCTCACTGTCTCTATGTGCTGGCCTGATTGCTCCTAACTGCCTTCCCCCCCTGCAGGCCTTATTGCCCCAACTGCCCTCCCTTTCAGGCCTGCCCCCCCCCCCCCAACTGCCCTCACCTGCTGACCATCTTGTGGTGGCATACTTGTGTCTACATGGAAGTGGCCATCTTTGACCACATGGGGGCGGCCATCTTGTGTGTTGGAGTGATGGTTAATTTGCATATTACCTCTTTATTAGCTAGGATGTGTAACTACTTGTTCATCGGTAGCAAACAACAGGTATTCAGTAAGTATTTGTCAGAAGACCTTGGGTAGGTTATTTATAATTTCTGAACCTACTTTGTCTATGTGGAACCTAGAAATATTAATGGTGCCCACTTCATTGATCATTGTGAGAATTACATGAAAAACTGTGTGCAACACGAGGCCTAGCACGATGCATGTTAAAAGCTGGGGTTAGTATTTTCTGCTCCTTTCCTGCCTCTTTTTATAAAAGTCTTATGGAGCATTGGGCTAAGTATTTACCTGCTCAGAATCCTGGCTCAGCAGGTATAGGCAGCTGGTGTAACTTGCCTTGACAACCCCGGGTAACCATTTGTCATTAAGAGCTACAGTTGAAATCTGACAATCACGCCCCCTTCCCAGAAGTTGCTGGTTTCTAAGACCTCATCACTAAACAGCCTGAAGGTACAGGAAGAGCCTTCCTTGAAATCGCCATAAAGACCATGTGTGTCTCTGGGAAAAGCTAATGGGCAGAACACACACCGATGTGTTAACAGTGTGAGACCTCTCTCCTCAGCAAACCTTTTAGCTAGCCAGGGTTCATTCGCCTTAATTAAAAGTTATCCAGTGGACATCTCCTTCCATCACTCTGTGGGCACACACAGAGTCTTTTTTTGGTGTGTATTTTTTAAAGGAAATTAAATAAATTAAAAAAACAAAAACACCCCTCATCCTTTTTCAAATAAATCCGGTGTTTGCTTTATTAAGCAGAAAAGCCTGTTGGCTCTTAGCTGTCAGTGGCAGGTAAGTGCTAATTAAAATGGCATTGTCCGAGCACCCCTGAAAGTCAGCCTGTCCCTGGGGGCCCCATTGGTGAAGATGGCCCCGAACTGCCATTGGTATCCACACCGTGACCACTGGCACCTCTTTGAGACAGGAGGAAGCAGGCTGAAGATGGGGTTTGCTGTAAAATATTGCACGGCTCTTTTTATTTTCTAAGATGAGTTAGTGACATTCTTAGGGTCATTTCAACCAGGGGCACAGCTCACAGGTCCAATGCTGGCCTCTCATTTTTGTATGCTTCATGAGCTATGAAGAGTTTTACATTTTTAAGTGGGTGAAAATAATCGAAAGAATAACAATACTTCATGGTACATGAGAATTACTTAAAATCAAAATTTGTGTTTTTGGGTAAAGCTTTATTGGGTCACTGCCATGACCACGTTTCTGTACTTACTCTTTGTGGCTCCCCTATGATTTCTTTGTTCCCCCTGTTATTTATTTATTTTTCTTAAATAAAATCTTTATTGTTGAACGTATTACATACTAGAGGCCTGGTGCATGAATTTGTGCTTGGGTGAGGTGGCCTGAGGGGATTGGGCCAAAGGTTGAGAACCACTGCTGTGGAGCCTAAGACCATCGGAGAACATAGATATTTACATTATGATTCATTAACAGTAGCAAAATTACAGTTATGAAGTAGTAATGAAAATAATTTTATGGTTGGGGGTCACCACAACATGAGGAACTGTATTAAAGGGTCGTGGCATTAAAAAGGTTGAGAACAACTGCTGTAGGTAATTCTTAGCAAATTGGACAATGTTGTTTTACTGTACTCCGTCACTTTTATTGAGGTGTAATTTACATACAATGAATTAATCCATTGCCAGTGTACAACTCATTAAGTTTTGACAGTGGGTACAGTCTTATGACCATCCCCACAACTGGGACATGGAACATCCCATTACCCTGAGTTCTCTCAACACCCTTTGCATCACTACCTTCTCACTGTCCCCTCCTCCCTGACAACCCTTGGCTGCTTTTTAACACTGCAGTTTTGCTTGTTCTAGAATGTTATGTAGTTGAAGTCACTCTGTAGGTAAACTTTAATGTCTCACTCCTTTCACTTAACTTTTGAGAGTCATCGTGTTGTAGCTTGTGCCAGTAATGTATTCCTTTTGATGGCTAAGTAATATTCCATTATTTGTCTATATCATAATTCACAACTGATGGGCATTTGGGTTCTTTCCAGTTTTAGGCACTTATGTATAAATCTGCTGTTGACATCCACATACTGTCTTTATATGGAATGGCATCTCTCTTTAATAAATACCAGGGCTGGGATTACCAGCTCATAGGGCAAGTTATGTGTATAACTTTATAAGAAACTCAAACTGACTGTACCATTTTGCTTTCTCTCTAAGGAACATCTGAGATTTTTAGTTTTTCCATATCTGCTCCAATGATATTTAATGATGGCAATCCAAAGAGTGTGAAGTGGTATTGGTTACATTTATATGTTTTTTAGTGGTTTTCGATGTTGAGCATCTTTTTATATTTTTATTTGCTATTATCTATGTTTGGTGAAGTATATGTTCAAATCTTTGGACCATTTTTTAAATTTCTTTTGTTTGTTTTTTATTCCATATGATTAAATGCTAAGAGGTCTTCATGAATTCTAGATACAAATCTTTAAGCAATACATTTTGCAGCTATTTTTTCCCAGTAGCTTGCCTTTCTTTCTTTCTTTCTTTCTTTCTTTCTTTCTTTCTTTCTTTCTTTCTTTCTAATAGATCTTTTCAAAGTTTTTGTTTATTAAAAATTTAAAAATTAAACTGTGGTAAAATACACATAATATAAAATTTACTCTCTCACTATTTCTGGCTGTGGATTGTATTTCCCCAATATTTTTATTTCTCACATTTTTTCATTAGATGTTACAGTGAGTAACACATAGTTGTTTGCTAGGTTTTATTGTCATTCTTTCATTTTTGTGGGATGTTGCCTTGGAAAACATCCGAGTTACTTGAAATCAGTTTTATTCTTTTGAGATTGGCTTTTAATTCAAGTTAAGGTTGGTCCAGAGGAACCTTTCATTTTGGGCTCCTTTGTCTCTACCATACTTACCCACGACTTCTGTCCACTGCTTCCGGCATCCACACTGGCTGATGGAAACATAATTTATTCTCAGCTCTGTAGGCACAAGGGTTGGCCTCTCCCGGCTTGTTCTTTCCTGAGAGTAGTTTCCTCCCGCAGGGGCACAAAGCAAGACTCTGCCCAAGACTTGAAATGTTTAGAGCTCTTTGTACAGTTCCCTCCTCTTTAGTATCTTGTCATGCAAATCCTGGCCATCTTGACCTCCCTGAACTCTAAACTCCATTTCTTCCATTCAGCAGGGCCATTGGACTCTGTTGGGTACCCCCTCACTGGATTGTGGTCTGGATCGTCTCTCCAGGAAGTTAGCTAATGACATTGTAGGGCTTACCTCGTTTCTTTCTCTTCTTTGAAAGGTAATTCTCCTGTGCTGCTTGTTGTCCAATGTCACTTTCAAAAGTCATCTTACTTTAATTTCAAAAATAAGCATCCAACAACTCCATTTATATATATAATTAGTTATTAGGTAGGAAGGTGAATTTTGCCTTGGGCACTCTAGCACAGCCAGAGTAGAAGGCATGCCATTACTTTGTTGCTTATATCTACATGGCTATCGGTAAAAGACATCAATTATTGCACATATTACTATAACATGTTTTAAAATGTCAACGCATTTTGTTAATGTCAACATTTTGCTAATGTCAAATTCATGGCTATTTCTTTTTCTATTTCAGCAGTTCTCAACTTTGGGGGATCTATGGATTTATTTGAGAATCCACGGACCCCTTCCTCTGAAAAATGCACATTGCCATACATACGCGTTAGCATGCAAATTAAAAAGTGCAAATTAATCCCCATATCTCCCCTGTGGGCCTTGGAAGAATATCTAGGCTCCGGTTGAAAAACTCCTGCTCCAATTTACATTAGCTTTGCTTTTTGCTTTGCTGATCAGAAAATTTATAATTTCCTCCCTGTCTTACCTTGCAGGGTTATTGTAAAGATCATACTGGCCATTTCAAAATACTTTAAAAGGGTTATGAGTATATACCATATTTAAAAAATATATATTTTTATTGATTTCAAAGAGGAAGGGAGAGGGAGAAACAGAAACATCAATGATGAGAGAGAATCATTGATAGGCTGCCTCCTTCATGTCCCCCCTGGAGATCTACCCCAAGCAGAGCATGTGCCCTAACTGGGAATCGAACCATAACCTCCTGGTTCATAGGTCGATGCTCAACCCCTGAGCCACACCAGCAGGGCTCAGTACCATAAAATACCATATTTTATTTGTGACGATTATTGTTACTGTTGTTATCGTTATTATCACTTATAATAATGGTTCTTAGGTAGTTTTTTTTTTTAATGCAGTGGTTAATGCTTGTAATAGTTTAGTTTTTTTTTTAACTTTATAGTAAACTTACAGACACATACACATATGTAAATGATACACACACAGCTTATTTTGAAAAAGGTTTTATAAATAGTATAACTGCTTGCTTGAAAATGTGGTTCCTGTCTTCTGTTTTCTCCCAACTTCCTATCTCCTGGTTGACACATTTATACAGTTCTTGCATTGATTTACAAGTAGTGCTTTGTAACATACTTTGTGAAATTAATTTTATGTGCCGTTCAAATCAATAAAGGTGTAATTTGTGGACCAGTCTTTTCTAGTATCGCTGTACCAGTTGCATTTTATTCAGCACTAGCCATGCATGTTCTTTGGTGATGCAGGACTGACCTCATTTCCAGCCTGGCCCTGTGCTGGTTTCTTTGCCTTCTCTCCCTCCGTTGGCAGGACAGAAGCCAGGACTGAGGCTGCTCTCTAACGTAGCACATGCATTCCCGCTGCGCCCATCTCCATGTTGGCATCTACCTCTGACCCACCTCCGCATCCTGTTCCTTGCCATTTGTACCTGTTCCCCACCCATCCAGAACCTGTTTCTCCTCCTCTTCAAGTACTAAATCCCTCCCTTCTTCAGGTTCAGTGTTTCCCAAACTTTTGACATATGTGTACCCCTTCTATAATTTTTGTAACTCTGAGTACCCCTCGTACTCATGAGAATGTAGAATTAGGCGCAGCTAAGCATGGTGCAGTGCATATCCCCACCAAACTCCGGTGTAACAGGTACCCCCACCAAACTCTTCCTGTACCCCTGGGGGTACGTGTACCACACTTTGGGAAACACTGAAGGGGCACACCTGCCTTAGGAGGGCATTTTCCCATTGCTATTTAGGGAGAGTGGAAGAGAGAGAGGAAAAGACAGAGAGAAACATCCATGTGCGAGAAACACATGGATTGGTTGCCTCCTGCACCAGCCCTGACCAGGGCCCGGGCTGGGGAGGAGCCTGCAACCAAAGTATTTCTTGACTGGAATTAAACCCAGAACCCTTTGGTTCATAGGCCGATGCTCTATCTACTGAGCCAAACTGGCTAGGACCCCCACACGTATTTTAAGATATTTAGAAATCATACATATGACTAGACTAACCACTTATACTTGTTTTTGAAACTTATACAGTTCTCTGTATTTGTATTTATGGAATCTTTCTATTTCCTCCTAGCAGAATGGAATGTCACTGGGGAAAGAGGTTCTAGATAAGACTGGGAGCAAGGTGACAGCTGGACGCAGTGAGAATTGATTTCAGGCACTAGTTGGGGGGAAAGTTGGATAGTCTGTTACTAAGTCAGTGAAGCTTAATGTTGTTTCTTGCCGTGTTGGAGCCAATTACTGTTCCTCCAAGCACCAGATAAAAATGGGAACTGGCATTTAGGGGCAACAGAGTTCAAGCAGAAAGAAATGCCTATTTTTAAGCTGCTCACGCCATGACAGGCCCTCTGAAGCTGACCAAGCTGTTTCCCAGGAGAGGCGTCCTTAAGGCAGGGCAGCTGGTGTTGAGTGGCACTGTGTCGGATGGGCACTCAGCATCTTTACCTCGCTGCCATGGATGTTTCTTCCCACCATCCCCTTCATTGCACAATGAAATACTCTTCCAGATATCTCTAAATGTCCCCTAGGGGGCAGTGCTTCACCTGGCTGAGACCCACTAGGGTAGGATCCGTATCTCCCAGTTCATTCTCCCGCTTGTCTCACTGAATTCATTGGCCATTGCATGAAATCACCTGCTCTCTTTATTTAAATCAGGTTTGCTTTTCACTTTTTCTTCCTGAACCTACATAGTCAAATTCATGTAAGCTATGTGCTCAAAGGATATTACCTATTATTTCAGTTATGTGTTGCTTTATGACGAACCACCTAAAACATAGTGTGGCATTGAAGGAAAGCCCATTTTAATATGTCCATCACTTCTGTGGATTGAGTTCAGACAGGATCCAGTGTGAGCCTGTGCTTCGCCATATGTGGGGCTTTGGGTCCGAGGACTTGGAAGGCTGGGGTGGAGTCAGAGGCTGGGGGCTGGCATCATTTGGAGGTTCTTCAGTCTCTTACTGTCTCCTGGGCTCCTGGGCTTTAAGGATAAAAGCTGGGTTCAGGGGAGAGGGGATGCCAACCTCCCCAGAAGGGGCTGAAGCACCTGCACTTGGCCTTGTAGGGAAGGAAACACTTTTCTCCTCTCCCCTCCCAGGGTCAGTGGTTGGGGGACCTGCAAATTCAATGGGCAAAAGACAGGTTCACAAGAGAAAAACAATTTATTAACACACGCAGTGCACATGCCCCAGGGGAAAATTCAGTGCTGAGTAACTCAAAGGAGTGGTTAGAACTCAAGGCTTAAGTAGCATCTTAACAAAGAATAATGTGTTTATAGAGGTGAAAAGACAAAGGAAAAGGGGTTCAGGCCTCTGGAGGCTTCAGATTGCAGGAAGATGAGTGTAGGGGAAACGAATGGAAGGTAAGGGCTATTTTAGAAAGGTTTGGTATGTTGGTGCCTCTCAGTGCCATCTCTGGGCAAAGAGTCTAGAGTTGTCTCCAAAATTTGAGAGTGTTTTTATACAAATGGGAGCGGCAGGAGGCAGAGAGTTTTTGTTTTCTTTTTGCACCTACTGTTTCTCAGTTGTCTTAAAAGTGGTATCTTTTGTAGATACAGAGGCAGTAAAGCATTAAACAGACTGTCAAATACAGCAGGAAGGTTAGGAAGAGGTGGGGGAGATAAGAGATCAATCGAAGGTCTTGTATGCATGCATATAAGCATAACCAAAAACACTAGGGTGTCAGGGCATATATAGGAGTGGGGTGAGGGGGCAATGGTAAGATATGTACACATATAATACCTTAATAAAAAAACGGGGGGAAAAAAGTGGTATCTTTTGGAGGAATGTATTCTGATCCCCTATGGCTTCTTCACGTGGCTTGTGGTTCCTCACAATGTGGCAGCCTTAGACTTCTCATATGGTGGCTTCGGTGCTCCCAGGGTGGGTGTTCCAGCTATGAAGCGGAAGCTTCATGATCTCTTGCCCTGGAAGTCAGTAGTGTTACTTATGCAGACTCTACAAATTGCTCTAAGTGTTTTCTACCTACTGAAAGACATTGAAATTGTTCAGAGAATGATGGAAATAAGCCCTGCCCCAGTTACTGTGTGAGTGTGTGTGAGTGTGTGTGTGTGTGTGTGTGTGTGTGTGTGTGTGTGTAGGTGTGTGTGTGTAGGTGTGTGTGTGTGGTGTGTATTGACATGGAGGGAACTTTCTCTGGTGAAGATCTGATTTATCCTTTATTCTGTGAGTTGAATCTAGATCATGGAATGCGTTGTACCTCTCATATCCAGTCAGTTGGCTAAGTCTGGCCTTCACATGTGTTTATCTTGGCCCAGCAGTTTGTGTTAATATCCAGGGAGGTTCATTGAAGCTGGTTGAAGCCATCAGTAAATTCGGGCAGAGAAGTTAAATCAGCTTCTCAGATGAGCTAAGACTTTAATCTTCCTTGCATCTTCTTGGCCATGGAAATGGTCTCTTTCACAAAAATAATGGCAACTCCTATTTCATGAATGCGCCAGGGCATTTGGAGAGTGTTACGTGCATTATCTCATTTAATCCTCATCATGCTTTCATAAGTTGACATTTTTATTATCCCCATTTAACAGAATGGGAAACTGGGACTCAAAGATGTTGGTACGTTGCCCAAGGCCTCCAGCCAGCACAGAGCTGGCACTCCTAGCCTTGCTTCCCGCTTCCTGTCTTACCTCAGGCTCTTGTATCCATCACCTTCTGATTGCTGTCTCTTCTGAAATTGCTGTCAGCATCTAGGGTTCATTGCTGGAGACCAGTCCTGTAACTGTGAGAGTGGGCGTGTGGCTGGCGGGAAGGCACCTGCTCACGGAAACCCTCCTCCAAAATAGAGCTTTGTACTTCATATTTAAGTTAAGTAGGTGGTTAAATGGGTTGTATTTTGGCAGTGGTTAATGAGGGTTGAATTAACCTGTGCAGTTTAGTCCTTTGATGCTGGGTCTTCTTTGTGATAGAAAGCATATAGCAGTGACAATTGCAACATTACCTGAGTGCCCACAAGGAAATGGGTTGCTGTGGGCAATGAGGGAGTTTAAGGAACTGGCTATCTTCTCCCTGTGCTGCCCATTGAAATGCCCTCCAGCACCGCCTGCTCAGATGGGCACCCTTGATCTCCCCTGGACCCGATTTACTTCTTCTCCCTGCTTTTGGGTTGGAGCCGTTTGACCTGCTCTCTTGCAGCTCTGTGGAGACTGTGCCTTTAAATTTGAACAAACATCTCGTTCATTCTGGACACCGCTGAGCCTCCCCAGGGCTCCCAGCTGCCTCATTACCCACGGCCTGTCTTTGATTTACTTCAATTTATAGCCTCGTGTACAGACCTTCTGCTTCTACCCTCTCTGGGGAGTGAGCGGGGGTGCAGTGGGAGGGAGGGGAGCAGGATTAGGAAGGATTGTGCGCTGGGCAGCCATGCCACACACATGGGGTTCAAAGGGCATGGGAGGGGAGAATTCCCTGAGTGCCTATTAGCCTTGAGTGCAGGGATGTTTACCCTCTTCTCTTAAGTTGGGGTTCAGGGTCTGAGACCTGGGCTTGGGGAGAGGAGACGGGGCCTCACCCCCACTGGGGATTTGGTTGGGCAGTATCATTGTGGCAGAGCTCCAAGAACTGCTGTGGCATGAAGTACCGGGTGGGGGGGCAGGGGCAGGGGGTGAAGAGTGCAGTGAATACAAGGAAAGTTGGGCCCTTTGCTAGTTAGTGAGAGCCTTGACATCAGAGTGTTTTTCATGGTAGACTCCGGAAACATCTGGGTAAGGACAGGTAGGAGACAAATCACATTTTAGAATGCCAAGGATTGATCCCTTTCCCCTTTTCCCTCCCTCTCTCCTCTGCCCACTCTTCCCAGAATGAGTGTGATTTGGAGATGGCTGTGCAGTCATGGGGAAAGTCACACTCACACCGCATCTACAGCCAATAGAATGACAGTAATAATTACCAGCCCTTCTCCTGGCCACTCTACCTCACTTGCTGCTATCAGCTCTCCCCCAGGAGCTCCAGGATGCTGAGCTGTTTCCTAGTGCAGTGGTCGGCAAACTGCAGCTCGAGAGCCACATGTGGCTCATGAGCCTCAGTGTGCTGCTCTGTTGACTAATGAGTTTGCCTTCCACTGTGTAAGGCATTATCCTTACCCAGAAGTTTTTGTGTGTATTTCCCCCCATTTTTTTAATTAAGGTATTATATATGTACATATCTTACCATTGCCCCCCACTCCACTCTCTTTACATGCCCTCACCCCCGAGTGTTTTGCATCCATTGGTTATGTTTATATGCATGCATACAGGTCCTTCGGTTGATCTCTTATCTCCCCCACCTCTCCCTAACCTTCCCGCTGTAATTTGACAGTCTGTTTGATGCTTTACTGCCTCTGTATCTATCTTTTTGTTCATCAGTTTATAATGTTCTTTATTATCCACAAATGAGTGAGATCATGTGGTGTTTTTCTTTCATTGACTGGCTTATTTCACTTAGCATAATGCTCTCCAGGTCCATCTAGTCAGGTAAAAGACATTAGTACATTATTGAAATGTTTTTTAAGTATTTTTCCCTAGCAGTGGTCGGCAAATTCATTAATCAACAGAGCTGCAAACCACTGCTCGAGAGCAGCAAGTTTGCCGACCACTGCCCTAGTGGTTTCCTTCGACCCTCCCATACCTCAATAAACCCCCTTTTAAGAACGGCTCTTTAAATCCCACACCTGAGGTGGCCGTCTGTCTCCAGCTAAGAACCTGAATGATACAGAGTCAGTAGGTGGTAGAAAAGGGTTGGAACACAGCTCCCAACTTCGTAAATATGTTCACTTGTTGGGAGGCCCCCGAGACCTCCCCCAGACATGATGGTTCGGCAGCGGGACCCATGGCTGGGGTTTATTACAGCAAATGGGTGCAAAGCAGATTCCCGGGGAGAAGGTCTGGGAGAACTGGGAACAGGCCTCTGGGAGTCCCTCCAGTGGAGTTCCAGCACCCACTTAACCCCCAAGACCTGAGTTGTGAGAACACGTGGGGAACGCTGCCAGCCGGGGATGCTCGCTCGTTACACAGCACCCAGGGTTTATCAGGACCCTTTGTGCAAGCACCCTCCCCCCTGGCACGTCCCCAGATTCCCAGCTGCCAGGAGGGAAGCAGGCGCTCAGCCGGGACCCTATTGTCACGCAGACAGCTTCGGCTCAGAGAGCCGCTCTTATCACTTAGGAGAAGCTGGGATTCTCCTCAGCTCGGGGTTCCCAGGTGTAGGCAGGGCCGGCCTCGCCAGCCGGCCTTTCATAAAATAGCAGCCATGCCTGCTCGGTGAACTCCTCTCTGCGCAGCCCATGCCACGGCGCCACCGTTTATCAAGGGCTTGATACGTGGGAGGTGCTGTGTTCGGAGAATAACGCCAGTCATCTCTGTGAATGATGGCCTGTAAGCTATAATAAGTACTGTCTGATCCCCTTTTGCAGATGAAAACTTGGAGATAGACGATCTTGTTCAAGGTAACACAGCCAGTGAAGGCAGGATTAGAATTTAGGTTCACCTGACTCCAAAGAATATAGAAGACTAGGGGAGTGGGCAGGGGAGGGCAGTTGGAGTGGGAGGGGTTAAGGGAGGAGAGAACGTGAGTATTAGCTATTCCCAGGTGGTGGTATGATGGGTGATTTCTAGTTTCTTCTTTGGTCTACATACATTATTTTTAAACTAGAGGTCTGATGCACGAAATTCGTGCAATGGAGGGGGAATCCTTCAGCCGGGTTTGCACCCTCTTATCAGTCAGACATCCTTAGTGCTGCTGCTGTGGAGATGGGACAGGGCCCCACCACTGCCGCTGTGCTTGCCCAGAAGCCACGAGCCAGGTTTCTGGGTGAGCAGTGCTCCCCCTGTGGGAGAGGACTGACCACCAGGGGACAACTCCTGCATTGAGCGTCTGCCCCCTGGTGGTCAGTGCGTGTCACAGCGACTAGTCATTCCCTGGTTTGGTCAATTTGCATATTAGCCTTTTATTATATAGGATTTTCTGATTAGACAGTGTACATCTATTAGGGGGAAATAAAAGAACACCACTGAACATGGGGAACTTGGGTGTGGAGGGAGCAGAAGAGAAAAGGGCATTTGGGAGGCTGAGCTCCTGGACGGGGCTGAGTCTATGACGGGAGCTGTGAGCAGAGGCGACCAGTCCTGGAGGGCGTGGCAGGGGCGGCAAGCTGGGGCAGGGTTGGAAAAGGGTGTGCATGGTTCCCAGGGGAATACACGCAGCAACCATGCAGGGACACAGGCCAGCCATCCTGGAAACCATCCTAAATACAGACTAAGTGTTGGCCAGGCCCCTGCCTCCTACCACAGCTGTAACCTGCATTTTTTAAGGCTGAGGGGGGATTGCAAAGGCAACGCCCCTTTGTTTTCTCTGTAAACACTGGAAAGGAAAGGAAGCTTGGGCCAGAGCAGAGTTGGGCTTTGTCAGGAGGTCCAGAGAATCCTTAGAAACTCCTATGATTTTCATTTTTAGTATATGTGCTGCCGGAGCGAGCACACTCCTATGATTTTCAAACGACACAAGTGTCGGTGTTCTCTGGCTGCCCCTCCCGGTTTCATTCGTGGAGAATTGCGTGGGGCGTGGTCTCCCTTCATTTTCCAATCATCTGATTCTTTTCTTAACATTCCATGGCTGTGTCATGGTGCCTACATCAATTTCAAATGTCCTATGCCAAACGGCTGCTGTGAGGGGCCAGGCGGAGGTCATTTATTAGGTTGAACACATCCTTCCATCACTTCGAATCCAGCTCTGATACCAGTGTTCAGCTCCTGCAGGAGAGGTAGTTTATCTGGCACTGCAAAAGGAGTTTCTGGGGATTCTCCAAACCCCCTGACAGTGAGAGTGGAATGGAAGGGAGAGAGGAAAGGAGGGAGGTTGTGGTAACAGAGCTGGAGAAAATTATTTCTTCTTACACCGACACCTCCTATGTTAGCCAGACACACACGCACAGGCAAACATGGCAACATTCCCATTTTAGGGTGAGCAGGGGACATTCCCCATCTTAAAACACAGCCCTATCTCTTCCCCCTCCTGGAGTCCCTGAAGTGGAGGCTACATTGGGTTAATGGACTTAGCCAAAATGAAAACACCTGTCTGAGAATGATGGGGGCCACCGAGCATCCCACCTTAGTGACCTCGAGTTACAATCAGCTCCCTGTTCTGGAAGGTGCAGGTGGCAGGGCCGGCTCGTCCACATCAGGGATCTTTCTCCCTGGGTGCACTTGGAGCCCGGGTACGAGGCTGACCTTGCCTGACTCCAAGCACTGGGTGGTCACTGAGGCCATTCCCCACCATCTAACTCCACCCTGGGTCTGGGGTAGGAGCTAGCCCATGCCAGCCACATGGTCAGGGTTGTGCAGCCATGTGGCATTGGCCCTTGATCTTCACCTGCTCTGGTTCCTTGGACCCACATCCCTTTTTATGGCAGGGAGACCTCCTAGGACAGTGGTCTGCAAACTCATTAGTCAACAGAACCAAATATCAACAGAACGATTGAAATTTCTTTGGAGAGCCAAATTCTTTTAAACTTAAACTTCTTCTAAAGCCACTTCTTCAAAATAGACTCGCCCAGGCTGTGGTATTTTGTGGGAGAGCCACACGCAAGGGGGCCAAAGAGCCGCAGTTTGCCGACCACGGACCTAGGGTAATTCCTTCCTCAGCCCCCTGCACACCTGTGTGTATGAGGGAGAATGGTGAGAGGAATACAGGTGTGGGACTGGGGCGGCCTCTGGCAGAAAGACAGGTGTGGTGTGGTCCCATGTGTCCGTGTTGCTGCCACTGGGGTTGACTTCTGGAGCCATTCAGGAGTGTGAAGTGGGGACGAGTCTGCTTAGGGTGGCGGGCGGAGATCCTCCAGACAGTGTGGGCAGAAGCCCTTCCTAACTCAGACCGTGGCACATCTACTCCCGAGCTGCATACGCTGGGCTGGGGGCCCCGAGAACTCGTGCCTCCTGCTGGCTGTGCTCCAGGCGGGAGCAGGAACTCAGCATTCCATTCACCAGCGTGCAGGGAACCTGCCAGCCTGCTCCACTCCGGCTTTCCATCCCCGAGCCAGTGATTTCCCTTCCTTGCTTTTCACAAGCATCAAGCAAGGGGTTGGGCAAGATTTCCAAGACCCTCTCTCTGCTGATTCCTGAGTCTGTCTGTATTTGACCAAACTCTAATCTATCGCCAGCAGGCCTACTAGAATAGTCACTCGGGAACACACGGTTGACCCAGGCTCTCCCTTGCTTAAAACACATCTGCTGCTTCCTCTTGTCCTCAAGGTGAAGTCCGAGTTGCATAGCCAGGCATCTCTGGCCCTTTAAGACCCACCCCTGTGGCTTCATCTCCTGTCACTTCCTGCTGTCACCTGCATCCGAGCCATAACGGACCACAGGAAACTCTGGAAGTTTGCCATGGCCCTCAGGTCTCTGCAAGTGCGGTATTCCCCCACCTGGACCCCTCCGCCCACCACTCCCTCGCCTGGCTGCATCTCATTCCCCCTCCAGTCTGAGGTGAAAGCCACATTTTTCTGAGGACCGTTCTCACCAGCTCCTCCGAGCTCGGCAGAGGCTCCTCTTCGGGTGCTCCTGGCCCTGCTGCCGCCCAGTCCTTCCTGCGGATGAGTGTGACTCCCTGTCACCTCTCTGTCTCTACCGCCTTGAAGGAGGGGGCTGTGTCCCTACATCCTAGCACAGGGACTGAAACGTGGCCCAGAAGCAGTCAGTATTTGTCACCTCAACCCTTGTCAGGAGGCCGTGCCGTTGCCCAGAACATGGCTTACCCAGCATGAATCTCCTCCTGGGAGGCAGGCAACGGGCCACGTCCAGATGCACTCTGGTGAAGTGACTCTCCTGAATGGCCTATTTCTAAATGATGGTCATTCCGCTTTCCCACACACCCAACTATCTCCCAGGGGGTGGACTGGACTCTCATTCTCCTGGGAGTGAGCCGTTATCTCTAGAACGAGCTGGGAATCATGTGGACTTCCCTGTGTTTTTCTAAAAAGAATATTTTTATTGGTTTCAGAGAAGAAGGGAGAGGGAGAGAGAGAGAGAGATAGAAACATCAATGATGAGAGAGAATCATAGGTCTGCTACCTCCTACCTGCCCCCTACTGGGGACGGAGCCCGCCACCTGGGCATGTGCCTTGACCTGGAATCAAACCAGGACCTCCTGGTTCCTAGGTAGATGCTCAACCACGAAGCCATGCCGGTCTGGCTGTTTTTGCCTTTTTTGAAGCACAGCGTTAACACTCCACCAAGCATACTCGTCCCATTTTAGACACATTCTGGCGAGTTGATATCCTGTCCCCATTCAGTCAATCATCTCCGTCTTTGGCAGGAGGGAGAGCACACAGCTTTGCATGTGCCAACCCCAACATATTTCCAATTCCATCAAGCGTGGATGGAGATGTGCCACATTTGCAATTGGGTTTTAAGATGCTTTCATAAAATCCTGAGTGTGTGCATGTTTCATAGTCAGGACTGGGGATGCTCAGGCAGAGCGAGGAATGCAAGATGGCCAAGGGCGGGTGCGTTGTTCTTGGCCTTTGGTCTTTAGTCAAGGACCAGAGTCCTGTCTGGTTTTCGGAAGGAGGTCAGACTGCTGAGAGCTGCGGCCGTACAAGGTGCCGGGAGCCTGGGCACCGGAGATTCCTGAGTGATGACTTAAGTGAAATGGATTGCCGAAACGGGTTTGGCTCAGTGGATAGAGTGTCAGCTTGCGGACTGAAAGGTCCCAGGTTCGATTCCAGTCAAGGGCATGTACCTTGATTGCGGGCATATCCCCAGTAGGGGGTGTGCAGGAGGCAGCTGGTCGATGATTCTCTCTCATTGATGTTTCTAGCTCTCTATCCCTCTCTCTTCCTCTCTGTGAAAAATCAATAAAATATATATTTTTAAAAAAAGAGTGAAATGGGTTGAAGGGCATCCTCACACGTCCGGAGTGAGGTTGTGGGGGGGTTGGCAGAGAGTTCCAGGCCATTCTGTGTCAGAAGGAACTCACAGTGGGGGCCGAGGGGCTTTGTGCAGGAGCAGGCTGGCGGCCTGTTGGGTTGGCGATGGTCCATCCATTTCAAACATGTATGACGCTGTGAGCACCAGTCCCCCTGAAGTTCCTTTTGTCCACAGCCACGTATAGACCCACTTCTTGAGGACTTTGATGTGTATCTGAAGTGTGTGTGTTTGAAATATTTTTAAAAATTTATTTATTGATTTTTTACAGAGAGGAAGAGAGAGGGATAGAGAGCCAGAAAATCGATGAGAGAGAATCATTGATCAGCTGGCTCTTGCACACCCCCCACTGGGGATATGCCCACAACTAAGGTACATGCCCTTGACCGGAATCAAACCCGGAACCTTTCAGTCTGCAGGCCGATGCTCTATCCACTGAGCCAAACCGGTTTCGGCTGTGTGTGTGTTAGTGTGTGTGTGTGTGTGTGTGTGTGTGTATTTGAACCTTCTTTTTCCCCTATCAGTTCCTCAGCCTGTTTCCATGTTTCAGTAGGTGCCTCCCTAACTTCTTCCCTGTCATTTATTCTCTGCTAGTCCTTTCTGCTGCATCAAGAGTGACTTTGACCCTTATCCTCCTTTCTCCACATTTTGATATTCCCTCCTTTTTTATTTTTGAGCATTAATTTGATTTCCTACCTGCACAGCCCAGCATGGAGCTGATGCTAATTACTCTGATTTGCAGCTGTGTCCCAGAGGCGCTGGGTGAGACCCGACTGGGGGTGTCGTTCAGCTTAAGCTCCTCACCCCTGGGCCTCTCTGCTCCGATGCCGCGCCTTCTCAGAAGGCAGCAGCACGAAGTAGTAGCTGCACAAAATGCTCCTGACGTCCACTCTGTTTTCCGAGCTGTTCTTAGAGGACCATGGCTTCTTTTTTCCTCTTTCGCTGGAGCCTTTGTTAATTTTGCTCTTTTCTTGCCACCCAGTTTAGTCCTCTCCAGTGCTGTTCTCAGCCAGGATCTGGCATTTCTCGCCACACATTGAATTAGCAGAGCGATAATATGCTGTGATGAATAAGTGGCCTGACAGGCAGGGGCAAAGCAGCCCCATTCATCGCATCCCTGGTGCTCTGCGAATCTGCTGGGCTCTGAAATGTATTTGGTCAGCAGGACGGTCTTTGTCCAGCTCCTGGGCCCTCAGCTCCCTGCGTCGGCTGATGTTCCTTTGCTCTTCACCTGCAAACTCTAGGCTCAGGGATGCCCAGCACCTTAATGAACCTCAGGGACTCTTGTTTTCAGAGACTGCACCCCACATCACATATGACATATTAACATAGATCCACATCCCCTTTTACATGCAATTTTGTATAATGATGGAAGAACTCAGACTTGAGTTGCATTTGGCTGATTAACGTAATAGATCTTATATAATTTATTTTAATTTATTTTAGAGAAGAATGGGGAGAGAGAGAGAGAGAGAGAGAGAGAGAGAGAGAGAAACATCAATGATGAGAAGATCATCATCAGCTGCCTCCTGCACGCCCCCTACTGCAGATGGAGCTTGCAACCTGGACATGTGCCCTAACTGATAATCAAACCATGATCTCCTAGTTCGTAGGTTAACGCTCAACCACTGAGCCATGCCAACCAGACAACATAATAGATCTTACTGTGTGCCAGGCCCTCTCCTGAGACTGTGAGGAGGACTTACAGGCAGCTCAACACCAGTGCCAGGAGCTAGATGCTCTTATAAGCTGAGTAATTTTCTATTTTGTTGAACTCTGTGGTTTGTTTATCCATTTCTCATAGGGAGTTTTATTTGAACAATTTAAAAAATGTATTTTTTTGGCTGGCACCATTTTGGGGCTCAGCCCATTTGGTTTCCAGATAACCTAATACATTTATAATTTTTTACAAAGAAGTTGTTTTCCCCCACCCTAGGTCTCAAGAATTTCACGCCTATCCCCTCGCCCCAGAAACCATGGGCTCTATCTAGAGCTGCTTTCTCTAACATGGTAGCCATGAGCCATAGGTAGCCACTGGGCACGTGAACTGTGGCTTTAAGTGTAAACTACACCTTGGATTTCAATGCCTCATTACAGGGAAAAGAATGAATAATACTTTATGAGTGTCTTTTTATGCTGGCTACAAATCTAAAGTAATGATGATGCCATTTGGGATATACTGAGTAAATAAAGTAAACACATTATTAAAATTAATTTCACCTGCTTTCCTTTTACTTTGCTGGTGAGATTTCTGTCAGGAGTAAGCTGCATACACGGGCCACGTGATATCTCCGCTCCAGTGTTTTCCTGGATGGCTGCTCAAGGGCATAGGGGTTAGAATGACCTCGGTGGGTTCTCGCCTTCCCTGGAAGTAGCCAGAGCTGCGGGGGAGGCAAAGGGCTCATCGAGATCCACTGATGGTGCAGGCCTGTCATTGAAGGCCTACTGTGTGCCAGCTGCCAAGCAGATTGCTGGAGATGACGTGGGAGGGCACAATACACAGCATCCGTGCCCAGGGCCACGGGAAGGAAGGAAAGGAGGAAGGGAGGGCAGCCAGGAAGACCTGTGGTTTTTCTGCACTGCTCTCTTTTCTGTGCATTATCTTAGCTCAGCCATTTACCACTGTCCTCATAAACTGTATGCCATGGAGTCACAGCATCTTACCCTTGGCTTTGAGACCAGGACTCCATGAATGCAGCCAGGGCTGTCGAGTTGCCTCCCACGCACAGTGTCCCCACAGTGGTCCTTTGTGGTCTTTGGCAGCTCCCAGGCAGATTGACTCCCAGTGACCCTCCCCTTCACCTGGCCCCTCCCCTCACCGTGGGTGGGGCCTGCGGATAGGATGAGAAGTCACTCCCTGGTTATGCTGTTACCTGGCAAAGGGACGTTATCCTAGTAGGCCTGGTGTAATCAGAGGAGCCCAGGAAAGCTGAGTTTTCTTGGCGGGAAGAGGGGTTTGAAGCTCAGGAAGAACCTGGCTTGCTCTTGCTGGTGAGAAGATGGAAGAGGCCACATGAGAAGGACTGTGTGTGGCCTCTGGGAGTAATAAGAGGCCTCCAAGCTGACAACCAGCAAGGGAACAAGGACCTCAGTCCTACAGCCACCAGGACCTGTGGTTGCAAAACCTGAATGAGCCCGATAGCCAATTCTTCTCCGAAGCCTTTGGCTAAGACCCTGGCCCGGCCAACACACTGAGACCTTAAGAGACCACAAAGGGAGACCCCATCCAAGCCCACCTGACTTCTGACCCTCAGAAATTGAGAAACGCTAAATGAGCGTTGTTTTTCGCTGCCAAGTTCATGGTGATTGGTTACACGGCACCTGATAACTAATGCATCCTGGGGCCTTGAATGCCGTGTAATGGAGAACAGAGGTCTGCCACTCAGCACAGAGGTCTGAACAATTTTCCTTCTGGAAGCCAGCTTTGCCTCCTATTAGCTCTGTGACCATGAGCAAGCGGCCTCTCTGAGCCTCAGTTTACTCACCTGTAAAAAGGGAGAATGAGTAGCATCTGCCTCACTCTGGTTCTCGGGAGCCTGGGAGGAGGCTGCGCACTCAGCGTCCAGGGCACTGATGAGCCAGCAGGGCCTCAGCAAGGCTTCTTCTGCTTCTCTCTGTGCACCTTCCCTCTGAGTCTCCTTATTTCCGCGTGTGCACACATCTCTGGGGAGAGGCTCTTCCCTCTCGCCCCCCTTCCTCTGCGTCTGGGACCCCGAGCATGGCGGGCTGGCCATGGCATATGACAGCAGTGGCATCGCTGGTCCTCAGTAGCGTCTCTGGCCCAGAGCAGTGTGAGGGCTGGGCTCCGGGAGCCCGGCTGGCAGAGAAGGCAGATGTTCCGTGGCACATGCCCTGTCAGCTCTGTGACCGCAGCTGAGGATTGTGGGGAGGGAGTCACCAGCTCCACACCGCACTCCGAGCCGAGCTCTCCTGGCCTGTCTCCAAAGAACTCAGCCTCAGAGATGCGGGTGCACCGGACAGGGTTCTGCGGTTGTAGACAGAGGAGGGGGACCACAGGTGCCACGTGGTAAGTGCTCACCCTGTGAGTGGCATTGCTCTCAGATCTTTCCGGGTTTCAATGGATGACCCCAGGTTTACAGATCTGAGAACTGAAACTCAGAGAGGGTCAGTCACTTTTCCTGAGCTGCACAGCGAATGAGCCAAAGGGCTGGGAGGAGGAGGACTCGAACAGTCTAGCCTCAGAGTCTGAGCTCCTGACCGGGGACAGTGCTGGGGGAGCCATCTGAGCTCTGTGCTGACCTTGGGCAGCCCCCGAACCTTCACAAACCTCGTCTCTGGAACCCCGCGAGTCCTGGTGAAAACCCAACGGAAACATTCATGGGAAGGGCGCTGCTGCTTTTCACCACCGCGTTTGGCAGTTCCCCTGCAGGCAGGGTGGTTGAAAGCCAGGTTCCAGCCCACAGACTCCCCTTTGGCTGCTTTCTGTGTCTTGCTCAGTGATGCTCAGATGTTGGAGCGCATGAGATTGGATGCACACGGCTGAATAAACAAAACCCCACACCAGGTCCTGGATGGGCGATGCAAGCCATTTGTAAGGACAATTTTTTGCCTGAGATGATGACTACAGAGGCTGACCTCTTAGAAACAGAACGTCCGTGAGCATGTGCGATGGCAGAGTTCAAATCCCCCCACTTTACAGACGAGAAAACCAGGTGCTAGGGGAACTGACGGATCGTGGGGGGCAGCTGGGGGTTAGCAGAAATTCTTAGGGGCCGAGTTGGGAATTCTTTAGTGGAATGGGGTTATTTGTCTGCTGATTAAACATCTGACCTGAGATTTGACTCAAAACGCCAAGGTTTTCTGAAAACAATGCGACAGATTGGTTTGCTGGCTTCTCTCCCCAAGTTGTCAGGACAGCAGCTGGCTTGAGCTCTGCCAGGATAACCAGAGAGGCACCTATGGCTGGTAGCCTTGCATCCCTGCCAAAACGCCTTGCATGAACCAGGCTTTTCTAGACACAAACACTAGGTGAGATGAGTCACGGGTGGAAAACATTCAGCTTCCTCCCCTTTTAGAAAATGCTTCTTTCCTGCAGGCTCAGATTTGGAGCTTTTGTGATGAGAAGGCCGTGGAGCCCAGGGGTTGGCGGTGAGCAGGCAGACCGGTCCTGGTTCTCTCTGGTGAGCTGGAGAGCACTCCCTGTCCCCAGGCCCTGAGAGCCGCGAGCTCAGCTCAGAAGCTTGGGCATAATCCCCGCTGATGTCCGGGGCTTGGGCCTCCTGTCCTCACCGGAGCCTGCAGGCGCTGAAGGCCCACCGGACATTAAGCGGAGCATGTCAGGGTATTGCTGTCCCTGCTTTTATTGGACACCAGGGGGTCGCCAGGCGTTTGCAGTGGGTGGTGGGTTCTTTCCCATTTGACAACTGGAGAAACGGACTCCAGAACATCATTGCTCCCCCAGCCCAGCGCACATTGCTGATAGTCTCCAGCCCACTCTGCTGCCGCAGCAGAATATTTCGTGTATTTTTTATGCCCTCGTACAAGAAGCAGTCTCCTTGTTACCTAACGGCAGATTGCACCTACCAGACTCCATTCCATCAGCAGCGGGCCCGCAGCTTTTAGCTGAGAGCATATCCGAGTCCTTGAAACGAATTGTCCTTCTGAAAGCTTCTCTTTTTATTTCTGTAACTTCCAGCAATATCACGCTCAGCATCTGAATTTTTCCGTCCTTGCTTTTGTGTAAGGATGTGTGTGTTCCGTTCCGCGTGATTGCAGCAGCTGCCGCCGCCGCCGCTGTTTGTTCCCTGGTTGTGGGCGCTGCCGTGTGACAGACTCGCGGTTCCCTCCTCGGAGCCCCATCCCTTGATTAGTGACCTTGGAGAAGTCGAATGTTTCCACCTCCCGGGTCTGACAAGCAAGACGGTGTCTGATAGTGACGCAGGGGCATGCGTGGTAGAGAGCGATGGTTTTTAAATCTAGAAAAGGGTCTTGGGAGTGTGTGCCACGTAACCAAACCAGCTGTTATCTGGAGTCTTTGTCACTATTTCTGCGCCACTGCGTGGGCAGCCAGAAGGAGAGACGATAGGTGGGACGATAGCGTAGCTGTGGTTTTCATTGCTCTTTCCTGCAGAGGGGAGCCCCGCCCTTCTGCATCCTCGCTCCTCTTGGCAGAAAATGAAACACGAAGGTGTGATTAAAAAACAAAAAGCTGCATGCCCTAGCTCCGTGGTTGGCAACTCATTAGTCAACAGAACGGCGAACCTCGGCTCATGAGGTTTGTTGACTAATGAGTTTGCTGACCATTGCCCTAGATGGCTTGGCTCAGTGGCTAGAGTGTCAGCCCTCTGGCTGAAGGGTCCGGGTTTGATTCTGGGTCACCATCGGCGAAACGTACCTCAGTTGCAGGCTTAATCCCTGGCTCTGTTTGGGGCCTGTGTGAGAATCATCCAATCGATGTGTCTCTTTCACATCAGTGTTTCTCTCTCTGTGTCTCTCGCCCCCCCTTCCACTCTCTCTAAAAATCAATGGAAAAATTATCCTCAGGTGAGGATTAACCAACCAACAAACAAACAAACAAACAAAAACACAACACAAACAACAACGTCCTCAAAACAAAAAAGCTGCATCCATGAAGTGTGAAGGCCACAGATTTTAACTAAGTCAGGAAATGTGATGTGGAGGTTTCCGAGAGAGGGTTGGCGCTGGCAGTCGTTAGTGGCACTAGCAGGTGCATGCCTTAAGCCTCCTCGTGAGGCCCACAGGCCCTCCCTCTGAGCTCCTCTGAGGCTCCCGGGTTCCTCTGCAGAAGTGAGTGCTGTATTGTGGAGAAGAGAATCACTCTGAGCCCGTGGATATTCAAGTGAACTCTAGGAGATAGAGAGGCAAGGTGTGAAAAGGCAGGGAGGTTGGGGCATCTCCTCATGAAACACATGGGCAAGTCCAGTGGGGTTAACCGTTTCATGCCTGGGTTGCTGCTACGGCCTGAGAGCCGGGCCACTGGCTCCCTCCATATCCCACCCCCTCTCCATTCCATTCTGTTTCTCTAAGATTACTCTTCCAAAATCCCCAGATCTCAGGCACTCTCCCTTATTTAAAAGCCTTCAGTGAAGCGGGGGAGGGAGAATAGACAGAGCACAGGGCATGTTCGGGGCAGTGGACCTGTCTGGGTGATACTAGACTGATGGATGCATGTTATTACACATCTGCCCACACCACAGAACACCCAGCACCAAGAGTGAGCCCTGGTGTGAACCGCGGACTGTGGTTGGTAATAATATATCATCAATCGTAACAAATGGGCCACTCTGGAGGGGGATGCAGAGATGTTGATAATGGGGGCGTCTGTGCATGCATAGGGTCAGGGAGTATGTGGAAAACCTCTGAATCTTCACCTCACTGTTTGTGTGAACCTAAAACTGCTCTACAAAGCTAAAGTCTTTAAAAATGCCTCTAATGACACCAGACCATCTTTGGGTGATAAACATCCTCTTCAATCCGCTGGTCACGGGCAGTATGTGATTGGAATTCCACCTCAAACTATCCATGTTGCCGGGGCCTCCACATCACCGGCTCCCAAGGGGCCTCGGCTTCTTCCTCCATCTCTCAAGGACCACACTTATGTGACTGCCCCTTGGGAAGGCTCTCCCCTAGTACAAACCCTCCCCATCCCATCTGGACCAAAGCCAAGGTCATGGTCCATCTTTTTTATGATGACTTCTTCAGCCCTTGCTATGGCTTGTTTGTGTCCCACAAAGCTATATGTTGAGGCTCTAACCCCCAGGGTGATGGTATTTGGAGGTGGGTTTTTAGGAGATGATTAGGTTTAGATGAGATCATGAGGGTGTGGCCCCCTCGATGAAATTAGTGCCCTTCTAAGAAGAGACATGAGAAAGCTTGTATCCTCTTGCTCTCTCTGCCATGTGAGGGCACAACAAGAAGCTGGCCGTCTCTAAGCCAGGAAGAGGGTTGATGGACTTCTCAGCCTCCCACTGTGAGAAATCAGTGCCGTGTAAGCTGCCAGTGTATGGCGATTTGTTATAGCAGCCCACGTGACCTGGGACGTCAGGTCACCTTTCTCTGGGTAGCAGCTTGCTTCCTCCAGCAAGCAACCTGTCAAATCCTATCTTATTTATGTCTAGTCTTGTCTCCCTAACTCTGATCCAGGCTTAGTGAACACAGGTAGTGCCTTCAACTTCATCTGTATCATGGCACTTACCACAATCCTGAGCACAGAGTAGGCACACATTAAACCTTTGCATTGATTGGAGGTCGCCAGAGGGAGGAGAAAAATATTTTCTTATTCTCTAAGATTTTGCAAAAGGAGACCTCGATGTATCTCCTGGTGGCTACTCTCCATCCCGAAGGGCATGACCAGGCTGGAAAGTTGCAGGAGGTGGTTGGCATGGATGGCGGCTCTGGGTACCACCCCCTTCTTGGGTATTCGCTTGTTCACCCATCCTCCATCAGCAGGAGTTTAGGGCATGTGCTCTTTTCAGCATGGAGAAGTGACATCTGCCTCACATGGCAGGCTTCTCTGGTTCTTTCCAGATATGCTCTCCTTCCTTGTACAGGGCATGCACTTACCAAAGGTCTCCCTTGGATATCATATGGTATAAACATGTTACCTTATTTTATACGTACAAAAAAAAAAAAAAAAAAAAAAAAAGAAAGAAAGAAAAGGAGGACCAGAGAGGTAAGGTAATTTCCCCAAGGCTACACAGATTTCAAATGATGGATCTGTCCATCAATGTCAGCTCTTTCCACCACCTGCTGATCTGACATCCCTCCCAGAACCTTCCAGTTACCCCTGCTGGGTCTTAGAGAGAGCACTGACAGCTCCCTCAATCTTCAGATTTTCCACCATCTCTGCCTCCGGCGACCTCTTTCCAAATGGCAAGTTTTCAATTTATGGTTATGTGCTGTTCTTGGGCCTTTAGGCGAGTTTGATTTCATTGCCCAGACCCGAAACTCTTTTCCAGCGAGTGCTGCGAGGAGAAAGGGCAAAGAAGGGGGTTCATAGCGGACCTGCTGGATCTGAGAACATTTCAGAGGGGATGGGGAGCCCAGGTAAGTGTCCTGACGGCCTAGGAAAGCGTCACCCTCAGCGATCTCCAGTCCCAGTGAGTGCTCCGTGTGATACAAAAGGAGAAGCCCCCATCACGCTGACCCTGCGACGAAGCCAGAAGCCAGGAGGCTCAGGCTCCGAGTGACGGCTGTTTCTCACCCGGGGAAACTAGCCATGGCGGCTGTGCTTCCATCCATGTCTGTGGTCCTCTTCGCCGCCGCCTTCATCCTGGATAAAAGAGAAGCTGCGTCCTCAGTTAATAACGGGAAGTTGATTGGAGGCCAGATGACAAGGAAGCTGGCCACTCATTAGTTTTTGAACCCCTGTACTATCGTTTCCCATTCTCCTAACCCTCTCTAGCAGACTCACGGCTCATCCTAAAAATCCTTCTCTTATCTGCCTTGTCTTGGATTACTATCTTATGCGTGAAGAAATGGGATGTGAAAGTGGGAGGGCCACATGCCTCAACCTGCTCCCCAGCTCCTCCGCTTTCTAAGGAGAGAATTATTGGCACAAGGGGGCAGCTCTGAGCAAGCTGCCCCTCTAGGGCTGCGTGCTGGGTCTTTGCAGAGCCAACAGGAAGCTGGGGCGGCAGCCTCAAGGGGGCGGCATCCTGGTTGGAACTCACTCAGCACATCACACCCATCCTCCTTTCCTTGTGACAGGTATTACAAACCTCTCCCTTTTCCCAGCAGCCCCCGGGGCAAGGAGGGCCATCCATTGGAAAAGGCGAGAGAGGAGAGAGAGAGTGAACATGTGTGTTTCTGTCCATTGGCGAGTTTACTGAGAGGCTGGCCTTTGTGGAAAGAAAAACATCTCACGTTTCTGCTGCCTGGTGGATGCAACTCATCAGATCAGAAAAAATAAGTGAAAAGAGAGGCAGCCCTTGTCACATTTTATGTAAGCAGATAATTGAAGGAAAGGGAGTGGAGCCAGCACATGTAATAACTTATAAGGCAGACATTCTTTTCTAGATGAGTAAGACTCAGAAACCATATCAATTATATCTTAAGACAGTCGGTAAGTCTTAAGTATCTTTTTTTTTTTTTTTTTTAATTTTGTTTCTGCTGGCCATAACAGGATTAGCGCTTTCTGATGGAAAGCTCTTTTCCTTTGGCCAAGAATTTAAAGAGATACCACCTATCCCCCGGTTTCCTGTCTTTCTTCATGTAGCTCTGAGCCCAGCATTGCGATCTTTCCTCCCAATCGTGGGACAAGTGGCTGGACTTGCAGCCTTCATGCAGCCTTCTGTGGGACCTGATGCATTTTTCTCCAGCTCACTCTGCCCGGCAGCTCGTTGTGCATGCAATATAAGATGGTGCCCCTTTAAAATAAAGAGTTTCAGCACATATTTTTCACCATTAATAGGTCTGTCAGAAAAAGTTCCGAGACCAGTTATTTCCTGCTGCCTTCCTCATTTGGTTAATGCATGCTAATCCCGCAGAAATAAATATTCATGGGGCTCACCCGGCTGGAGCAGGTCTTTGGGGGAGATCTGTGAACCTGTGTGTAACACACCTGAACTTCCCGCCATCCCGATGACAATTAGACTTACCCCCGAGACTCTGCAAAGGCGTTGCTTGGAGCTATTATTTTAGTAGCCAGAAAGCTGTGAGTATCTCTCTCACTGTCTCTGAGATTGGCCAGTCCTTCCGCAGTGAAAGCATCTTTTTTGGAGGGTCTTCTATTAATGCTTTGTGTGCCGATTGTCCTGTCAGTTCAGTGCGACAAGCAGAGAAGGGTGCATGTTATGAACAGAAAATCTTTAAATAAGAGTCAGCAATCCAAATTGCCAGAGGGTAGGGCGAGGGCAGGAGAAGCACTGGCTCAGAGACGGAATGTCATTGGCCATTGGCAGTGAAAGAGTGACAGCGTGACTAGTGCGGAAGGTCAAAACGCCTGTCACTTGGTCTCTCCTTAGTCAGATAGCTTTGCACCAATTCATTGATTTTTTTTTTTTGTCAATCCGATACAATAGAGTTTAAATGGATCTAAGAATTTGGGTGGTTTTTCCTCCTTAAGGACTCAAACTATTATAATTCCCTGTGGAAGGCAAATCCTCTACAGCATCTCAGATGGACGTTCCATTGTGTTCTACCTATCATGAGGTAGAGTCTGTCCTATCATGAGGAGCTCAGCACTTTTCAGGGCGGGCTCTTTGGTTGTTAGATAGCGCTAATAGTTTGAAACATACTTCTCTGGGGATTTGGTTAAGAATCTTTTGGATGAATGTGGGGGAAAAATGCCTCCAAGGAATTAAGCAAAAACAGACATAACTTCTTCTTCCCTTTTTAAAAAAAAATATATATTTTATTGATTTTTTTACAGAGAGGAGGAGAGAGGGATAGAGAGCTAGAAACGTCGATGAGAGAGAAACATCAACCAGCTGCCTCTTGCACACCCCCTACCGGGGATGTGCCCGCAACCAATGTACATGCCCTTGACTGGAATCGAACCTGGGACCTTTCAGTCCACAGACGGACGCTCTACCACTGAGCCAAACCGGTTTCGGTGAAAAAACGGACATAACTTCTAAGCCTCCAGTTAGGATCGGCTTCAGGTGCGGCTTGATCCAGGCTCTGTGTGTTGCCAGGCTCTGTCCCAGCTGGCTCCATCCTCGGGCTCTCCTCAGTGGCTTCTGACAAATGCAGACTCTTTTGTTGTTTTCATGACACCAGATCCCAAGGCTCCTTCGTAATTGGGGAATGTTCATTCTCTCATTGGCCCAAATGGAATAATATACCTACTCCTTCATGACTTAGTGTGGGTCCTACCCACCCACAGAGCCTGAGAGTAGGACGTGAGCGCAGGTGGTTAATTTGGGAGATACAAGAGGGAAGGAGGGAAGACAATAAAGGTTATGTTACTGAACTGGTCATTGGACTAGTGCAGCTTCATCCCAGTGGGGACCCTCTGAGACCCTGTGGAGCAGGGGTGGGGAATGTCTGGCCCGAGGGCCGAAAAAAGCCTGCAAAGTCTAGGCCTGGGGGTGCAAGCAGCCGTTTACTCCTATGTGGACCCTCAGGATAAGCCACCAGGAGGAGCACGTATGACAAGAAGCCAGTTGAATCACACTTCTGAGTCCTCTGGGATTGAAAATCTAGCGTGCGCTATTCATTATGGGAGACAACGCGTTTCTTATTTCTGCTTTGATTACAAAGTGAATCCTAATTCATTCAATGGTGAAATAAGATAGTGGATAGACTGTATTAAGTGGTGGAAAAGTAAGTGGATTCGTCAGGAGTTCTCGGATTCAGTGTGCTGCCACTGCTCTCCAGTGGGGGATGGGATAGGAGCCCGTCTCCTCACCCCCGTGCCTGGGGTTCCACTGTGCAGAAGATCAGACCTGGATAATATAAAGTGATGAAATGGAGAAAAGGGATGGAATATGGGCATCACTGCCTATTTTTATTAAACTACGTGGTTAAGTAAAAACACCCACAGGTCAACATGATCGGATCAATAGCTCCACGATGACAAGGCCTCAAAGGACTGTCCCCGGATGTTGGAACAACTACCAACATTCACAGGACATTTGCTATCTAGGCAACCTGCAGGCATTTTTAGGTGGATTATCTCATCAACCCTATGATGCAGACACTCTGTTATTCTCAGATCAAATATAAGAGAACTGGAACTCCAAAAGGTCACATGACCTGCCCGAGGCCACGCAGGTAGGACACAGCAGAGCTGGTGTCTGAACCTGTCAGGCCACCTCCAGCTCAGTTGTGCTCGGCCTCTCCTTTAGGCCACTGCTTCACCCCAGTAAACGTTCCACGGGCAGTGACAGAAACCCGTTTTCCACTTGGCGTGCTCACACACCACAAAGCTGGGGAACAAAGGTGTGGATTCATGGCTTGGTTTTCAAAGGAAGATATTAACAACATGTTTTTCCCTAACGATCCACCTTGTGCTTCTGGTTCCCAGGCCTTTGTCTTTGCGTCATCTCAGAGCATCCGCCTTCGTCTCTTACTCACTGTCTCCAGCTCAATTGTTATTCATCGCAAAAACAATTTGACAGCAATAACAAGAAGAAATGGAAAAATAGGAAAATTAGCTGTAGTTTCAAGTCATAGGTTAAATGCTGCCTTTCCAAGAAATTGTCCTTGGAGTGCCCAGCTTCCCACATGCACACACACACACACATGCATACACATATGCACACATGCATTCACATATGCACATATGCATGCACACACACATACAGAGAGAGGCATACACACACGCACACACCCTTATTGGATATTAGATAGCATTGTGTCTTTTTTCTTTTTTTCTTTACTTTTTTAATATATTTTATTGATTTTTTTGCAGAGAGGAAGAGAAAGGGATAGAGAGTTAGAAACATCGATGAGAGAGAATCATCGATCAGATGCCTCTTGCACATCCCCTACTGGGGATATGCCCGCAACCAAGGTACATGCCCTTGACTGGAATCGAACCCGGGACATCTTCAGTCCACAGGCCTATGCTCTATCCACTGAGCCAAACCGGTTTCAGCGTGTCTTCTTTCTTTCACTAACTGCAAAGGCAGGGTCCACGCCTGGTTCATCTCTGCTTCCCTGAAAGGGGTCTTTGACCATATTACCTTCTCAGGCATTACTGCCCGCATTATACGCAGGACATAGGAATGCTTTAGGTCTCTCTCTTAGTGACAGTGAGTAATTCGCACAGGTTTAAAGTCAGCCTGCTGAGCTGGTCTCTGGCTCGCAGTCTTGGCAAGACTGGCTATTCCTTAAAAGTTGACATTCTCTGGGACGCACCGTCTGACTGCAGGAGCCTCTTCAGGGGATAAAAATTAGCCTGCTGTCTGGAGTGTTTCTGAAAACAGCTATATTTAGAGGATTGAAGATTGCAGGGATCCTGAGGCCCTTGAGGTGGAGACTGTGATATTCTTCACAAGCGAAGATTTTTCTCCAGAACGTGTCCTCCTGAGGTGTGGAAAGTTCTAGTCGGAAGCAGTTTTAATTTCTCATTCATTGATGGAATGTAGCAAGGTCTTGAGCAGATGACGGGGGCATTTTGCTCCTCCCCGCCCCCTTCCTAACTTTGAGAGCGGAGGAGCGCTGCTTTGGATGGAATGAGAATGGCTTGGAAGAGGAGGCAGGTCTGTGGCTTCGGTTCAGCGCGCAGATTAACTTGCCGGCTTGAATCAGAGTGGAGCTGCTCCAGAGCTCCCCAAAGGGCGTATCTGCTGTGATTTTGCGAAATGTGGGAAGGAGGTTGAAGTCGCAGAGAGAGGGAACTTGCTGTTGGGAATGCTTTCAAGCCAGGGGGCTGCTAATGGAAATGTGGTCCAAGCCAGGTGGGAAGCTGGTGTTATTCTGGCTGGTACCTAACCACCAGAATGACTGGTACCTAAGCAGTCATTCTCTCTGGGTGTCTCTTCAGGATAAGGGGAGGGACAGGAGATGCCGAGGAGGGGGGGTGAGGTTCATTGTGTAACCAAAGCAAAGTGGGGAGGAAAATGGCTGGGTGTGCTGGTTTCTGGGGTGGCTGTGGTTTGCACTGAATATCCCTCTGGGAGGCAGTAGGAGGTGTTATTGGGGTACAGTGGGTCCTCCTCTGGCTCACCCTGACCTTCTGTGACCTTGGGTGAATGGTTCAGCCTCACTGAGCCTCTCAGCTGCCTTCCCTCTAATTAGGAGCAGTGACGGTGCCCACTTCCCAGACCATCCAGGGGCCTACAGGACATGATACAGGGAAGCTTATGAAGTGCTAACAGAACTGGGCACAGCGGTATTGTTGCACTTTTGCAAAGCATTCGAAAGAAGTGCCAGTGGGACATTTTGCTGGAATGTGGCAGGTCAGCAGCGATGTTCTCCTTAGTCACACAGACAGGCCAGACCTTGAGGAAAGGCAGGGCCTCCATGTCCAAGTGTCTCCTTCAGAGCTGACCAAGTACCTAGGTGTGCAGAGCAGTTGCTGAAAGGACGGGCAATGCTACATGTACACCGCGGCTCCTGGCCCGCTGTCAGTAGCTGGTTCGTGAACAGAAAGCTCCATATTGCTGCTCCCTGCTGGTCCCCTGCCCAAGTGGGAAGGGCCCTGATGAGCCACAGCGTTGCTGATCACTGCTGTGGATGGAAAAAAGGGGCCACAAACTAAACCTGACAAGTTCAGGGGAGGCCTGCGTGTTGGCCTTACATACTCAGAGACGGAGAATAACCCCATAGGATGGTCTGAAAGGACATTTTCTCAAAGCGGGTCACAGTGGATCCTCATGTCCTCACCCGGGACCTTCCTTGACAAAGGTCAATCTTTGCCTTAACTGAGGCTGTCAGTTGTCTGTCTGCATTTACAGTAACACACCTTTGGAATGTCAAGGTCATCTCCCCCACCCCCAACCCCTTCTTTAGGGCACAAGCATCCACCAGAGTAGGGGCCCACAGAACCTTTTACTGTTATTGTGTTAATTGTTGACTGTTAACTTACCTACATAAAAGAAGTATATGTTTATTCATCTTACTTTTAATCCCGTCCCAGACGTTTCCTGCTTTTGCTTTCTCCTGCCTTATAACCTATCACCAATGGATTTCATGGAACTGCCTTATGTTTAATGCTTTGATTCTGATGTATAAAATAAGTGGCAAAACTGCCATTTTCTGGAGCATTTTCTCAGTTCCTTGGGATTTTGCTTCCCAGCAATTGTCTGTTTGGTTCCAATAAACTCATACATTCTCTGCAGGTTGGACGGTGATGAAGCAGACCTTGCTACCCGCTCTGGCGGGAGTTTGACTAAGGACCAGGCCTGGAGGAGGAAGGGCGGGTCATCAGGACTTAGGGTCCAGGTCAGGAGGCACCAGAAGCCAAGGATGGAAAGCTCCCACCAGCACTGTCCGTGCTCCCTTTGGGGCCCAAACATTGGCTTTGAAGCTCTGGAAGGATTCCCCATCTTGGTCTTCTGAGGCTGGAACTGACCTGTCCCTGGTTTGCCCAGGAGAGCTAAGGGAGACACGTCTGTTACAGAGAGGCCCCAGGGAAGTGCAGCCCTGCTGTAAGGATTGGGGCCATTACCACCGGAAGAGATGGGTAGGCAGCTGCAGACCCCAGAGCTCCCCTCTGACCTTCCAAGCAGCCAAGAGCTACACTAGGAGAAGAAGGAGAAGGAAAAGAAGGAGGAGGAGGAGGAGGAGGAGGAGGAGGAGGAGGAGGAGGAGGAGGAGGAAGAGGAGGAGGAGGAGGGAGAGAAGGGAGAGGAGGGAGAGGAGGAGGAAGGGGAGGGGGAGGATTAATTTTGTGTTTTATTATAGTAGATCTACTTGAATCTTGCAAAAGCATGCGTTTATTTTTTGAACTTATCGGGGTTACATTGGTTAACAAAATCACATAGGCATACTTGTGAACTCCGGAATGTCTAATCCTCGGCCGGCGGTGAGGGAGAGAGGATACGGGCAGACGGATGCCTCCAGGATCTCGCCTGCCAAGAATGAGTGGCATGTGAACGAGGCTGGGCTCAGCAGTTCTGGGCAGATGCTCAAGCCCGGCCGGGATGGTCCCTGCGGCCCCGGAGGAAGGATGCCAAGAATCTGTGCGCTGCCAAGGAGCTCTCCACCTCGGGCGCCATCCCGGCCACTCGGCCCTCCTGCCAAGCTGTTGCTTCATCTCCCTTCGAAACTCCCCCATAAAATTCCCAGACAAGCAATTGTAAAACCTAGAAATTGCAGGAAAGTGTTTGGATCTTGTCCATGGCGCTGTTGAAATGATTACCGTTAAAAAACTAAAAATAGTGGGTTAGAGAAGATGGCAGGCGTGCCTCCAGGGGTCCCAGGAGCCTCCGGGAGACCGGGCCCGGCTCTCACGGAGCCATGTGCCTGGTTTGTAGCCGGGGGGCACGTGGGCTCCAGGTTTCCAGGGCCCAGGGCCCACAGGCGCCCAGCCTCTCCCAGAATTAGGCCCTGGGGCCTCTTAGGGAGGAAAAATACCTCTTGCTGATGAAACAAGACAAAGGGCCTGATTATGAGAATCACCCACACTCCGCGGGTCCTTTTGTATCCCTGTGGTGCCAGAGCTCGCAGGGGATCGGGGTGATGCGGGAACAGATTCACATGGAAACCTGCCCTTGGGCCTCAGAACTCAGAACTCAGAGGCAAAACCACCTGAGAACTCTAAACTCAAGAGGCAAAACCACCTGGAAGCCAGTTTGGTTTCAATGATTTGAGACCCACTGGGGCAGTGGTCGGCAAACTCATTAGTCCACAGAGCCAACTATCGAAATACAACGATTGAGATTTCTTTGGAGAGCCACATTTTTTACACTTAAACTTCTTCTCACACCACTTCTTCTAAATAGACTCGCCCAGGCCATGTTGTTTTGTGGAAGAGCCACACTCAATGGGCCAAAGAGCCGCATGTGGCTCGTGAGCTGCAGTTTGCCGACCATGGCACTGGGGTCGAGAACCTCTCTGGGCTGCCAGTGGCTTCAGCCCAGGAAACATGAGAAGAAGAAGAAGCAACAGCGCGCGTTGGCAGCACGAGCGGCCGAAGGCACTGTTTCGAGTCCTGCGGAAACTGCGTGCTGAGCTGCACCTGCGCTCGGATAATGGCGTGTTTCTGTTTGTTTTCTCTGCACGTTTCAATGTCTTGGCCGGCACTGAAATTATGGAAAATTGCTGGATGCTGTTACCTTGGAGGCTGAGAGGGAAAATGTTAAGAGTTAGTGCCTGCGGGGAATGGAGGTAGGTGTTTGTTATTTGCCTCCTGATTTTTTTCTCTTATTGCTATAAATGGGAAGTCCATGGAAGTCTATTGAACTACTCTAGGACCAAGAGGTTTTTAGTTTTTTCTCCTTTTTCTCCCTTTCTTATCTCCTCTCTCCCCCTCTCCTTTTCTTTCTTTCTTTCTCCCCTCTCTCACTCCCTCCCTTTCCCTCTTTCCTTTGACTTGCCTCATAACCAGGCGGAGGTAGATTTATAGGCTCAGCCTAAGACCACAGTGTATCCTATCACAAAGTATAATTCAGGAAAAGGCTGCCTTCAGCTGAGACGTCTTGCTGGGTCTGCTTAAAGTCTTTAAAACCTCCATTTTCAGAGCCTCGCATTCACAGTTAGAGGTGTTTAAAATTCCAATAAAGTACACAGTCTGAAAATGCCCAGCTCTGGCTACCAGGTCGCTCCCTACAGGAGACCTAGATGGACCAGAGGACTGAGCTTTTCTTTCTTTTCTTTCTTTCTTTTCTTTTCTTTCTTTCTTTTCTTTTCTTTCTTCTTCCTTCTTCCTTCTCTTCTCTTCTCTTCTCTTCTCTTCTCTTCTCTTCTCTTCTCTTCTCTTCTCTTCTCTTTCTCTTTCTTTTCTTTCTTTCTTTCTTTTTTTAATTTTTTATTGATTTTTTACAGAGAGGAAGGGAGAGGGATAGAGAGTTAAAAACATCGATGAGAGAGAAACATCCATCAGCTGCCTCCTGCACCCTCCCTACTGGGTATGTGCCTGTAACCAAGGTACATGCCCTTTACCGGAATTGAACCTGTGACCCTTGAGTCCGCAGGCTGACGCTCTGTCCACTGAGCCAAACCAGTCAGGGCAGGGCTGAGCTGCTTCACAGTGACCTTGGACACATGTCCACATTATTGCACACACACCGAGCACACACTTCCTTGTTAAGAGCTACCCTGCGTTTTGCTCGATGTACAGGCCACACGCTTGCACCTGCCAGGTGGGGAGGCTGCTACTCCCAGGAGGAGGACCACGGGCCAGGTTTGTGCATTTCTTGATCCCTGCCAAGCGCATGTGTGAAGGAAGCACTTCCACCTGAAGGCGCTTCAGCCCTGGGCACTTGCTTTTCGCTCTTTAGAGAGTAGAGAGCTCTCCACACATTATTGGTCCTACTTCATTTTCGTGGACACCATCAGGTGAGGCTGATGGATCCCCCAGAGCTAGAGGATCTCTCGTACTCCCTGGAGATATTGAGATCCCTCCTCCACGCCATGGCCCTCCACTCGACAACCGACAACCATGGTGCTAAGTGTGTTTTCTCGGGGCCCTGAATTGCAGGCATCGCCTCTGTAATTAAGCTTTTAGGGGAACCACTCTGAGCTGCGTTCCCATGCCTTTGGTGAGAGAGGCCCATGCTTCTCCTCAAGTGTTTACTGGTTCGCTGGCCGAACTGCCACCAGGCAGTGATAACCTGAAGGAAGGACATGTCTAATGAGGTCAGCGTGAGTCACAGTTTACAGTCATTATCTCGGGAGGAAGCCTAGAGGGGGCGGTGGCCTAATGAGGCCAGCACCGGTTTCAAGGCCGCCCTCCGCGTAGCCCCTGGTTTCAAGGCTGCCCCTTGGTCAACCCGGCAGCAGTGGACTCTGGCCAGGGCCAGGGTGCCTGGCCTGGAACCATGTTTCCTGCTTGTCACCCCGCTAAATGAGTCTGGTTTGTCACTGGAGCCACACCAGTTAGTAATTTTTAGTCTAATGTTTGGCTTTATGGGAGGGTGCATGTACATAATTTTTAAGAGTTAGGTAATTCTCTGAGGGTGCATGTACATAATTTTTAAGAGTTAGGTATGCCTCTGTCCTTGTGTATTTCCTTCCTTGAAATAAAAAACACCTGTTTTCTACCCATTCCTTCTCTCATTGTAATATGCTCCTGAGAAGACCCCTGTCAGTTTCAAGCGATTTTTTCAGTTGTGTATCTCCATGTTTTTAACACACTTACTCATATCTTTTTGTTATTTTGGATTTTGCATATTAATTTTGGCTTTCCTGCTGTAAAAGGTGAGGATCAGAACTTGGATTCTCCCCGCCCCTACACACACACACACACACACAACACACACCCTACTGCCTCGATCCCTCCAAAGTGATTCCATTGGCATTTTTATGAAATGACAACTCAAGGTTTCTGATAACATGAGAGCGTACATTTCATTGATAGCTGAGCCATGATCATGCTCCTTGTCTTGCACAAAATTGTTTTCTCTGAAGTTTATAATTGCCTTTTATTTTCCGCCTCATTTTCTATGTATCTATCAGCAGTTCATACAGAAGCTCTCACCTGTCCTTGCAAATCTCCTGCAGGTTTGTTCGGGCGCATTAGGCAATCTCGTTTTCATTGTCTTTTTGGTTGGAGGGCTCCTTTATCCTCCTGACCCATGGGACTGGTGCGCTCTCTATTTGCTTCCTCACCGTTTCCAGGGCTTTCCCTTCACGTCATTCTAGAAGCTTCCTTGTTTTTGTTTTTGTTTTGTTTTTGTTTTGCTCCATGTTAGATCCATGTCCTGGGGAGCAGATATGCCTCTGTCCTTGTGTATTTCCTTCCAGAGCTGCCCAGAGAACAGCTAGCTTTTTCTCAACGCTCTGTTTTTAGGGACACAACTGGTATGTCCCTTAGAGCTCCTCTCTTGGTTACTTTCTCTTAAAAATTTACTTTCTTTTATTTTTCATTGACTTTATTAGGGTGACATTGGTTCATAAAATTATATAGATTTTAGATGTACACTTCTATAAAACATCATCCGTATACTTATTGTGTTTACCACTGCAAGTCAAGTCTTCCATTACTTTTATATCATATCCTTATTTTTTAATGCATTGGAGACCATCTCTTTTATGAGACGAAGTTATAAACTTAAGGTTATTACCCCTGCCCTTCCCTTCACAACATGGCCCTTCTACAGCCAATGGTCTCTTGTTCACAGGGTTCTCTTGACTTCAATTACTTTTACAGCAAAAAGCTTTCCCAATAAACAGAATTAATTCTGCTCCGTACAGAGCTTTACAACACGATGGCAAATAGTTCACCTGGTTTGCAGTTCCTTTATTTTTTTTTTATATAGCTTCCTCCCTCTTTGGAATTATTAGTTGTCTTTTTTTTTTTTTTAATTGTCTGACTTTATCTCATCCTAAACATTTTTCTTCTTCTCAAAGTATCAAGCCTGCGAATTTACCTGTGTTTTTGAATATCTTTCTCCGAGGGCTTCTTCCTTCCTGCTTGCCTCCTCTGGCCACCATTACCTGGGTCTACGCGACTCTGTATTTCCTTGGGGATACTTTTCCAGTCGCTGCTACATCATCCCACTGATGGCGTACAGTGATGTGCTGGAGTCTCTAAGCTGCCGACAGCCTCCGTTTTATGACTGTGGGTTTGTGCTCATTTTATTTCCCCACTTCATTGTTATGAGCAGGGCAAGGAGATAAATAAATATGAGCCCATCTTCCTGATGGAATGCTATGATTCTTTAAATGCCTAATTGAAGGGCTAGAATATAACATGGAAAGGAAATAGATTGTCTTAAAAGATGAACCCTTTTTGGTGGGATTTGCATGAGAAGCAACTCACAGGCTCCCAGAGGAAATCTCCTCTCTCTCATGATTAAACTATTATATTCTGACAACTTCTGACCTGAGTGTTTCTCTGTGAATTCAGCAGCGACAGTAGTCCCAACAGCAGCAACACAGTATTTTGCATTTCATGGTTTCTTAGGGAACTTCCATGGGCACTGTCTCCCCTTGCAGACCCCACTTTTCCTGGAAGCACCGCTGCCTCAATTTTTCAGCCGAGGAACTCGCTGAGACCCAGGGTCTGCCCGAGGTTGTGGTGTAAGCCTTGCTAACTGCTCTTGTGCGGCTTGCCCTGCACCGAGCTCCCTCTGTTCCATAGGCGCCTGCCTGGCACAGCCACGGCGGATGGCTTAGTTTGATGTTGGTGCCAGATAACTCATGTAACGTGCTACCACCCGAAACCTTCCTTCTCAGCGTGGTATCTCGGGGCAATTTAATCCCGCTCCATGGAGAGCCAGAGAGCGCCATTGCTGTGTGAACGCAGCCTGTGCTCTTTCCCTGGGCCCGCGACAAAGGGCTGCATGCCCCCGCAGCGTCCCACTCCGCTGTGCCAGCCGCAATCTAGCCTTTCAGATCTCCGCCCTGTGTCTGCCTCTGAGTTATCACCTGAGAAACAGGGCCCCCTCTTGTATGCCCATTTATATGCTAATGAGGCGGGGCCTGTGAAAGATGGTATCAAGGACCAGGCCGGCAGGCACTGATGATCGGGTTCCAGGTCTGGGGAGAGAGACTGTCTCCTTCCCATCGCGAGCCCCCAGCCACTGAGAGGCAGCCCCGGCCGGAGACCCCAAGTTTAGGGAAGACGCACATGTTATCACATGTAGACACGCTCACACTCTTCCTGATCACGGCCAGCCCCGGCTCCGTTTTTATTTTCATTCGTCCGGTAAGGACTGGAATCTAATTGCATAGCAGAACTAATGTGAAATCAATGTGGGAAATTGAAAATAAAGATGCAGAAAAGCGGAAAATCAGTCACAGGTGATAACATCACATAGCAATGTAAATCCTACTAACATTTATACTTACTGTATTTACATTTTATTTGTATATAATTTATGGATTGATATGTCTTATATAGATACTGCATGTGTGTGTAAGTACATATGTGTACATTTATACTCCATGTAGGTAAACATATATGTATGTAGATAGTACACAATTGTGTGGACAAGGTGCTCTATTCAGTTTAATTACATGAGAGGGCTCACTGCCCACATTGTGAAACATTTCCCCATGACATACTATCTTCTTGTACAACATTATTTAGAGTGGCATTATAGAGCTTCATCTTCACTAACTAATTCCACCTCCAGTTGGTTATCTATTGCTGAATAAATAATCACATTCAAACCGAGCGCTTAAAACAATAGCCATGTTTATTCTCTCCCAGCTGTGAATTCTGTGTGGCTTCCCTGAGTGGTGCTGGCCCTGTGTGTGTTGGCGAAGTCATTGGATACTTAACCGGCTGTTTCCAAGATGGTGCGCCCACGTGGCCGGGAAGGTGGTTCCAGCTTCAGCAGGAGCTCAGTTCCTCAGCACATGGACCTTCCCATGGAATCACTTTCCCTTGTGGCTTATAGGATCAGCTCCTTCGTTTCAAACGTCTGAAATGTCATGATGAAATGCCCTCTGTGGACAGTAGCAGGAATTTTAAGAAGCTCTTATATCCCTGGAAAGGCCCAGTTCCTTCTTCTTTCTTTCCTTTCTTCTTTCTTCTCCCTCCTTTTGTTTATTTTCTTTTTTCTCCCTCTCTCTCCCTTGCTCACTTCCTTTTTTCCTCTCATTTCCTCTCTCTGTTTCTTTTTCTCTCTCTGTATTTCTGGTGATCCTTTGCTGTCTGTCTGTTTATATTTCAGAGGAGACGCTAGATACGTTATCACTTTTAAGCATGTAGCGGTCACGTGTGGACTGTGGGCCTCTTGTAAGATGATCCAGAAATTCCTGATGCCAGCCTCTCCAGCTCCTGTCTACTGGTCTGGTTCATCCTTCAGAGCATTGTCAGTCCCGCAGCCTGAGTATAATCATCCATCTGCTATTGGCCTGGATTAAACCCTGATTCCACCTCTTACAGATCTTGGGAATGTAACTTAACCCCTGAGTACCTTATTTCCCCTTATGTGGAATGGAGGGTGTTAGTGGAACTAACCTTTACCTGCCAATCGAATTGTTGTGAGGATGAAAAGAGTTAATATATGTAAAACACTTAGAACAGCTTCTGGCACAAAACTAACACCAAATAGATGTTAGATGGTCTTATCATCATCGTAAACAACTTCATCTTCAACAGAGATGAGTTAGGGAAGAAGGCTGGTCCTCAGCATTTGATATCTTACCCAATTTTTATGGAACCCCTTAGTTTTAATAAGGTAATTCCCTGCCATCAACTGTGCCTGGGGTCCCAAGGGCAGAGACTCACTGTATTTTCCTTTCAGAGATGAGTCCCCGTGTTCTGTCTGGGTGGGTGGGCTGTGTACACCTGGGCAGACTCTGAGTTAGCTTCCCGTTCTCAGTCAGACCTGCCTCAGACTCCCAGGGTATCTGGTGCTGTCAGCTGGTTGATCTTGGCCCACTCCTCCTCTCCTGGCTTAGTTCTGGTTTTTTAGATCTGCGTGTCCTGCTTCAAGCTTCTAAATGTTTGTTTTGTTAACCTCTTATCCTGTCCTTTTATTCTGTGGATTTGTTTGCTTTAAAAAAACACACACAAAAAACTTACTATCCTTTTAACTGGATGCAGGGAGAACAAACAGGTAAATTCATGGATCCCACTTCTATCTCCAGCTGCAAGTCTGAAATAGGTTTATTAAAGAAATATTTTCTCCAAAGCAATAAAAATTAGGTGGGCTTCATGCTCAATTTGGAATTCTTGGCACCAGGGGAGGGAGTGGATGCCTGCCGAAACTGTACTGGTGGGTAATAAAAAATGATCTGTGCAAGTCCCTAGCATGTTCCATAGCTGGTTAGCATGTGGACATGCCTCCTAGTCCTGTGGCCTCAGTGCTCTGGGCTGCCGAACTCCTTACACTTGGAATTACCAGTCGCCCTTCACATTGAAAGCTCCCTGAGGACAGAAGATAGCTTTATTGTGTCCATTGCTATAGGACACATGTGTCAAACACAAGGCCCGCGGGCCAAATCCGTCCCGCCAGGCCTTGCAATGTGGCCCGCACCGCGCTGTCATCACTGCACTCCGCTGCGTTTCCATCACAATGACAGTTTATGACTGTTCAGTAAACCATTCGGCCCGCGATTTAGGCTGGATTTTAGATTTTGGCCCCTTCTCTGATTGAGTTCGACACCCCTACTATAGGATCTGGAATTTTTTTATTTTATTTTATTTTATTTTATTTTATTTTATTTTTTTAAATATATTTTATTGATTTTGTACAGAGAGGAAGGGAGAGAGTTAGAAAAATCAATGAGTCATTGATCAGCTGCCTCTTGCACGCCCCCTACTGGGGATATACCTGCAACCAAGGTACATGCCCTTGACTGGAATCGACCCTGGGACCCTTCAGTCCCCAAGCCAAAGCTCTATCCATTGAGCCAAACCGGTTTCGGCAGGATCTGGAATTTTAAAGATAACATGGTAGCAGTCATTGTTGTCTTCCTCACTGTAGTAGAATTGGTAGTAGTAATAAAAACACCAAGTTCACTGAGTACTGCCACGGGCTGGGCCCTGTTGTATGTTCTTTATGTGTAATAATACTTTCACTCCCCACCACCACCCCTTGAGGTAGGTAATCTCTTATCTCCACTTTACAGATGAGGAAACTGAGGCTCAGAGGGATTTGATAACTTGCCCAAGGCCTATAGTTAGCAAGTGGAAGAGTCCCAGTTTAAAATCCCAAAGCCTGATGTGTAGCCAGATGCCACTGTGTTTGTTGACTGAAAAACTAAAGGTGGAGTCTTTCAATCAAAACAAATCTATCTGGAAAGGAAGTAAATCCTCTAGGCTACCCTGTGCTAAAAATAGAGTTTATTGCAAAGTAGTTTCCTGATGAACTTTAGAATACAGGTGAGGATATACTAAAATGAAATGCACTTAAAATTGGTTTGGCTCAGTGGGTAGAGCGTCCGCCTGCAGACTGAAGGGTCCCAGGTTCGATTCCAGTCAAAGGCATGTACCTTGGTTGTGGGCACATCCCCTGTGGGGGGGGTGCACTAGGCAGCTGATGGATGTTTCTCTCTCGTCGATGTTTCTAGCTCTCTGTCCTCTCCGTTCCTTTCTGTAAAAAAAATCAATAAAATATATTTTAAAAAAATGTATTAACAGACCAAAAGTAATTGAATAGAAAAGGTGGTAATTAAGATCGAGAACAAGATTTCCTTTGATAAAACTTTGCTGCTATGAAGAACACAATTTTTAGGACTTAAGTAAAAACAGTGAGGAGTCTCCAGATAGCTTTCTCCATTAATTTAGTTCGTACTTATTTTTTCCCAGGGCTGTAGATGCATAAATTGCACCTTTTGTTTGGAGAAGGGGAAGTCCCATGAACTATTTTTTTCCCCTTTAAAATGATTTGAAAATGTTGATAAGAGTGATTAGTGTGACCCATGAATAGACTAAGGTTTCTGTGGGTGAGATTGGTTCTTGTAGCCCTTGACACTTGGCCCAGGTGCCTGATAGGAACTTAATAGATATTTGTTGATCGGTTGGTCCATTGGTAAATTGGTCTCTGGCAGGGCTCTTACTGAGGCTGCTCCCTTAAAGTAAAATGATCTTGAGAAGAGGAAGGCATGTCTGGAAGCATGTAATTTTATATTCCATGCCATCCCCTTACACCAAGGCTGCAAGCTTTTCTCTCCGCCATAGCCCACCTGCCAGAGACCATGCGTTCCCTCTTAAAACACTGAAAGAAGGCGCAGTGTGGGGAGTATTGCACGTCTAAGGATATTCATTTTGATTTTCTGGAAGTAGTTCTCTCTGTCAGAAAAAAGAATGGACGGGGGATGTAGATTCTTTTTCCATGGTTGGTCTTTCTATGAGATGATTCCATTTGGAAGCACAATTGATGATAAATTATGGCCAAAGGGTCATAGATTTTCCTCTTTAAAATCATCTGCCTTGATGATGCCTTTGCCATTTTTAATTTGTCCCTGCACACCTAGGACCAGGAATGATGTCACATTCACATTGTTAGTTTTATGTGGTGCTGACACTCCTGGACTGTCTCTTTCCGTTATAAAACTTTCTTTCCCTCTGGGCCATGAGGAGACTCACACATCTCAGCTGACCCGGTTTCCTCGTCATGCTCTGCTTAGGTCGCATCGGGCACAGGAACACAGTCCCCTTCCCGCAGAGCCAGGTTTCCGTTTGTTCAGGCTGGCCCCACCCCCACCCGGTACAGGTCTCCCCAGGAGAAGCATGCATCCCAGGGTCTACTTAATATGCAGTTTGCTTCTCCAGGTCTGTGCCCTTCACCTCCGGTGTGCACGGTTGGCAGGGAGCCTCCTGTTCACAGCTCACCCAGGTTTCTGGGAGTTTCTAAACTGCATTTGCATGCAGGCTATGTCCTTGTGCTCCACGAGGCTGCCTCTGGCCTTGCATAATAAGATGTCAACAGCCTCCTGGCATCAGGTGTGGAAGTTACCTGCCTCCCCGCGGGCAGGAAACCACTCACGGTGGTTTCCCTTTGTATTCCTTCTGAAAAGAAAGTAACAGTCGGCTGTCACCCTCACCCTCTTGGAGGTTCCTGTTGCCCTCCTTCCAGGCTCCACTGGGGTCTGGGTTCGACTGCACTCTTCATAGCTTAGCGTCTTTGGGGAAAACTGGCAATAGGGCTCTGTGCGTGGGCCAGGCAAACCGTTGATGATGTGCACAGTAGAATTGTGCCTGGCTGGTGTGGCTCAATGGTTGAGTGTGGACCCATGAACCATGAGATCACAGTTTGATTTCTGGTCAGGGCACATGCCCAGATTGTGGTCTTGATCTCCCGTGTGGGGCGTGCGGGATGCTGACAATTGATGATGGTCATCATTGATGTTTTATCTCTTTCTCCCTCTCCTTTTTTCTCTCTGAAAGCAATAAAAACATATATTAAAAAAAAAGAAAAGAGTAGAATGGTGGGGCTGCCACTCAGGTTCTCTCTGTGCATGGTGACTATTGTCCTGTTGAAGGCTACCTAGAACCTTCCAGCAGACACTGTCAGGATGGTACCAAGAGCTGCTGTAGGGTGGAATGTGGATAAGGCCAGAAAAGGGGATACTTGGCTTCCCCAAGTCAAAATAACTCACAGGGTCCACCTCCCTTCATCATCTGAAACAAGGTTATTGATGCTCTCACATGCCGGTCCAGGGCTGTGGAGGTAGGAAGAACAGGGTTTAAAGGCCAGCTCTGCCCTTGAGCACCTGTGTGACCTTGAGCAAGTCATATCTCCCGTCCTCAAGTTCTTCCTCTGTAAAATACAGTCATCGGCCACTCCTCGGGTTTCTGTAGGAATAACCTTACACATAAGCATGGGTATGGACACAGCAAATACTCCATGAATAAGGACTGTGGTTGTTTACATTTTGACAGGAAGTTGGTACTGGTACCAGTGCTACCAAGAGTCAATTCATTGATTTTTTACTGTTATTATGAAGTGTTTGGTAAAAAAAAAAACAAAAACAAAAACAAACAAAAAAAAAAAACAAAAAAAAAAACAAAAAAAAAAAACAAAAAAAAGTGTGCTATATTTGAATCCCACCATCATTCAACTTTCTGAGCACTCTCCAGTGCTTTAGTAATGCTGATTTAGGCACAACTGAGGTGACAATTCCAAATATCATGTCACTAAAAGCTGGTCCTCTGCTCTTACTTACGTTTGATTTATGTCGAGTTTTACATACTTGAAAACATATTCACTTTTTCAATGTATTTAAGGTAGACTGTTGAAAATCTTTTATGAACTGAGTTAGGGAGTGAAGATGGCGTTGCAGATTCTGTGTGAGGTGTCCAAGGGCCACAGCCCCCTCGCTCTCGGCTGTGTGAAAGGCCCCAATGTGACTCATGATCACAACCTCCAGGAGTCTCCAGCTTGGCCATCAAAACACAGCTGATGGACAGAGAGGAAAGGGAAATGGGAACCCCCAAGTCAGGACTGAGCAGGAACCTTCTTTGCAATATGTGTTTTGTTTTAACATTTCATGTGAAGCCAGGCCGAGTGGCTCAGTAGTTGAGCATCGACCTATGAACCAGGAGGTCCTAGTTTCATTCCCTGTCAGGGCACATGCCCTGGTTACAGGCTTGGTCCCCAGAAGGGGGCGTGCAGGAGGTAGCCGATCAATGATGTTTCTTTCTATCCCTCTCCTTCTCCCACTCTCTCTAAAAAATCAATAAAAATGTTATAAAAACATTCATGTGAATTTTGCACTCCGTATTTCATCGTGACTATGTCAGCATAGAAAGAATGGCCAGCTTCCCCTGGGTTCCCCCAAGCCCTGGGCGCTAGGAGAGAGAACAGGCCATTGTCACCCTGGGGTAAGGGACCAGTAGTCGCATTTGAAAAGCGAGGCTACACTATTGCAGTCAATACAAAGGTGAAATCTGGGGATGTGTGGGAAATACAATTGAGAGAAATAAGGGAGGGAAGGGGTGAAAGGTCACGGGATGTAGATCCATGCTGGAACTGGGGCATGGAAGGAATAGGGCACCAAATCTCTGAGATCCCAAACCTGCCTTAGTTGCTGATCAAATAGGAACTACGCTCAGCCATCCAGCACGGCCTCTGCTTCTTTTCAGGAAGCTAATTGGTTCCAGGAGCGAAGTTAGGCTCCAGCCAAAGGAGAGCAACTTCCATCAGGACCGCAGTTTCCGTGTTCAATCTTCTGTCACCATCAGGGTGACATGTCCTTGGCACCATTTCCTTCTCCTTGAGCCAAAGTCCATTTTTTTTTTTTTTTTTTCCTCATTGAAGTATCTGCCCAGACAGTGACATTCAAATGAAAATCTGTGCATCATGCCCTGGCACGCTTTCTGGCTCCACAATTCTGTCATAACCCGTTTCTCACACGGTGATTTTGTGGTAATTTCTTCCCTTGCAGTGTCTGTTAGGTCCAAGTGGAGCTGGCTGTGGTGACTGGGAAACCTGCACGTAGAGAGAAGGGACTGTTTTCGGAAAGACAGTGGAACAGTGCGTGGTCCAATCCTGTCTTTGTGCGACAAGTGAGTGATGGAGAGTTCTTTAGGGCCCCACAGAGGGAGACACTGAGGGGGGAAGCACCTATTATCTTTGTGCCAATTGATGCATGTCTGCTGTTGGCTTGCCGGGAGTGCTCAGGCCCTGCTCCAGCACAGGTAGCCTTTTGTGATAACTCTGGAGGAATCGGTAGCATTGGCAGGCACCCAGCATTCTTATTGCTGTGGTGGATGGAGACCATACCGGTTTCAGAATACTGTCTTGCTTGAATACCAAATTGTTGGCATCATAGCGCCTGCACCTCGTAGATTTAGTGAATCAATATCTTGTTGCATCCTTCCTTCCACCTGGAAGACTCTGTCCAGTTCCTTGGGGAGAAACAGGTGGCCATGGAGTCTTATACAGTATGTGGTGGTGCATTGGGGCCAATTTACCAATATTCTTGAGTCTCAGGTTCCCCAACAGAGGGATGGTGTCAATAGGACCTAAAGCACGAGTTCTGTGAAGACTAGTGGCCCGGTGCACAGATTCGTGCACATTGAAAGAAAATTAATTAGAAGAAATATTTTAAAATCGCTATTCACTATTTCTTTATAATAGAAGTGTCAGAGATTAAATAAAATTAGTAAAATGTGTATGAAAATAATATGTAAGTTGATTAATAAATCAACAATAACATGACATAACAATAATGAAGACATGGTATAAAAACAACAATATAAATATAAGATATAGAAACAACGAAAAGATGATATAAGAACAACATTGATAAAAATAATGACTGACAAATTGATTAAACTTATTCTAATATCTCCCTGTGTACCACATTAAGAGTAAAAATACTTTCAGAGTACTTGACTAATATCCCTTAGGATAAAGTATTTACAAATTTAATGTCACACACTCTTTAAACTCCAGATAAAGCAACATGTAACTGATGCCGCCACCACTTTCTTTCAGCTTCAGAATGTCAACAAAGACAACCAAATTCACGATCAACAATGACAGATTGAAACACAAGTGTGCAATTGACACCAGTGAGAGCTTTATATGTATCATGCATTGCAAGTCAACGTTTATTTTTAAATTGCCAGTGAGAGTCACATGTACCAGCTGCTCAGTTGGTCAGATGGATGGTCAGACAGATGTAAGGTTGGTCACTTAGCCTTTTATATATATACATATAGATGAAATTCAATGATGTGTATACAGTGCTCAGCACAGTGCTTGACATTCAGTCAGTGCTTAATACAGAGCAGCTGCCATTGGTGTTGGTGGCAACAGTGGTGGTTTTGTTGTCAATGCCACCACTCTCTGAGCAAGGATGGGAAACTCCAACCTTAGAAGAGAGCATAGTTTTCTGTGTAGTCTGGAAGCCTTGAGAAATTAAAGGCAAATTGTGTAAGTGGTACAAAGAACCTCAGACATGGGCTTTTTTTTTTTGTCAACCACTAATCTGGTTGTTTCAGTGAATTTGCCTATTCTAGACATTCTATATAATAAAAGTCTAATATGCTAAGTGTCTGGTCATCTGGTTGTCCGTTCAACCAAAGTGTAATATACTAATGCTATGCTAAGGCTGCTCAACTGCTTGCTATGAAGTACACTGACCAACAGGGGGCAGATGCTCCAACCTGTAGTTAGTTTGCTGCTTGGGTCCGGCCCATCAGGACTGAGTGAGACAGACTGGACATGCCCTGGTGCCCTCCCACATTCCCTCCTTAGCTGGCCAACCTCCTATATCCCTCCCAGGCCACAGTTGTGCACTGGTGGGGTTTCTCGGCCTGGCCTATGCACCGTCTCACAATCTGGGCTGAGGGACCCCCCTGAGTGCATGAATTTATGCACCAGGCCTCTAGCTTTCTATAAATGGGATCATGCAATATGTTATCTTTGTGACTTGATATAACGTTTACCAGGTTCACCTATGTTTGTAGCATATCAGTACTTCATTGCTTTTTATGGTCAAATAATATTCCATTGCATGAATATCACATTGGGTTTATTCATTTGTCCTTTGATGGACATTTGATTGTTTCTACCTTAGGCAATTGTGACTAGTGCTATGAACATCATGGACAAGTGTTTTTGTATTGAGCACCTTTTTCTGATTCTTTGGGTTACTACCTAAGAGTAGAGCTGTTGGTTCATATGGAAATTCTGTGTTTAGCTTATTGACTGTTTTTCACAGCGACCTCATCATTTTATATTCCCACCAGCAATGTATGAGGTTCTCAATTTCTCCGCATCCTTGCCTCCAGTATCATCTTTTGACTTGCAGAATGAGTTTATTATAACAGTGGGGGAAAATACCTGAATTATTTAGGCTTCATTTATTTGATGAGACCATTTTAAAGCAAGCACCAGGAACTCGTGAGCATTTTAATGCAAAATGCAACACAATTTGAGATACATGAGAAGCAAAGGTTGTTTAACATGTAGAGATAAATGCGATCATTAGTTCATATCTATGAACCATATAAATGACAAGGTCATAAAATCCATTGAGCTTTTTGTGGTGAGGCTGTGCCCCATGTTATGATTCATTTGGTGTACTTTTCTATAAAAATGTACAATAGCCCATCTCAGTGACATCTGGGCTCGTCGGCATAAAGTGAATATTTAGAGTCATAGTATTACTTCATGTTCTATACTTCATCTGATCTATAAAAACAGAGACACAGTGTGGCATGCTGTTATTCCTTTTCTGAAAACATTAAGAAATTTTACGTGCGCCTCCTATTTTTGCTAATGACATAAAATGTTAGAGCTTGTTATTTTTTTTCTTGTGCCAAACCATGAATGTGCCATCCTTATCTGAAACCCAAATAAATACCCATGAATGTACAGTTAAATTCAAATGAGCACTTCACATAAACACGTCAGCTATAGAAATACGTGTTTCTGCACATTTGTAGACCAAAATAACGTGAAATAAAGTTGACATCACTTCATATTCAGAACCACCAACCCAATAAAGTCGTTTTTATGACTCAATTTCTTAAACTCATGTAGGTAAGAAAGCACATATATGGCTCTTAATTCTATAGTCCATCACATAATTTAAAAACAGAATTATTTGGATAAAATTTTAACTGGCCAAATGGAGAAGGATGGGGGTAATGCTTGATTCTAGGGTGATGGGGTGGCGGAGGGGACAAAAGGGACTAAACTTGGCTTTTCCCTTCCCTTATTCATTCATTCTTTTTCCTTTGGACAGATGTTTCCTTACTCAAGCACTGCTGTGTGTCAGGTACCATGCTTTGAGCTGGGGATATAGTGATGAATGGAGAAAGCGCTGATGCTGGTTTCTTGGGACTTACAGTTTAGTGAGGGAGGGACAGTCATCCATGGCTGTGGAACAAACTGCCCCCAACTGGTTGAGTGGTGAGAGTCAGCATTTCCTCTGCTCCCAGTCTGTTGGGCCAGGCGTTCAGGGGTGGTTCAGAGGGGCAGCCCAGCTCTGCTCCAGAGTATCTGAGGCCTCATTGGAGGACTCGCACGGTGACGGCGGCTGGGGCCGTGTGTCCAGGGCCTCCGTTGTGGCGATGGCTGGGTTCCCTGGCTTTTCTCTATGTCGCACTTTCTGGGGTTGACATGTTTGAGATGGCTCCTTCACTCACATACCTGGAACCTAGGCTGGATGGATGGTTGAAGGAGATGAGGATGGTTGGTTATCTCTTTTCTCTGTGCAGTCCTTAGAGCTTGGTGGTCTCAAAGCTTAGTGGTCTTGGGGTAGTCAGACTTTTTTTTTTTTTTTTTTTTAAGATTTAAAAATATTGATTTTTAAAGAGAGAGAGAAGCATTGATGTGAGACATTCATTGGCTGCCTCCTGCATGTCTCCTCCTGAGGATTGAGCCCACAACCTGGGCATGTGCCCTGACCAGGAATGGAACTGGTAACCTTTTGGTGCACAGGACATGGCTCCAACCAACTGAGCCACATTGGCCAGGGCTAGTCAGGCTTTCTCTATGGCAGCTGGCACTTCCCAGAGCAATGTTTAAGATCATGAACAGAAGCTGCAAGGCCTCCTATGACCCAACCTTAGAAATCCAGAAGTCACTTCTGCCCTTACTGTTGGTCCACCATGTCACTAAGGCCAGCACGACTCAAGGGGGCAGGCTTATATTCCACCTCTCAGTGGGAGGAGTAGGCAGAAATTAAGACAGCCTTTACTCTGCCCCAGAGGGAGTCAGACACTAAAGCCATAATCACATGCATAACTATTGCAATGAAGAGGAAGTGCCAGACTTTTACAGTAATCAGGACTTCTTGATTGGAAATGACAGAAACCCAACTCAGACGGGCTAATGAAGAGAAGGGAATTTACTGAGCTACCTAACTGAGAAGCCCATAGCTGAGCCCTGACACTATAACAGTGTGGACAAGAACCACTTTCCCTATCTGTCAGGGATATTTGCCTCTTTACTCAGTAGGTTTTGTTTTCAGGTGGAACATCTCAGATGATGCCACCAACTAATCCACATATCTAGCTGATTACCAATCCCAACTGAACAGAGGTTCTTTCTTAATAGCTCTAACAAATGGTCTTGGGATTAAATCTTATTGGCCGAGTTTGAGTCACATACCCTCTCCTGGCTTAAACCAACCCCTGTTGCCAGGGAGACAGAATTCTTGAATTGACCAGGCCTGGACTTTGTGTCCACCTCTGGGAGCTGGGTGTGGGATCAGCCCTACATGAACCACAGGCAGGGATGAATGTTTCCAACAAAAGGGAAAGAGTTTCTTTTATTAGAAGAAGAGGGAAACAGATGCTAACCAGACAGATACATAAGAGCCTAGCCAGACACGGGTGACATGACTTGTAGAGGTTCATGCATAGACCCACGGAAGGACATTCCTCCCTGTTCTCATTTCTTCCGCCTATTAAACTTGCAGATATTAAGTTTTCATTGTGGATGAAGCAGCAGACTAGTTGTAACTGGGGATCCAAGATGAATGGACAAATGGGTAATGTTGGGAGGATTCAAGGGATCTGGGGGCTCATCAAAGAAAAAGACATGGTCGCTAGGTGGCAGTAGCACACACAGGCTTTCTTGGGTGACACTTGGACAAGCCCCTCACAGCAGAAGACTGCCCCAAAGTACAGGGGCAGACTCTTGGAAGGGGAGGATGGCAAGGGAACTCCTGGGGAAGGGGAGGTCCTAGAGGGGACTTATGTGACTAGGGGATCTCAGGAGCACATGGGGAGTTCCTGGGTCAGAGAGCAGTCAGTGGCTTGCGGGTCTTTATTTCCCAGTGCTTATTTATGGCTAGCAGAGGCTCGGGACAGTTTTTTTGGGGGGGTATACAAAGCTGAAAGGCTCTAAATGGCTAAACATCTGCTTATTTGGGCTATATTTAACCATTTGCCTGCCATAAGCGTCTAAGACCATGAGAATTTTCAATGGAAAATATTCACAAACACCCGAATTGTGGGTAACATTTATTTTTATAATAGTCATTGCAAATTGATTTTTAAAAAAATCAAATTCAAAATATCATGGCATGTGGGGATGGTTTCCATTTTGGACGCGTGGCAGTTAACTGGTTAAAACAATGTGTAAAAATTTGAGTTTGGCAGTGGTGGGCTTTTGAGCTAATGGGTCTGCTGTGAAGAAATAAGCAACCTACCAGCCAATACACAGAGACCGTCTTTAGGTTGTTTATATAACAAGGAGTTAATACGAAACCTCAGTTACAAACATAGCAACTCATTCATATAAGCAAGTTACAACTGAACAGTTAAGTAACTCACCCAAGGTTACACAGCTAGTTGGAGGGGCAGACAGGATTGAGACCCAGACAGACTAGCTTTGGGTCCATTCTCTCAAACCAACTGCCACAGCATCTCAGAGGGCTGAGTAACCATTCTTGGTCTCAGTTTCCTAACCTGCAAAAGGATGGGGATGACCAGCTGGGCAGTCTGACACTGCTCTCCTATGACTGCTCCAGGTGTACAGGCTAAAGGATCAAGTGGGCGCTGGTGTAGGAATTACGTGCAGGGGCTGGGCGTGAATCCTGCTGCTCTCAGGATTGTGCAGTGGCTTTCCTGAGAATCCCTGGGATTACTTATTCTTGGTTTGAAAGAATACATTCACCGGAAAACTAGAAATTCTGTAAGGGAAGAAAACGTTAATTCAAGGGAACGTAAAGAAATTAATTCAACAATATTTTGGGGGGCACCTTTAATATTTTAGGCACTGTTCTACTTGTTGGACGATATAATCATAAACAAAGAGTTTTCAGACAAAATCTCTGCTTTTGTGGAGTGCATTGTAGAAAAGTAGAGAAAGGGGTAACCAGCATAACAAATAAGTGAAATTTTAAAACCTTTCATGCATCAGATGGCAAGGGTCCTGGGAATTAGAGAGAACTAACCCTCCCAGCACACACGTGGTGCTGATTGGAAAACTGTCCCTTCACAGACCTCGATGATGGAGGCCATCTGCTTAGAGGTAAAATGGCCAAACCCACCACTGCCAGTATAAATCTGTCTCAGGCTGTCCCCGCATGCCCTTTATTCTCTGAAATTTATACACACACTGACCACAGAAGTTGTCATCTTGGAAGTAGTTGCTACCTTGCTTCTCTTCCGTTTCCCCAGCAGAGCTGGGCCCTCCGTGAGGGTAGGCATCGTGTCTGGCCCTGCTCACAGTTACACCCTCAGGCACTCCATGGAAGGTCTTCAAGAAGTATTTGTTAGCTGTGAAATGCATGTGAGAAAGAGATCTGTGGACAAATTCAGTTCTTGATTGCTGATGGTTTATACCTCATACACACTCTTACTTTCCCCTTTATAACAATAGTCAATTTCTCTGCTCGGCCAGCCAGTGTGGCTCAGTGGTTGAGCATTAACCAGGAGGTCATGGTTTGATTCCTGGTCAGGGCACATGCCCTGGTCAAGACATGATCCCCAGTGATGAGCGTGTAGGAGGCAGCTGATTGTTTATGGTTCTCATCATTGATGCTTCTCTCTCTCTCTCTCTCTCTCTCTCTCTCTCTCTCTCTCTCTCTCTCTCTCTCTCTTTCTCTCTCTCTCTTCCCCTTTCTCTCTGAAATCAATAAAAATATTTTTAAAAATTAAAACACATAATAGCCAATTTCTCTTTGAAAGTTACCTGTTGTGATTCCACTTTCCTTCTCTCTCTCATGTTTTCTGCAGCCGTGCAATCATTGCACACCCTCAATGACCAGATATCCCATTTCATTGTCACCAAGTCGAAGGCCCTGGAGGAGGACAAGGACCCCTTTCTGCCCACGGAGAAGGAGACCCTGAAGAGTTCCATGGTGCTGATGAGGCACCTCCTCATGGACGCCCAGGTACAGGCATCGACCAAGAAATCGCGTGACGGTCAGTGGGATGCTTTCTTGGTGGTTTTGTGGCACAAGCTGTGCAAAAACGTTCAACTCCCACACTGATTCGGAGCCTCCATTGGTGGTAAACAGACAGTCTGTGTTGCGTAGGTTGAGTATTGGAATTCTTATAGGGTATTATTTGGGCTTTAGTATTAAAATAGCTTGTTTTGAAGTCACAGAATTAGGGCTTAAAAATAATGCATGTGTTGTCTCTGAGAATTTAGCAGATCCCCCATTCGCCTTGGACAAGTGAAAGCCAATTTACATATCAACTTGGCAGACAGCAGAGCTGGCACGGGCCTTGGAGCAGAGCAGTGCTTATCCCCGGCAGCATCGCCGAGTGACTAATGAGTATTTTGGTCCGTGGGATGCGCCCCCTGCATGTCCATCAGTCCTGGGTTGGTTTTTTATTTTTTTATTTTGTTTAATGCCAGCAACAAATTAATTGCAGGTGGTATTTAGCTCATTGCATGCTATTGTTGAGATGTTATCCTTCCAGGTTTCTCCTTGTGAACTCTTTCCTTGAAATATTTTAAAAAAAAAAAACTAGTCTATTCATTCCATCTGGCTTTGTTGGTGGGTCTCTCCAGAAATGTTGATGGGCAAACACCAGGTGTTTTAAGAGAATTGCTAGTTTTCTATATGAGCGAAGCCAAGCTGAGCACGATTTTATTGTCATTGCCGCCTCTCGGGTACCTAGAAATGTTTCAGGAAATGTTCTTCGGATTTGGTGATTTTTTTGTATTAGTTTTCCCCGAAGCATTCGTCCCGAGCTGGTTTTCTGCTCAATAACAGCGAGGTCGGAATGGCTGGTGATTTCCTTGCGTTCCGCTCCGGATCCGATTTTGAACTGTGGTTTCTTGCTTTTGTTTCTACCACGGTGGCGGTTTATGTCTTATTTCTTAAATCAATTCTGAGGCCCGGAGCTTGTGCCAATAAGACTTGAGCTGGCAAGGCTTTTGTACACTTCTCTCCTGTCCAATTTCTGAGCCCCTGCGTGGAGATGGCCCAAATTATGCAAAGCCTTTCATTTTGTTCCCCTTCTCCCTTTATTATGAGCAGCCCATTCAGCTTCTCCTTTCTCCCCAAGCCTGTCTGGTAGAAAAAAGGAAAGATTCTGTAGCTGCAACAGCCAATTTTGAAACTCAGAAGAAAGGGAAATTCAGAGCAATTTGCCAAATAAAAAAGCAAACTGTTCTTGAAAGGATTAGCTTTCGTCCGGGCCTGGACCAGTCTTATAGCCAACACCCCAGCCAAGGAAACTGTCTCAATACATCCTCAAAGATTTTGTGTAAACTCCCAGTTCTGCAAAACCTAACCGAATAAAAATCAATCCTCCTTTTCCTCTTCTTCACATATGAACTGACAAGTGCGTAGAAGTGGATTGAAAGAAATGTTGAGCATTGCTAAAGGAAATATCTGTTCCCTCTAAGTGTCAAAGGCATTTGACAACTTCTACCTGTAGTGTTGGTCCCAAATGTTTTCTTTAGAAAAAAAATCTAACAGGACTAAAATATTCAATATAATGCAGTCGCTGAGTGGAAACATTTGATTATCTCCTTCTCTTCTGATCCCAAACCCATACCTGCTAGGATTTTCTCGCTTAAATCATGAAGGAAAAACAAAACACAACATGAAGCAGGCTATGGCGTATATTCCCTGAGGGTGGATTGGATTTTCTTCCAAAACATGGGGGAGCAGGAATCATAGAAAGTCAGGTAGGAGCCCAGCCAGTGTGGCTCAGTGGTTGAGCGTGGACCTATGAACCTGGAGGTCATGTTTGATTCCTGGCCAGAGCACATGGCGGGATTGTGGGCTCCATCCCCAGGGCAAGGCATGCAGAAGGCAGCTGTTCAACGATTCTCATTGATTCATCTCTCTCTCCCTCTCCCTTCCTATCTGAAATCAATAAATTAGTATATATATTGACCAGCCATAAAAGTCAGGTGGGAAAGTAGTCTGGTGTCTGGGAATGCTATTTCTCCCACCTCCTATTGTTCAAAGGTTCCTCCCTCTTGCCTCAGGCTAATGCAGGACAAGGTGGGCTGTGATTAGTTTAGTCTAAAAATACCACCATCATTTCTTTGCTTCTAAAACCGCTAACTTTTTGTAACATTATTTGTGGTTATGAGTCTAGGGCCATGGCCAGTCAATTAGAATCGCATTACTGCATCCCCCCAGGCTCTGAGCCCCTCGGAAATATGCTCCCTACACAATTAGCCATTGCTGAGCTTATGAAATGCTAAGGAACCCCAACTTATGGGGTGAGGGTGGGGGTGAGGGCGGGGGCGGGGGTGATGTGTGATTTTCAGGTTTGAAGTAGACGTTTAGAGATGCGTCCATTTTAATGAGGCTCTTTATTGAGCATTTTTTGAAATTCAATTACTTCCCATTCATTTTTTCATTACTTCTGACTTCAGTTTCGAAGACGAATGAACATACTTATTTCATATTCTAAGCTCATCAATAACGGGAGGGCAGCTGAATGTCAATATAACTTCCATGCATCTCCTTCCTCTCTGCTGCATTTGGTGACATTATTAGATGGCCGATCGGTGCGTGTGGCACAGGATGCACACTCTTCAAGAGTGGCAACCACATCCCTTAACCTGGTTGGTATCAAATCCTGCTCAGTCCCACGCTCCAAGGACTCTCGATGGTAGGAGAGGAGGACGGCATACTCTGGCATCAGTTTACAAACGGAGTGAGCCAGACAAAAGATATTCCGGGAGATTGGAGGGAGAGCTGCTTCCAGAGTGACTGCTTGAAGGGCATAATCAATTCGAGTCACATCTGTCTTGGAAGCAATAAATCCTCCTTAGGAGAATGTCAAAGGCAGAAAGCATTGCCGGGGTGTGGATTCCACCCTGCGGATTATAAACTGTGCACACAGAGCGAGCACATCCCCCAGGTATAACGGGTGCTGGGGATGATTGGCAGGTCTGACGGCCCGCCCTAGAGAGCAGAAGCAGGACGAGCATCGCCGACGGGCAGCTGTGAGGCCGCACTTATTTCTCTCTTCCCCACATGTTTCCCCGTGGGGGGTGTGGAAGTGGCAGAGTGCCTCCCTTTGCCTTCTCTCCCAGGTCCCCCCCAAGTTCAACCAAGCGCCCCATTTCGATTGCACTTGACACCTACCTCCGATGTGGGTTTGATTCCCGAGAGCTCTGTCTGCACCCAGCCTGCCGCTCAGCCTTGTAAGTGATGAGATTCATAACACCGACGAGGCAGTTCTTCCCGGCGGAGACGGATTCTTTGGCTTGCACTGCATGGCTCTGCATGCTAAGAGGGGTTGATTACAGCAAATTAAACCTCCTATTGGCAGTTTTCTCCTTCTCTTCTCTCCCCCCCCCCCAAAGACCCAGAGGCATTATTTATTAAAGGCTGAACAAATACTTGGGAAAACAATACGATCGCTCTGTGGGCAGGCAGGTCGCCCTCGCCAAGGCTGGGTCCTGATGGAAAGGTGTGGAGCGCGAGTGGCCACGGAAGGGCCTGTGTCCTCTGAACCTCGGGGCTGCATTGGCCCAGCAGCGAGTGAGCTTCCTGCCTGACACGCGGCTTCCGGCGTTCAAAGGCATCCAAGGCCCATCTCTAGGACTGAAACTTTTAAAAAACCGGAGCAAACCGCACAGCCTCCACCTCTAAGCAGGTCTGGGCTTGTGGCCTGACCAAGTCAAACACGGGCGGGAAGGAAGTGAAATTGCTTTATCTTCCACACTGTTCTTCCCAGCTTCTGTTCTCCCCCTCTCCCCCTTTCTTTGCTCTCCTCTCCCCCTCCACACCTCCTCCTGTCCCAGCCTGTCCTCCCCCCACCTCCCATCCCCCTTTTCTCCTCCTGCCAGGCTTCCTCTTCTTCCCCTTCATTGAATAAACCTTCTCAGCCATGTGTGAGGAGACTGACTGCCCTGTTTCTTTCTTCGCTTTCCTGTTCTTCTCTCACCTGTCTTTTTTTCCTGTTATTTGTGTTCAGTTTGCCAAAGACCTGAGCCACGTTCCCCTTGCTGAGCAGGGGGAGAGGCGGCAGGAGGGTGTGGTTGGCAGGAGGCACATCATTACTGTCTACCTACATATTTGGAGTCACTCACCCGACTAAAATGCAAGAGACCCAGGGTCACTTCTGTTTCCACGGCTGCTGCCCACACCTAGCACAGCATTTGGCACACATGACCCCTGGGTAGAGGCCAGGGATGTGGCTAAACTTCCTACAACGCACAGGATGGCCCCTCAAAACACGTCCCTCCCCAATGCCAATAGCGTCAAGGTTGAGAATCCCAGCTTTTAGACGCAAGGCTGACTTTTTAATGGATTGTGGAACTCTTCCAGCCTCACCATCCTTCCTTTGAAGCTCTGCAATTGATCATCATTGGTCCTGAAGATGATGCTTGATTATCAGTTCATTTTTTCATTCACGTATTAAGCCTCTAAACCAGGGGTAGGGAACGCCTGGTCCAAAGGCCAGATAAGGACCAAGAAATTACTTGGCCTGGCCCTGCCATGGCATGACATCAGGGGTGAGTGAATTACATGTTTGACCCATTATAGCAGGTTCATTTTTAAGTTGATCATTTTGTAGGGACCTCAAATGATCTTGTAAATATCCAGATGGCCCTTGGCAGGAAAAGGTCTCCCACCCCTGCTCTACAGTGTGCCCAACGCTGTGCTAGGAGTGGGTGGCAGCAGTGGAAACAGAAGAAGTGACCCTGAGCCTCTTGCATTTTAGTTGGGCGAGTGACCCTAAATATGTCGGTAGACAAGTAATGATGAGTTTCCACACTGGCCTTAACCATGCAGCACAACCTAATTTAGAGAAGCGTTCGTATGCTTCAGCTTTGTGACATTTAAGCTGAGCTCTCAAGAGCTAGTCGGAGTGAGAGCGAGAGACAGGCTGTGGCTTCCAGTCCTACTTTCGTGCATGTGTTTGTGCTTTAATTTACTTGTGTGTGTTTAGTGCTACTCCAGGAGGTAACTGGAAAATAGATCCCCCGGGATGCTGAAAAGATCCAGGCAAATTATTTATTCTGGAAAATTTACACTTAATTTAGGGAAAGTAAAAATTCCAATTGGTCCCCGAGGAGCAGAGGGAGCATCTTTTATCCGTTGCCTGTGGGTGTCCACAGAGCAACCAGGGTCTCTGTCTTTTCTTGTTGCTGTGGATGTAGACACACACACCCGAAGGCGGGTGTGAGAATTGTTGGAGTGTCAGGAGACACAGGGGTCAGACAGAGGGAGGGAAAGCAGGGGCCCGTGGAGTTACTTTGGACAAGAAGATGGAGCTGTGAGGGCTGCACATCCTTACTGCTGCCTCCATGTAGATCTTGGCCAGCAGTCCGTTCTCAGCACTGCCCATGCAGGTGAATGACTTCATGGATCACTCAGCGGTCCTTCTCTGGTGGCGCACACTGGGGAAGTGTCAGCCAGGGTTTGTCTGAATGAGACATAACTAGAAAGGTAACTTTATTGTCAATATTTTTTTCACTACCATGGAATGCAATATCAGAGTTTTAGGGCTGGTTACTTGGGGTGTGTGTTTTAATGCTGTGGCTTCCACCCATTAGCTCGAGAGCCAAACATATGCCATATAATTATTACCCTAGAATAACAACACTTAAGGCAGTAAATCTCATACAGAGCTCTCGGGGCCTCCTGTTCACGTTAAATTCTATCAGCCCCTGCTGAGCAGCCAGGTAAATTGAGGCATGGCATTGCTAAGTGTCATCATTCAAATCTGACCTGGAGTAGAGCCATCACATCTCCCTGATGCCAACTCAAGCTGGTAGGCCCTTCCCTCCTGGCTTCTGAGTAAGTCACAGTCAAACGCAGTTTCTAGTGAGATGGTGAGCGGGCTCTTCCAAGTGCTACTGTGATCCGATGAGCCTCGGAACAAACTCACTCACTTGAGAAGTCCAGAAAGTTAACTTTAGTTTGGGTCTTCCTGTCTTGGGTTATGGATATGGACTTTATTTTCCCCCCCTCCTAAGGTAGAAGACAAAGAGAAGGAGCTTATGATAGAACCGATCATGAGAGTCATGGCATGGATTTGTGCTAGTTAACTACTGCTGCATAATAAGCCATCATAAAACCAAGTGGTTTATTAAAACAACTCTTTATTTACTTCTAAGGTCAATGGATTGAGTGGACTGGCATGGTTGATCTTGACTGGTCTCACTCATATATTTGTGGTTACTGGGGCCTGGCTGGACTAAGATGGCCTTGGCTGGTGTGATTCTGCTCTCCTCAAGCTATCTTCTCTATATCTCCAGGTGGCTAGCTCTGGAATATTTTCATAGTGGTGACAGGTGTCCATAAAAAAGAGGAAATAGAGAAACACCTTTACAGCCTATGCTTGTATCAAGTTTGCCACTATTCCGTGGGTCAAAGCAGGTCAAATAACCAAGTTCTGTGTCGGTGTGGGAAGCAACCACTGAAGGGTGATATTAATGCAGTTAATCTTCCACTAAAACAAAGCAGGTCAGCCGAGGCGTTCTCACATAACTCTTTGCAATGGCTGATCTGTTGGAAAAGGGAGTTTGAAATGCCCTAATTAGCAAGCTTCATGAGCATCCCCTTTGGACAGATAGCCCCAGTAAGTTTATTTAGAGAAACTCGAATGGTGCCCTCTTGCCCTTACACAAGCCCATGTTTGAACAGCTGGCGGGTGTATTTTAAGAGGGCTCTATGTCCAGCTCGGGCAGGATGGTTTCAAATGGGCCTGTGACCAAGTGTGAGAAGTGTAGGCTTGTGCTCACTCCAGAAACACGACAAGCCATTAAAAGACCATTGTTCAAGCCAGGTGCACGGTTAATTTGTTCAACACATGATTCCTGAGCATATGCCAACCACATGAAAGGCACAGCGGTAAACATTGCAGGGAAATATGAACACTGAAGGTGGTGAAGGACCAATGAGTATTTGCTATGTGCCAAACACTCCGCTGAGGATGTTACCCCATCTCCACCTCTCATTTGTGAGTTATGTGTACTCACCACTGTTTTGTTGTTGTTGTTGTCAATCCTCACCAAAGAATATTTTTTTTCCCATTGATTTTTACAGAAAGGGGAAGGGGGAGGGAGGAAAGAGAGAGATGGAGAGAGGGAGAGAGAAAGTGAGAAAAACATCGATGTGAGAGGACACATAGATTGGTTGCTTCCCACATGCTCCCTAACAGGGGCCAGGCATTGAACCTGCAACCCAGATATATGCCTTTGATGGGGAATTGAACTTACAACCCTTCCGTGTGTAGGCAGACATGCTAACCACTTAGCAACACTGGCCATGGTCTCACCTCTGCTTTATGGTTGATGAAATAGGACCCAGAGAGAAAACTCATTTAAGGTCAGACCTAGTGAATAACTGAACTCAATGAATTGCAAAATGGCTGCAATTATTTACTTTCTCTCTCTATAATGTGCCTCGGTAGCCTTTCTCATGAAAAGCTAGAGGCTGTTTCCCCATCTTTTGTATCTGAGCTGGCCTTTGATGTGCTTTGGCAAAGAGAATGAGGCTATACCCTAAGGTTTCTGGTATGATTCTTCTCTTTCTTGAAACCTTGCCTCTGCTGTTAGAACAGGTCTGGGCTAGCCAGATGGCAGAGGCAAGACCAGACTGTATGGAGCAGAGATGAATCTACCTGCTGAGCCCATCCCAGACCAGGCAGCCCCAGTAGGTTTAGTGAAGTACCCATGCAGGACCATGCCCAGCTAAAGTCAGCAGAGCAGAGCAGTAGAATCACCAGTCCTTTTGCAGTTTGTAAGCCATACTAAATGGCTTGTTTTAATCTACTAGTTTCCTTGCCAAGGGAGAGTAAGACAGGAAACTATGGTGTGAATTAGGAAGATTAAAGAAGAAGAGACACATTCAGGGAATGTTCAGGAAGTATATCTGTCAGTAATTGAAACTAGGGGTGAGAGAGAGACAAGTCTAGGATGTGTCTCAGATTCTGTGTGGATGTCTGGGAAAATGGCGGTCCCTGATGAAGGAATGGAACAGCTGGCGGGAGGGGGGAATTGTGAGTTTGGCTTGGAGTCTCTGGGACCTGGGGGACCTCTAGGTGGGGTTGTCTGTGACACAGTGCATCGTCTGTCTTCAGCTCCTAGGAGGTCTCAGAGCCCTCAGGGTATTTGCTGATATTGGGATCATGCTGTTTCAGTCACATTTATCCATAGCAGACACAGATCCACTCTCATTTAAGTAGAAAGACCTTTAAAATTTTTAGATATTTGATAGTTCACAGTATCATCTTAGAAACTAGGTTTGGCCCAGCCTGCATGGCTCAGTGGTTAAGCGTTGACCTATGAACCAGGAGGTCACGGTTCGATTCTTGGTCAGGGCATGTGTTGGGTTGCTGGCTTGATCCCCAGTGGGGGGCATGCAGGAGGCAGCCGATCAATGATTCCCTCTCATTATTAATGTTCCTCTTTCTTTCTCTTCCTTCCTCTCTGAACTCAATTAAAAATATTTAAAACAACAACAACAACTAGGTTTGGCTACCTAGCCAGGAATAGAGTAGCCAGGAGAAGCCAGCCAGCTGTCCACATGGCTGTCCATGGAGAGTAAACAGCTACCGCCTCACGCTGCCTGGCTCGCTGTGCTTTGCCACGGCAGCCACAGGAACCTAGCACAGCCTTGCCCATGAGCTCACACACTGAGAAAGAAAGAGACATCTATACCAGGTACAATGTGGTTAGTAAAAGCTCATTTCTTTCTCTGTTTAATAGAATAAAAATGATTGCTATTGATGGCCAACGTGTGTGTGTGTGTGTGTGTGTGTGTGTGTGTGTTTTCTCTCCAAAGAGGAACCACCTTGAATGCTGGACAAGGAGGTTGTATTTCCTCCAAGATCAGTGCAGGGGCCTGTAAGAGCCCAGGTGGCATAGCAGGCGGTGGTGTTTTATCAGCATCCGACCGCGGCAGGTGGCATGGCTGTTGTGTACGGCACCGATGCCGACAAGGCGCCCAATTTGTTGATTCCCTATTGTTGGCTTCTCTGTGTGATGGGAAGTTGTCACCTGGCTCAGTCCTTTCTTTTCATCATCCTCACTGCCTCCTCTCTGTCATCCTTCCAACTCCAAATCAAAGGGAAGTCTTCTCTCTCTCGTCCGGGAAGGATTCTGGGCGCGTATTTTTAGCACGGAGGAGCGCTTGACATTTCAGAGCATCATTAGGGCTTCTTCATCAGTTCCAGCCGGAGCCTGGTACTTCAGCAGGGCTGTGGGGCCAAACAAACACGTGAAACAGAGCTTCAGCAAAGTTCCTCAGCGGCTGCTGCCCTCCCTGGACAGAGTCCCGCTGATCCCCCATGAGGGACAAGCTGGGTCTCTCCCAGCTTCCAGCATCTGGCCCATCCTTCTCCCGCCATCTCCTGCCTCAGGTGGAATTGGGGAGCAGATGAAAGGTCACGTCCCCCTGGCTGTTTCCCCTTCTTCCCCATCAGGCTTCTGTCTCCCTGGCCCAGGTCCCCCCCTGTGCCTCCCTCAGTCATCCTGACCCGTGTTGTCTCCTGTGCTCTCAGGCTTGCTCTCTCCTGCCAGGACTTGGAAAGACTGTTGATCCAGTTTGCATTTGGGAGGCGGGAAGGTACAGTGTTTATTCTGTGTGTTCTCTATTGGCCCCACAAACAAGGCTGCCCTTTCTCCCTTTCTGCAGAGCAGAGGGAGGAGCACTGCAAGAGAGAGAAGCCTGGAGTGTGGGAGGGAAGTAGCAGGCCTACATTGGAGTAGCTGTGGGAAGGGGAAAAGGACTCCAACCAGCACGCCCCAGAGGAGTAGATCTTGAGTGGCTGGGCAACATTCCAGTCTGGCGAGGACAGAGCCTTGGGGTTGAGACCTTCCCCGCCCCCAAGGGACTGCCACTCAGTCTAGCTGTAGGGCAGTTGTGTTCCTCTTGTGCCAACCCCGTCTGGATTTTGTTGGCATTGTGGAGTAGTTTTTATTTCGATGGGACACAATTACGCTGCTGGCACAGCTGGCTGGGAAATGCATTTTGGCCAAGAGGGCCAGCCCTTGGGAAAGGACTAATGATTTCTTACATTTTCTATAGAAACAACTTCTTATAGAGGCAAAAGGGAGTTTTCTTCTGTAAGTGCATCTGGCTTTCTTTCTATTAATAGAACACTTCTAACTCATTGATAAGCCTGTGTTTTTGTTTGTTTGTTTGTTTGTTTTTTGTTTTTTGTTTTTTTATTCATCATTGTGGACAGTTTTATTCTTCCAAAGCCAAGTGATTGGTGTTTTTTAGTGTCACTTGGCCCACTACCTCTCCTGCCTGGGCTTCTGGGGACCTCACACACCTCTGGGGGGTCGGGGGGGCTACCAAGCACTGGTCTGCACTCTTGGCGTATGTCAATTCATCCAATCTTCCCCACAATAGATGAGGAAATTAGTGAACAGAGAGGGTAAGTAGGTTCCTGGAAGTCTCCCAGCAGGTAGGCAGCTGAGCCAGGATGTGAACCCGAGAGTCTGGCTCCGGAGCCCACCCGTTTAGTCACACCTTGCTGGGCTTTGGACCACAGTAGTCGTAATTGAAAAGGAGGTGATGGGTTTGAGAGAGAGAGTGTGTGGAGACAGTATTGACAGGCTGATAAGGGCATGGGGGTAATAAACTATTGAAGAGTGATTTTTGTCTGTTTGCCTTGAGCAGTTGGTGTTCTCATCCTGATCATTTCATGTTGCTGCAGACTCTTGTTGCTCCCACTGAAGCTGGAATAAATCCATGCTCTCTTATATGACTTCCAAGTCTCTGAATTAAAAACTCTGCCAACAAGTTGCCCAGGACCAGAGGGTCTAAGAACATGGACATGCAGTTTATATATATATATGTGTATATATATATATATATATATATATATATATATATATATTCAATATATATATATTTACTGATTTCAGAGAGGAAATGAGAGGAAAGGAGAGGGAAGGAGGAAGGGAGGGATGGAGGGAGAGAGGGAAGGAGAGAGAGAAAAAGTCTTTCCAATATGGGGGAAAAAATAGAAAGGCATTTAAGAGAAGAAAATGTATCTCATTAATATTTATTATCCTATGGATCTACCCTTTGACCACTAAGGATTCAGCATGAACCTGATTCATCTATGTATATAAATATGTTGTCTCTGTGTGTTGTGTAATATATATCAGACCACATATATGCAAACATACTATTAAAATGTGTAATTCAGCACAAACTTCATGATATAAGTGTGTTTATATACATAAATCTATGTATTATATGTAATTTTATATATAACTTACCTGCATATATTTTGTCCTTAATGTAACATATTGTTTTGCTAGGTTTACTTTTCACAGTGAAATACTTAATGAACACGTGTTCAGACAATCATTGCATATTCTATTCCCGCTGTCACACCTGGGCTGCAAGGGAACACCCACCAACAGCCTTGGGTTACTTTCCTTCAGTCTTTTATTTTTTTTAATGAGACATTCTTGAAAGATAAAACACCCAGCTGGCTGCCTCCTCCAAGGACCAAGGAGCTCCTGGTAGCATCATTGGTGTTTGTTACAGCTTTTCTTCACACACATGTGTTCCTCTCACTGAGTTGGTGCTCAGCCTCATCCAGCCCGATTTATCTTGGCTTTTGGGGTTAGATAATGAATGACGAGCGAAGTGGGCTGTGAGAAATCCAGTTTTGCATCTTGACTGATAATACATTCTTGGCTCCCAAATGCCTGTAATACGGATTTCTTTTGAGCCATGTTTAATTTTAATTTTTTAGGTAAAGTTCTGGCTTTTTCTTGTTTCTGTCCTTTCTTTTCCCCCCTTCCCTTTCTCCAACTCCAAATCTCTCTCTCTCTCTCTCAAGGAAATGGGTGGCCTGCTCATGGGTTGATGTTAGCAGTTGAGGAGTCAGAATTGACCTGTTATGGCACCAAGCTCTACTGTTCAGGGGCCTTGGAAAGACCCAGCAACTCGGACAAGGTGGCTGGTTGGCATTGGGCCCCGGTTGCCCTGGAGCAGTGGGCAGAGCCAGGCCTGTCTTGCAGGCCAGGCTGCCCTCCCTCTTAGCACCCAACCTGGGCTAGCCCGGCTGCTCCTGAAAGTCCTTTGTGTCTGGGCTCCAAGGACAAAGCCCCAGCACACGTTCACCTCACAGTTAATTCCCTTGACCCAACTCCCTCCACCTGCGAAAGCCCGTGAGATCCCTGCCCTGGCACGCTGCTCCTCTCTTATTTCATTAACCATTTTGTCTGCACACGTACAAAGTCCTTCCTAAATGCTGGGCTGTGTTCTGAACACTTTTATTTATTTCAATCCATGAACAACCAATGAGATGAGTATTACATTTTCCCATATTACGATTGGACGATAGAGCAAAAGTGAGGTCAGTGACCCGGCCAGGAGGACACACAGGAAATGCTGGACCTCGGAGCCCCTGGGTGTAACCTGCACGCTGTTACAGCGTGGCTCCTGGCTCCTCCTCAGCTTGGTCGAAACCACAGGAGACATGGGTGCTTCTGCTGTCGCTGGGGCTGCTTCAGAACAGCGGAGGGTCCCCACTGGCCCTCCCCCTGGGGTTTTAAGGGTGGAAATTCTAAATCTGTGACCTGCTGAGACAGCATTTCTGACCTGAGCTTGCCCCCTGGTGCAGGGAATTTGGGAGGAGCAATCTTGTTTATTTATCATGATTTTAAAATATTTTTATTGATGTTTAGAGAGAGAGAAAGGAAGGGAGAGGGGGAGAGAGAGATAAACATCGATGTGAGAATGAAACATCCATCAGCTGCCTCCTACCTGGGATTGAGCCTGCAACCTGAACATGTGCCCTGACTGGGAATGAAGCCAGCAGCCCTTTGATGCTCAAGAGCCATACGCACTGGGGCGGAACACGACTGTTTGGAAGGGAAGCTTCTCCCCACGTGTTTCCGAGCTCCCGGCACTCCAGGCATCTGTGTGCAGTGCAAGGAGGGGGTGGGGAGAACAGCAGCAGGTCCAGTCAAGCTACTGACTTGCTGGTGGCTTTCTGAAATGTTCTTGAATCTACAGGGCTAGCGTATGTGTCTACCGACATGGCAATACTTCAATGCTAGCTGGCAGGCTCAGAGTGCAGTGAAAGAGGCAGCTTATGCTGGGACTGTTATACTCCGGTGCAAGTCGCTGTGCTAGGCATTTACACATTTCCCACCCAAAGTGTACAGTGACCGTGTGAAGATGTAGGTCTTGACAGATGGGAAAATATTACACACAATTAGGTGCTCTGCAAAGATAGAAACATGTTGCATTATACTGAAGAATGGATGCATTGAGCAGACCTGGGGAGAATGGAGTGTAGGAGGAAGTGTCCAGGGCCTGCACATAGTAGGTGGGAGGCCAATAACTACTTCATTAGAAGTGGATAAGAGGGAATAGTCAAGTTCAGTGGTAAGCCCTTTCCTGTCGGAGTGTGTATTTAGGGCTGAAGCCACACCATGTGACCCGGCAGTCCTTCCCTTTGGATTTTATTTGTGCTAATTGCTGCCTTCTGGGATTCTTCAATCTTAGTTGTGGATATAAGAACATGTGTGGGAGTTGAAGAAATGGAGGCATTTCTATAAAACTGAAATTCATGAGTGAACACGCACAGCAGTTGGGTGGTTGCCAGAGGGAAGAGGGTAGAAGGAGAAGGGGGTCCTGATATAAGTGACAGGAGAAGACTTGACTTTAGACCAGTGGTTTTCAACCTTTCTGATGCCTCGATCCTTTAATACAGTTCCTCATGTTGTGGTGACCCCAATCATAACATTATTTTCCTTGCTACTTCATAACTATAATGTTGCTACTGTTACGAATCACAATGTAAATATCTCTGTTTTCCGATGGTCTTGGGCTCTACAGCAGCGGTTCTCAACCTGTGGGTCACAGGGTAGCCTAAGACTGCTTTAGATGGTGGGCACACAGTGCAATATGGAGATCTTGTCACATAGACATCCACTCTGAAACCTAGGTGTTCATGTTGACCAATGTCACCTCTGTACATTTAATTTAAAAAAAGACATGCAGGTAACTCAAGCAGAGAAGAGAGGGAGATTTGGATCTAAAGCAGAGGTTCACCCCTCTGGATTGGACTGGGAAGAGAAGCCCACGTTCCATGGCAGCAGTGAGTGTCTCTCAGAGCAGTGTGACTCTCCCGTGAAGGTGGTGTGGTGGGGAAAGGGAAGGAATCTGGGAGCGGTCATATTACTTCCGTGTCCCAAATGTTCATAGCAACTGGGAGCGAGCAGGAGGGCAGCCGCGTATGGTCAGTGTCCTATCGCAGAGAGAAGGGAGTGGCCCTCTCCGTGGCCACCAGCCCGCCCCCTTTCATGATGGAGCCTTCATCAGTTTCTCCAGAAAACAGTCCACCTTCTGGTGTCTTGCAAATTAAACTTTTAATAGAAAACCCAGGAAAGCAGCTTTGTTCATTTATCTTATGGGTCGTTGCTTTTGAAGCAGGAGAAAGGTTGGAATGAAACAGTAGAGGTAAGATTATATAGCATTTGAAATTTTTCCTTTTGAAACATTTGCATATGTTATTGAATTCAAGGTTTCTTTCCCATTTCACTCTGTTTTGTTGCCCCTGCCCCATTATTTCCCAAAGAAACACTGGAAATAACTTCTTTGCTGTTACTCTTTCTCCCCATAAACAAGTGGGACACCGCTGAGCTGTCCCTTGCCGAGGCTGTAGCGGCATTCACCTGTCACACTGGCCTCTGAAAATGAAGCCACAGACTGAATCTTCAAAGAGGACGGTCCAATTAGGGGCTCTCACACTGCTGGAGCCTGTGTTTTCAAATAAAGTAAAACAGGCTTAGTTGTGACATGTTAGAGATGGAGCAGGATTCAAATATTTTTTCTTGTTCCACAAATAGAAACAGATATTTATTTTATATTTAATCGGTGGCGTTTTCTCTTCCCTATTCCTATGAATGAAAAAGGATCAGTGTCATATTTAGTCACATGGCATTAGAATTATTGAAAAGTGACAAGACCAATGTAAAAAATTACTCCACTGCTGACACAATAAAAAAAAAAAGATGTGCATTTATAAGCATAGAATTCCATAACTGCAGACTTGACCAAGCATGAACTAGTTTTTGCCGAGGCTCAGACAGTAGCCATTGTATGGCAGTTTTTAAGCTGGCACAGCTCACATGAGCTCATGTGATCGATGAGATCTCGTGGGAAAACATACTATTGCAGCTCAGATGTGTTAGCCTTTTGAAGACCCCAGGAATGGAGAAGAGTAGAGTGTGTGAGGGACTGCTAGCTGCTGTAACAGATAAGCCCTGGAATCCTGCTGACTTAACCAATCAAAGCAGATTTCTTGCCAATAGAAAGTCCAAAACAGGTGTTCCTGATTTCTCTGAAGTTCCAAATAATGGATGGCCTTCCTCGTGGTCATTTGGGAGCTCAAGTGCCTTTCACCTCATGCTCCCTTCTCTGCATTTGGTGGGCCATGGGAAAGAGGCAGGACATGGCATGTGGGAGGCCTGGATGGACCACACCTTGGCGTCTACCACTTATACCTTCATGTAACTGGCCAGTACTTAGCCACAGGGCTAAGAGAGGCTGGAAGATGTGAGTCAGCTGTGCTCTCGGGACTAAAATGCAAGGTAGCCAGCTGGTCTGGTGTCTGCCACAGAGAAGGAAGTTCCTGAGGATTAGGAATGAGAAATGTGAGTTTGAAAGAAGACACAAGAGTTGGGTCAAACTAAGGGAAGAGGCACTTGTCAAGAGGAAGTGCAGGAACCTAGCATTGATGTACAGCTGAGCCCATTGTACCAAGGCCCCTGACTGCATCTTAATTCTTCCCAAACAGAAATTCCAGTTTAATGTAAAGATCTTTTAATGGAAATGATGCCTTGTAGTGGTGGAAATAGGATTTTCTCTGTAGCCAACATTGCTAAACTCATTGCCCTACTGAACCCATATATCTCACTATCATTCCATCCAAAGATAGCTAAGCATTACTCCCTGGGAAATACAGCCTTATCCCTAAAGCCAAGGAGAAAGCAGTGGAATAATGACAGAAGCAAGTTCCTACCCTTCGCTTAGATGTTTCAGCCATGTCACTGTGTAAAAGGACATTTGGAACATACAAGTGCTTTATATTTCATCCTATTTCTAGTTCCTGTACCGTAGTCACTTGGATTTTGTTGAAGGCATATACGTGCCTGCAGAAGGGACCATGCAGCCGCACTTATATTTCCCCTGTGCTGTTGGTTTATGGTCAATAATGAGGGAACATGTTCGAGTTCTTCCTGATCACAGCAGTAGAGGGAAGGAAATCTTGGGTAAAATTGTGCTGTTCTCTTTGTGGGCTGTTTGGCAATTTGGTGTGAACCTGCCCTCCTGCGCCCTGCCCTCCGGAATGTCATGGCAACCACGGTGGAGTCTGCAGGGAGCAGACAGCCGCTCTTCGTCTTAGACATCCTTTTCCAGCCCGACGTTCCTCCAGGGGCACTTCCCATGTGGCTAAGCATCTGCAGAACTGAATTGCCAAGGGCCGCTGTGATGTAATAGAAGCTGTACGGTCTCCATGCCCAGCTCACAGCTCTAGACACCCTTGTCATGTCCTAAGTCCGTGGTCAGCAAACTGCAGCTCTGGAGCCACATGCAGCTCTTTGACCCCCTGAGTGTGGCCATTCCACAAAATGCCATGGCCTGGGTGAGTCTATTTTGAAGAAGTGGCGTTAGAAGAAGTTTAAGTTTAAAAAATTTGGCTCTCGCTGAGACCAATTTGGCTCAGTAGATAGAGCATTGGCCTGAGGACTGAAAGATCCCAGGTTCGATTCTGGTCAAGGGCATGTACCTTGGTTGCAGGCATGTACCTTGGTTCCAGTATGGGGTGTGCAAGAGGCAGCTGATTGATGTTTCTCTCTCATTGATGTTTCTGACTCTCTATCCCTTTCTCTTCCTCTCAGTAAAAAATCAATAAAATATATATTTTTAAAAAATTTGGCTCTCAAAAGAAATTCCAATTGTTATACTGTTGATATTTGTCTCTGTTGACTAATGAGTTTGCCGACCACTGTCCTAGGTGATCAGAGCACTAGGAGCTTCTTTTGTTCTAATAGTTGGCCTTGGACCCTGTCCCTGACACAGCTCCCGGAACCCCGGGAGTTTCCTGGGTGACAGGAGTGTGAGACCCTAGGTGGGGACTGGTTACCAGAGAGGCCGAGCCATGGTGAGAAGCTTGGGATTTTCAGCCCTGCCCCCCATTCTCTTGAGAAGAGAGAAAGGTAGAACATGGAGTTGGAGGTCCACCATGCATACATGTCGAGGCCTCATTGAAATCCCAGCATGTCTCAGAGCTCAGTGAGAGTAGGGCGGGTGTGGAACGCAGGGAGGAGCGCTGAATCTCGTTGTCCGGTCTCTGCTTGGGCTGCGTCTGCAATCATTTGTTAGCAACCCCCACCCCATCCTCCATTGGAGGCTCTAAGAGGTTCATCAGTGACAACCCTGCCTTCATCTCTTTGAGCTTGGAACCATCGCGAGAATGAAACCCAGGAGCCTGGCAGGTGGGCTCTGAGTGTCCCTTTTGGAGAGCGCTGTTTGGAGAACACAGCTTTGTCTGCATGGATAAGCCGGGTGCCCTCTCTGCTCCACCCGAAAGCCACCACCCCCTCCAGGACCGGAGCAGGCCATCCGGGGACGTTGACTCTTCAGCCTGTGCACATGTGTAGTTGGTCACTCTCTCAGCCTTGGGCAGACCCATCACAGAGAGGGAAGAAGAGAGACCCTAGCCACGTGCTTGCAAATTTTCTACGTCAGCCCCTCCTCCCCCTGAGAAACAGGAACCAGGACCGTTGGCTGCCCCCCAGGGATTGGGGGTCTGCTCAAACTTGGAGGTTCCTCTGGTGGAAAGATACACAGGAGGTGTTTTTCCCAACACACCCCCATTTCCAGCCATCGCTTTCGGTCACAAGAGGTAAAACCCTATATGCCTTTTATACAACAGCAACTTTAGAAAAAGAAATCTGCCTGCCATTCTCAAATATGTCTAAAATGTAGGTATAGTTCCTACAGATGATAATAAACGAAGGCACACACATGACTTTAAATAAGCAGATGATGATGGTAGGTAACCGCAGTGCAGGTACAACCCTCATAAATTTACCGCTAACCACTTATCTACAGACACAGACCCAAGTTCCAACTTCCCAGGCAGGAGAGCATCAGGATGCTGTGTCCAGCGGTGGGATTGTCATTTTTTTTTTTTTGCACAGCAGCCCAATACCTGAAATTAATATGCGCTTGGCTGGGTGTGCCCACAGAGGTGATCTGCACAAGCGATGCTGTGTCCCAAGAGAGGCAGTCTATGCACAGAGACAAGCCGGGGACGCCCGTTGTCGCCAGATGACAGAGGGGTGCTGGGATCCCAGGGGACCGATCCTTAAGTTTGATGTCTCCCTCGGATGTGACTTTCTCCTCTTCCTGCTCCAGTTCATGCCTTCCATAAGCATCACATGCTGGCTCTGGGCCAGCCATGGGGCTGGTTTCTGCAGCCCAATGAGCGAGGGAGACACATTTATGATCATCTTCCAAGGGGATGCCAGCCAGCCGCTGGGGAGAGAGACACCCGTGGGCAAGACCATCCAAACCTTTCTCTAATGCGTGCATCATGGGCCGTGCGTTCGTGTTCAGCGGTGATTCTCACACTTGTTGGTCTCAGAACCTACCCTCAATACTCTTAACGATTATTAAGGACCCCCAAGGGTTTCTACTTGTGTGTAGTATATTAATAGTTACTATAATAGCAGTTCAATCTGAGGAATTTTTAAATTATTAATTTTAAAACAATAGTAAGTCCACTTTCTGTTAAACATACATAGCATTCATAGGAAAGGATTACATTTTACTAAGCAAAAAAAATAGGAGGAAGAGTGACATGATGTTCCATTTTTGAAAATCTCTTTTACGTGTGGCTTAAGTAGAAGATGGTTGGAGTCTGACATCTGCTCCGGCCATGACCTGTTGGAACATCTCACATCGTGTGGCCTGACAGCTCCACTGTGTCCTCATGAGAGAGAAAGAGTGACCAGACAAATAACATCTCCGAATTATTCTAAAGATACTTTTGACCTGAAAGGATGTGGGGGCCAGGCAGAGTTTCCCAGATGACGCTTTGAGGACCTGTCCTATGGAATTCCATCACAGGTGTGCAAGCACCCACATTTTCTAGGATTCTTTAGAATTGAGTTACAGCATTCAACTCTTTGTCTGAAATTCAAGCCTAATTTTTCCTCTTTTAATTTTCATTGCAAAGTCAGGCAAAATGAGATTAGACAATAAATTAGAGGACTTGAGTCAAGGGTGTTCTGGAGTTGCCTTGTATGAGCTTAAGGAAGTTAATTATTGAATATTCAGGAATTTTTCTAGTTATTAAACCATGATGAGCCTGAAATTGGCTATGGTGGGAGTATTTACACCAGGGAAATGGGCAAAGGCTACAGATCAGGGCTTTTCCCTTTCAAAGAGCTGGTTTATCAAGGATCTTACACCAGATTCAGAAAGGCAGTGTAAGACATAACCTATCCTATATGGATTTTTTTTTTTGCTAGCATAGTGGGTTTTTGTTTGTTTACCTTATTTTTGTCTTGTTTTTATTGTTTTAATCTGAGTGCATTAACATAGGCAGGCAAGCTCTGTTTTCCCACATCCCCCTTGCACACATGGGAGCTCCAAAGAGTTTCTAAGTAGTCTGGACACAGAGAAATAGAAGATGCTCATGTTGGAGGTATAACCCATTCATAGGGGAGCCAGCGATGAATCAAAGATGCTAAATCAAGACAAGAAAGGTATAGAAGCTGTTCATTGAAGCCAGGCACCTGTAGGCAAGACAGTGTACCCTGTCCTTTCTGTCCTAACCCCCAACGTGACTCATACATTAAGACGGACTCTTTCACACATGCCTGGCCCTCAGAGGGATTGATGCATCTCCGTGGGTTCCAGTTTTCCCTCTTTTGTGTCAGGACTGGAATGTCCCTTCTGAAAAGTCCCTGGTTTTCACTCCTGCCCTGGATGGTGGTGTTTGCCACTCATGTTGTGGTGAGATGGTCTTAGAACAGCAACCAGTCCTTTTCCGGTGAAGACTGAGCAGGACCATGGCCTGGCACAGGTGATTTATACCACCCCTGCGTCGATGTACCATTATCTGGAAATTAATCATGGCTCCACATTTTCTGGGGAAGGGTAGGGAGCAGTAATTTATGAACCTCCCTCTTACCATCTGTTCATCTGCTTCAAGGCACTGCTTTGCTCAGCCTCAGACATCGAGGGATATTATGTTAAATGGTCACGTGTTTTCTTTAACGTTTTGTTTTAAAGGAAAACAGAGAAAACATTTTAAAGACGACCAACTTCTCTTTTCTGTAGGTCAATATACCACAGATTACCAACCAGGAAAAAAAAAAAAAAAGGAGCTGTTGTTAGGGTTTGTGTTTAATTAAGACCTAAATCATGATTCTCTCAGAATGGATGGGAAGTGACACGGGCTCTGAGACCCATTTGATAAATTTTGCAATATCCCCACCGCCAGCAGGGAAGGATCTGGTCGCTGCATTCAGAGGAATTCTATTAGGCTCTGTTGTCAGACACAGCGCCAGCCCAGACAGGAAGTCTCACTGTTCCTAACGTCCTGCCTCTGGGAATGAAACAAATTAGACTTGTCTGTCCTGTGAGTCAAAAATTTTATGAATCCTGTCCTTAAAAGCGTTCTGAAAACATACCTCCCCACCCAATAACTCTGGGGCCTCTGTGCCCTGCTACTGTGCAAGTCAAATGCATGGAAATCCAGCTGTATGCATGGAGCTAGAGAAATACCGATGGTTTACTCTACCCCGGGATTCTTGTAGGATTCCTTTGAGTCATAAACCCTCGTAATGAATTCACAACGCCACCTGGCATTCAGAAACTAAGTGTACACTTCGCTTTCCAGGATCATATTTATTTTACAAAGCAGAGTACACACCTGTGCTTAACAATCTTTACTTGGGAAGATTTTCTTATAGGCAAGTTTTATGTATTCATTGAAAGGTGACTTGAACAGATTATTTCTGAAGTAGATGTAGAAAAATATTTCTTTTTACAGCACTGGCCTCTTCTTTTGAGGGTATCAGGTGTGCAGGGTTGAATGTGTTGTACTCCTCAGGTGCTGGCCCAGTGTCATTGCCGGTCCATGCAGGTCCCCCCTGTTGTGCTACTGGTGTGTTTATTTTCCTACCTGCCTCTCCTCCCATGTCCTCCTGCCCAAACAGGAAGACAAAGCCAGGAAGCCTAAGAGAATATGCAACAGAGGTAGGAGTAGCAGTTTCTGTAGGATGGCCTTTTTGGAACAAAGACCAGAAAGAGATGAAGGAGTGATCCATGGAGATTTATGGGGGAGGAGGGATCACGAGTGAGAAGAGCAAGTGCAGAGATCCTGTGGCTGGAGAGTGCCTGCTATGTTTGAGGAGTAAGCTGGAGGCCAACATGGCCGAAACAGTGTAATCTGGGGAATGCAGAGGGGAGCCAGTCAGAAAAGTAATTTGGGGGCCCTTCTGAGGATGTTGGTTTTTACGCTGGGGAGCGAGTCGAGGGTTCTGAGGTGAAGAGGGACATGATTATAAGGAGCACTATGACAGTGTGTGGAGGACTATGTGGGAGCAGTAAGAATTAGAAGCAGCATGACTGGTTTAGAGGCTACTCTGGCGATCCCTAAGGGAGATGGTGGAGGCTTGGATGAGAATAGTAGCCGTAGAAGTGTCAGGAATAAAAAGACCAACAAGATCTGGTGGATCTGATGGGGGAAGTGAAAAAGCAAAGAACAAAAGGAAGTATGGATGGAGGTGGCCACGAGTGAAGCTTGTGGTGTGGTATTTAGGAGTTCAGATTTGGAAATGCCAAATTTGAGATGCCTATTGGACATCCAAGGGGTGATGTTGGAGTAGACAGTTGGGTGTGCAAGTCTCAGTTTCAGTTTGGGGGGATCATCCTATATAATAAAAGCCTAATATGCAAATCAGTCAAATGGCAGAACCATTAGTTACTATGATGCACACTGACCACCAGGGGCAGACTCTCAACACAGGAGCTGCTCCCAGCCTTCAGGCCCCAAATGGCAGCAGCTGCAGGGGGCAGGGCTGGCGAATGGGCAGCGCCAGGCCAGCCAATGCGGGTGCCAGCGGGTCCACTCTCCACCATCACCATCACAGGTTGCCCCCAGATTGGCTCCAATCGCCAGCCAGACCTACCTGTGCATGAATTTCATGCACCGGGCCTCTAGTCAGTGTATAATTGGTGCTTAAAACCATGAGATCATCAAAGCTGCGAATGTAAGTGAATAAAGAAATGGCCCAAGGACCTTGCTGTGGCTCACATGCTCATCTCAGGACCTGTGCCCTAGCTGTTCCTTCTGCCTGGGACACTCTTTCTTCAAATAGTTGCATGGTTTACTTCCTCAGGTCACTCAGATTTGTGCTAAATTTTCACCCTTTTAAAGAGTCATTCTTCGGCCTCCTTAGCTGGAAAGCAGCCTCCCTCGTCCCATCTCGCCTCACTCTGGCTTTATTTTTCTTCAGAGTATATATCATCACTTGTCATGGTACAATGTTGTGTGCATGTACTTATTTCTTTAGGGTCAGTCTCTCCCAACCCAAGGTCAAAGTGACTCAGGTTTTATGCTTTATCCCAGCACCAGAACATCGTCTGATATACAGTGCGGTCACTAAATGTTTGCTGACATAACGAGTAAACAATCCTGAGGTGATCCCCAAATTCCACCCACACTCTCAACCTGTTCATTATACTCCTTCCAATAAATACTTATTGGACCTGCATAATAGCTAGCAAGATGTATGGCTCTACTTTTTCAAAGCATATGGTTTCTTAACTTACTTTCCCAGAAGCACATGAAAATAGTAGCATTACCTAAACCCAGTGAGGGAGAACAAGAAAAAGAGGTGCTGAAATCCAAATAATTGCAGGGGAAGCAGACTAAATAATTCATGCCATAAGCATTGGTTGCAAGCATCCCATGTGCAGGGCCCTGTGCTAAGGATGAGGCATGCAAAGTTGAGCATGATGCAGCCCGCATCCTCAAGAGAGTATGGATAGGAAGGACACTCTTTGTTTCCTTTGCTTCAGGACCGTCTGGATAGCTTGACCTCCTTCCCACCTTCCAACCCGTTAGTGTCTGTGGGCTGCTCCTTCACCTCCATGGTTACGTCCTCAGCTCTTTCTCCATTCTCTCACCTCTGCTTCATCTGACATCCCATACACTGTTCTGTGCCTTCCTGGTCTTGACTTAGAATCCTGAACTCATCCTTGGCTCCCCTGTGGATGGGTGATGCCCCCAACATGGGCATCTTCTATTCCTCTGTGTCCAGATGACTGAGGAACTTTCTGGAAATCCCATGTGTGCAAGGCTTTAGATCGACTTCATCCAAATCCAGGGAGAGTTCCCTATGGTGGCTTCATGGGCAAAGTCCATTCTCATTCTCTGCTGGACCATGTTTCCTCTGCATCTCATTTTGGAATGGCATTCTCAGGTTCCAGACGAGTACAAGGCACTTGATACCACTAACTCGGGAGAGGAGTATCCGAGCTGATGTGGCCATGGACATTGTCTAACAGCTAACGATGAACAAGGTGGAAAAGGCTTCCTCTGTGAATGTGGGGCTGTCAAATGTGGGCAGTCCCACAGTTAGCCTCCAGGGCTCTGTTTCTTACTGTACTTGTCAGGTTACATTTTTTTCTCCTGAGGAAATGGCCTAAATTTACATTGATTAAAAAAAAAAAAAGATTTATTACAGGCAGAACAGCTGTTGTTTGTGCCTGGAGAAAAAGTTTAGGTTGAAGCAGCTTCGTCCATTTATCCATCTGTTTGTTTATTTAAGAAGCCCCACTGAAAGTGACTATGGTGCCGGGTGCTGGTCAATCAGATGGGTAGTGTGGTTGCTGTCCTGAACAAGTTCACTTTCTAGGTCATGGATATACTGCTCTGTCTGCTTGCTTCATGTTCATGGGCCCTGAGGAGGCAATCACTCCATTCATTCATTCATTCATTCACTCATCCATCCATTTATCCCTCCATTCATCCACTTCCTTTCCAATCCCCTGTTCTCCCATACCCCTTTGCAAATGAGTTTCAATGTGCTTTAGATTCCTTCTTTGACCTTCGCAACTATCTTTAGCAGATAATTACGGTGTTCTAAACATAACACAGGTGCTGTGCAGAGCTCAAGAGAACAGCAGTAAACCAACAGCGTGATCCCTGTCCCATGGTCTTCTATCAACATTTCCCAGGTGTTCATACTATCCTTGCTCTCTAGGAATTTATGCTAAAAAATCCCCATACCGGCAGTCATGGTCAGCCTAAATTATTTTAGTATTCGTCTCCTTCCTGCATAGGCAAGTTGCTTCCAAGAAAAATAATATGTTGCATAAAACATCTCCTTAAAAATAGGAATTGCCCTGGCCAGTGTGGCTCAGTTGGTTGGAGCGTCGTCCTGTGTACCAGAAGGTCTCGGGTTCAATTATGATGTATGTGGGAGGTGGCTGATTGATGTGTCTCTATCATATCAACATTCTTCTCCCTCCCTCTCTAAAAAAAAAAAATCACAAACAAAAACATAAAAAAACCCAGGAGTTTTGGATACTATTTCTATAGGAAGCATTTGCTAGCTGCGATAATTTCTCAGCCCTGATACTGGTCAACAATATTACAACCGTGGCGTAAGCAGTGTAGCTTCACAGAAAAGGCAGTGATTGCGGACTACCAATCAGGTACTATGGAATGCCATGCAATTTCTCCAGAACTGCAGGAAAAGTGTGGGGGACGGAGAAGATACGGATTTTTTAAGTGCCATGGGTAGGCAAGCTGCATTTTAAAAAATGCAGCTCTTAAATATATATGCCATGCCCCCTTAGATCTGTCATGATAAAACATCTCACTTTAGTTGATGCCTGACAAGGAAGCAGTCCCCCTTCATCAGAATGACAGCTCCATTCGCTTCACGCAAGGGAAGGTAGATGAAGGTCATGAATAAGAAAACAAAGCAGCTTGTGATTTCTGATGTTTGGGATTTCTTTTAAAATTCATTTCCTCGGGAAGTTCACGATCCCTCGTTTCCTTCTCTCGGCATCATTCATCCAAATTCCCCCATGTCTTTGTTCAGGGAAGATGGAAATACCGTGTCTTCTCTCCTGAGTAGAGAAATAGGCTCATTTGCTCTGGGTTCTTTGACAAATTTAAGGGTATAAAATTCAGAATTTCTGGCTCTTTGAGGTGCATCCATTTCACCCTCTGTGGATTAGACCTGCAAGGTCAACATTGCAGATGGCCCCAGCCATGTTCCTGGGAGACGAGGAGGAAAAGAACCGGGGGTGCAGTCTTTATTAGAAATGGGCATCAGGCACTTTTCTCCAGGATCCCCTTTCTGTGTTTTAACACACGTAACTGGTCAACTGCCTGGCAGTAAACAGGTGCCTGATGAAAGCTTTACCTTCATTGGACATCATCACCTTCATAAGGGAGCGCATTTTTCTGCTTTTGATCTGTGGTTGGAATTAGGTGGTAGTGGTTGTAAATCAGAGTGCAAAGCCACTGGCTTCATTCCAAACACTGATGGAACCTTCTAGAAGCCAGCATATGACCCCCTATTGTCCTTTGGAATGTTATCAGCTGGCAATCTTCACCTAATAGATTGGGTCTTTGAATCCACCAAGTTCATGATGGAAGAACATGTTGATCTATAATATGATCCCTAGGAATCTTGAGATGATTTTATGAGCCAGTAGTTATCTTGTCCAATGTCTTTAATGGTTATTATTATCATTGTTTAAACTGAGGAAGTTAAAGAATGTTGCACTATGGTTAAGATGCTCACTCTACAGATATAAAGAACTCCCAAGGGAACACTGGGGTGGAGCGTGAATGCCCAGGGAAGGACATATGGAAGTGGGCCTTCCAGCCCTCCATGGAGAAGGTGTGGTTGCAGCCACTGATGGTGGAGATGGCCTCTGGGTGGCCAAGTGCCAGGCTGAACCACAGTCATCAGAAAAGCAAGACACAACCTGCCGGGCTCTGGAAAGCTTGCGCCCTTGTAGAAACAAAGATGGCAGCCTGGAATGGTTGCCTAGCAGCAGGCTCTTTTGAACAAGCTTCCTTCCCTGAGCTTTGCAAAATTCAATCTCTTGCAGACCTTCTCCTGGCACGAGCCATGCGCCCAGTGCCAAGTCTGAGGAATATGTGCAGTGGTGTTTTGGGGTCTGGGTAAAGCCAAGCTTTACATACCCTGTCATCAGTGAGCCACTTGAGAGAGACCCCACGTGGCGCCACTTGAGCCTGGTTCCTCCGTATTGTGCATTTCCTTGTGCTGTGGCAGAGCTCTGTGATCTACATTATAATGTTCTTCTTGTGTTTCTCCTTCCTTGTGATCTTCGGTCAGTCTTTTTCTCTAATGAAAAACAAAATAAAACACAAACAAACAAAACAACCACCCAAATTGAAATGTTCTCAAACATTACTTTTCTTTTTCCAAGTAGTAGGCCCAGTTTGACCAGGAAATCTTGCTTAAATTGCTGATAATCTTCTTTGAACTGATTTTTCAGGCAATACAAGAAAATTGAACATGGAACTGGTCCAAAAGGATCAACTCTGGGTTAGTCAAGATGATTTGCCTTTGAGTTCCTGGGCTCGGCCGGAGGGAACGCATTGGGGGATATTTATAAAGCGTCTCATGGAACCCGAGGGGAAAGGCTGCTGGGCCTTGTCCGAACCCTGAAACCATGAATTCAGAACCACCGGGACCCTCTGTCTGTGTCTTACTCAGGCCTCTTGTGAAGAGTCTGACTTATTCCTCTTTTTCTGGAGAAAGGAAGGCTCTGTGCCATAGTCTCTGCATTTATAATTTTTAAAAAATGTATATTTTTATTTCAGAGAGGAGGGGGGAGGAAGAGAGAGATAGAAATATCATTTATGAGAGAGAACAATTGATCAGCTGCCTTCTGCCTGCCCCACGCTGAAGATCAAGCCAGCAACCCGGGCATGGGCCCTAACCAGGAATCTAACCCTGACTTCCTGGTTCATAGATTGATGCTCAACCACTGAGTCATGCCAGTCAGGCTGCATTTACATTTTTTAATGCAAGTGACCAACTCAGACCACACTAAAATCTTATCGATCTCTGAGAACCAATTTAGAATCCAGTGTGGTCTTTTATTTTTATTTTATTTTTTTGTCCTGGGTCCATTCTGTCTTGGCCAGAGCAGCAGGGTCATATTTGGTAGAAACAAGGCTGGTGGAAGCCCACACTGGTGAGCTAGGGCGGTAATGAATGTGGGGCCGGAGGTCATACCCAAAAGGATGTTCAGTAAACCCTGCGGAAGTGCACGGGCCATGCAGAATGTATGCCAGCCAGGCATGGGCGCTCACTGCCTCAGATAAGATCTACCCTGGTTTTTATATTTTAGCACAGCTTTCTTTAAAACTATGATTTCATGGACAGATTTTTTTTTAAATGATATATATCTAAGGAACATCTACTTTTTTTTAATATATTTTATTGATTTTGTACAGAGAGGAAGGGAGAGAGATAGAGAATTAGAAACATCGATGAGAGAGTCATCGATCAGCTAGCTGCCTCTTGCACATCCCCTACTGGAGATATGCCCACAACCAAGGTACATGCCCTTGACTGGAATCGAACCCGGGACCCTTAAGTCCGCAGGCCGACGCTCCATCCATTGAGCCAAACCGGTCCTGGCTCATGGACAGATTTTTTTAAGACTCCAGGGCAAATGACTGCCTGAAATGAATTTCTGACACCCAAGCTGCCAATAGTTTTGATGTGGAAGTCAAAAGGTACTTAATGCAATGCCAAGGATGCGTCTGACAGGCTCAACCTTACTGAGGATAAAAGGGGCAGGATGTACTCCCTGAGGATGCAAGCTGGGAATGAATGGGAAGAAAGGCAAACCAGACCAAAGAGTGAGTGAAAAGTCAACTAAGTTAAGGGCAACCAAAGTAAATACCATTTGAGTTTTAAAGGTTATGCCAAATCCAACAATGAAGCATAGAAGATTCTGGGAGGAGCCAGAAGAAATCGCACTTGACTCTTAATGGTTCTGTCAGGAGCAAGAAGATAGAAATGGAAGAGGATGCCTGTCTCTAGGATCTAGCTGCGCAATGCCAATGGAGGCCAGAGCTAATGCAGCCTGGATTCATCCCCTTGGGCGGCCCTTTTCTCTGTGGAGGAAAAAATGAGTCTGGAGAGGTTGGAACTAAACCGAATGTCCTAGTCGTGGCTCCTTGTGTGAAAGATCCTGCCCAGAGTAGCCAAGAAAAAGTGACTACGAGAAGGCCATGAAAACATCATGAGACCGAAGGAGTGGAAACCAAATACAGCACCTCTCAGAAGGACCAGACAGGTGCTAACAGAATTGATCATATAACCTCCACCAAAGCACTTAATTCAGATTAGAGTTAATATATGACCTTAACTGAAAGATAAAGGATGACGACGGAGACTAATTTATCTGAACAAAATGTACAACATCGATTAATACATCAAAGTTCAGACAGAGGAACTAACGAAGCGGCCGTGCGTTTGCACCTGGAGGTGGAACCACTGTGAAGGTGACAATTACAAATACACCCTGATTAAGTCAGATTCCACAGGCAACAAGATTTTCCAAAAGGGTAAGTCTCCCAGTTATTCATTGCAGCATCACAAATCAAAACGCAGTGGCCCCAAACAATCCTTTTTTGATGTTCATGGATCCTACGGGTCAGGAATTCAGAAAGAGAATGGCTCTTCCCTGCACTGTGATGCCCGGGCCCCTGCGAGGTGGACCTCAGGAGCTGGCCCTGGGACAGCCAACGTGAAAGGATGACTCCCACCACAGCTGGGCTTCACTCCTTGCCTGGCCTCTGTCCAGGAGGTTGAAGACCAGACTGCCTGCCTGCCTATGGTGACCCTGCATGGCTTTCTCAGAGTGCACACAGCTGTCAGGGCCCAAGGACAAGTGTCTCCACAGAAACCTTGAAGATCACACATGATCATGCCTGCTGTGTTCTTTCTTCCTTCCTTCCTTCCTTCCTTCCTTCCTTCCTTCCTTCCTTCCTTCCTTCCTTTCTTTCTTTCTTTCTTTCTTTCTTTCTTTCTTTCTTTCTTTCTTTCTTTCTTTCTTTCTTTCAATAGTCACCCAAGGATATGCTTTTCACTGATTCTAGTGAGAAAGGAAGGGAGGGGGAGAGAGAGAAACATTTATGTGCAAGTGAGACATTGGTCAGTTGCCTCTCATACACGACACGATCAGGGATTGACACCGCCATCTGGGTATGTGTCCTGACTGGTAATCGAACACTTTGGTGCATGGGATGACATTTTAACCAACCAAGTCACACTGCCCAGGGCTCTGCTGTACTCTTTGGGGTAGAGGTGGGAGGTGGGGGGGGTCTGGGTATATAGATCCCCCTTCTGATGGAAGGTCCATCAGAGAATTTACAGTCATGTTTGAAACTACCATAATGAATGGCTTTTAGCAATTTTCCAACCACACAAACTGTGGCCTTTCTTTGAATTACTAGCATACAGTAATTGCACTCCTGAGAAATTCAGAAGGTATTGAAACCTTGTAGGCAATGTGCTATATGTGTGTGTCGTGTGGAATTGGAGTCTGAACTTGACCTTTAGCCACACGTGTCCAGTAGGACTTTGGGAAGTCGTGAAGGGCACAGAATGCTTCTTTGTTGCAGACAATACTCCCGCTTGTTGCAGGGATTGCTTAGGATGCTCGGCTGGTGCCCACTAAATGCCAGCATTGCCCACCTCAGTTATTTACCTCTCTCCTGCAGACTGGCTTTCTCTGCTTACTCAGTGCAACACTTCTAGACCAAAATGGCATTCTCAACCCCAAATCTACAAGCCTTTCTGCTTCTCTCTCCCACTCAACTGGCTTCTGATGATGATGATGATAGTGACAGTGATATTGTTGATGGCAATGATTTCATTGATACTAGTGATGATAACAATTATGATAATGATGATGATTATGATGACATTGATATTGGTGATGACAATGATGGTGATGATTATGATGACAATGACAATAGCAGCTAACATTATCAAGTGCTTCGCTTCACCAGGGGCTGCATTATATTAGACAACACTTCTTTGTACACTGAGAACAACCTTGAGACAAGTATCATTGTCTTTGGTTTTCAGCTGAAGAAACTGGGGTTTAGAAAGCTTAAATAGCCTAGATACGATCATTGGGCTAGAAATTGGAGAACCGAGAGGTTCCATTTTTTTTCCAGGCCCCTGGGCAGCTTCAGATCTCATTGTGACTCCTTCCAGTCAGCTTTGGCTGAGGGGGAAGAAGAGGAGCCCTGTATATATTGGGGAGCATTTCCTCAGAAGAGGGCTATGGACAGGCAGGGACAATGATCAGCATCTCTGGAACAAGGGACCAGAGGATATTGAAGTTCAAAATAGATGTGAAATTGTAAAAACAATATTAGCCTGCTCTCTGGTCTAGGTTAATGACTTTCCCATCTCTGAGAAAGAGTGGCAGAATCACTACCCGTAATCTTTGGGAATCCTGGAGAATAAAGCAAATGTCGTTCTCCTATTGGACAAAAGGAAGGAGGTGGAGCTTTAAACTTTAACCTAAAATTTTATATCAGCCCACCTGGTGTGGCTCAGTGGTTGAGTGTTGATCTCTGAATCAGAAGTTCATAGTTCGATTCCTGGTCAGGGCACATGCCTGGATTGCAGGCTTGATCTCCAGTAGGGGGCGTGCAGGAGGCAGCTGATCAGTGATTCTTCACATCGATGTTTTTATCCCTCTTTCCCTCTCTCATTCTCTCTCTGAAATCAATAAAAACATATTTAAATTTTAGATCATGTTACAAGAAAGGAAGCTGGTCTGTCCATTGCTCCCTGGCCTCGGGGTGATCTGCGTTATTTTCTCCACTCTGTTGGGGGGGTGGGGGAGATACAGGCGTCCCTGCTGTGGCCACCTTTCTGACTCCACTGGTCAGCATTTCCGGAAGGGTATTCTGGGTGTTACCCATGTGACTCATGCCAGTGGGAGAACTTTGAAGACCTGTGACTCAACGGAAGAAAATCCAGAGCCTTACAAATGCTTTATGTACCCGCATACTGTATCTACTAATGAGTTGCCTTCATTGAACAAGAGAATAGTTGATAAGCTCTGTTTTGTGTGATCTTTAAAAATGGGTAAAATAAAATTGCACCATGAACTGTAAAATGACAAGAAAGAAAAATAGCTTGCCATTGCTTAATCCAATTGCAGCCAACTGGATTTCTCTCTTCTGAGCTTTTATAAAAAAAAAAAACAAATTTATAATATAAATGCTTTTCTTGGCACATAACAAATCCTGCTTTAACACTGCATATCTGTTTTATAAAAGCGTGTTTATAAAAGCCTTTGAGCACTTCTGGGAAATATAACAACAATTTTTGGAGAGAAGTGTTATTGGGATGTTATTCTCTGAATTTAAAAGAGAAGACTGAATGTAGCATGTTTTATGCCCATGTAATATTTTATATAAAATGTGATCATATTGGTAGGGGAAATGCAAAAGATGAACAGATGCAAAGAAAAGTCATATTCCTGTTTGCTTTCAGACCATTAGTTCTATGGCAAACAGTGTCTCTAATGTTTTCCTTCAATAGTATTTTCACAGCATATACAATATCTTACTCACACAGGGCCCTCTTATGATGTCCCTTCCATATCTCAATAGTCATTTGGACCCTTTCAGGATCCAAGCTTTGGACAGGAGTCAAGCACTTAAGGGTTACCAACCTTAGTGTCTGACATTTCCTGTCCTGGAGAAAGCTGCTGTTATTATTTAAGAAATATCTGCACAGGAAGATGTTCTGAAAAACTAGCATCTCTCTAAGGAGCATTGGCTTCTCATACATGCAGAAAGACCCCTGTGACTTCTGTGGTCCATCAGCCTGCCCCCAACAGAGCTGCACACAAACTGCCCTGTATACGTGGGTGGGTTCCCTCAATTCTTCCCGACTGCTCTTCCTCTAGAGCAGGGATGCGGAACGTCTGGCTCACGTGCCATATAAGGCCTGAGAAGTCATTTGGTCTGGCCCTGTCAAGACATTAGGGGCGAGTTCATTAAATGTTTGACCAAATAGAGCAGGCTCATTTTTAAATGGATAATTTTGTATGGCCAGTGAGTGGTGTTATACATATCTAAATGGCCCTGGGCAGAAAAAAAAGGTCCCACCCCTGATCTAGAGTCTAGACCCACATTGTCCAACAGAACTTTCTTCAGTGATGGAAATATTCTACATCTGCTCTGTCCAGTAGAGTAGCAACTGACTTTATGTGGCACTTGTGTCCTTGAGATGTGGCAATTGCGATTTAAATTCAATTTAAAATCAAATAGCCTTGTATCTAGTGGTTATCATATGGACCTATTGATGGTGCAGTTCTAGAGATTTGCAATAATAATAATAATACAAAAAATTCAAAGGTGAATATAATCAGAAATTAGGCCAATTTGAATAAAACTATTCCAGGATTACTTTTTACAAGAAACTAATAATACTTGATAAACTAATAATACTAATAAACCATACCATTTATTGGGCACCAGCTCAGAGCCCAGCAAGGCAGGCAAGGTACAAGCTAAGAGACTTAGCAGAATTATATTATTCTATCATTTTATTTAACCTTCATGACATCCTTATGCAGTATCTCCACCTGCCTTATTTCTTAGTAGATGTAAAAAATTTGACTTAGGAAGATTAAAACCACAGCTTTTCTTGGTAGAAGGAGACTCTTGAGCTCAGATCTGAGTCCAGTGCTTGTATGCAGTGTTTCACATTCTTTTATTTTAAAATTATTTTATTTTATTTTTCAATTATAGTTGACATGCAATATTAGTTTAGGTTCAGGTATACAACCTAGTGATTAGACATTTATATAACTGACAGAGTGATCACCCCATAATTCTAAATAGTATCCATCTGACACCTTATATCAAGCATGTCAAACTTGCGACCCATGGGACAAATGCCTCATTTATTTGGCCTGTGTTAGCCTTTGAGTTTGACATGCTTGCCTTACATAGTTATTATAGTATTATCGACTATGCTGTACATATGTATCCCCTATGCTGTACTTTGCACCCACATGACTGTTTCCATAACTGGCAATTTCTATATTTTTATCCTTTTCACTTTTTCACCCATCGCACAACCTCCCTCCCACCTAGAGTCCATCAGTTTGTTCTCTGTATCTATCAGTTTGTTTCGGTTTGGTTTGTTTACATTCTTCTTACATAGCTTTTCAGACTCCAACTACTTCCTAACTTGAAATCCAAAAGACCCCACTGACTGGATAGGACATAGCTTCTTACTGGAAAGTTCTCTTCCCATCTGAGACTCACAAGATTATCACCTCTGCCATGGAAGGTGATAAGACACCTGGATTGTCCACTATCCCCAGTGTGGCCCCATTTTCTTCAGTACAAAAATGATAAAAATGGTTCATGACCTCTTGAGGTACCAGAAAGCATTGCATTTGCATTTTTATATAGTCACATGACAGCCCAGCTTAGTACTAGATCACCGATTGTGGTCTCAAAGATGTCTAATGCATAAGGACATCACATAACCTCATACATCTTGCTTCATCCTCAGAACCTCTCCTTTGTCATCACTAAAGGCATAATAAGAGTTCCCACTTCATGTGTCCCTTTCTGTGGGTCAATAACAGAATGTATTTGAAGTATTTAGCACAGAGCCTAATGTAAATAAGGTGCTCAATATGTGTTAATGCTGTTGTTACTATTACTCTGTATCTACTTCAGCTCATACTGGGTTCATTGCTAACTTATTACCTGATTTTTACTCACAAGGAAAATCGAGAATGGCTATAGAAAGCCAAGCTTCAAAGCCAATGAAATGATTGTTGTCAAATGACTTCTCCTCTCTCCTGAGATGTAAATACAATCAGATGAGCCCCTGAATTGCTGGTTTGTACATAATGGAAAAGTAACAAAATACACAAAGAAGAGGAGGCTCTTTCGGAGCTTTTCCCCAGCATGGCTCAAGTTCTTGGCTGTTTAATGCTTACCACTGACTTGCAACTGTCCATGATGCTTTAGAACCCTATATAATAAAAGCATAATATGCAAAGTGTCTGGTCATCCAGTCAACCAATCAAAGTGTAATATGCTAAGGCTGCCCAACTGCTTGCTGTGATATGTACTAACCACTAAGGGGCAGATGCTCCAATTGGTAGGTTAGCTTGCTGCTGGGATCTGGCCGATTGGGACTGAGCAGAGATAGGCGAGACATGCCCTGGAGCCCTCCCGCAGTTCCTCCCTGGTTGGCCATTCTCCTGCATCCCTCTCTGGCCTCAATTGTGCACCAGTGGGCCCCTCGGCCTGGCCTGCACTCTCTTGCAATCCAGGACCGCTGGGGGATGTTGGAGAGCTGGTTTTGGCCCAATCCCACAGGCCAGGCCAAGGGACCCCACTGGTGTGTGAATTCGTGCACCAAGCCTCTAGTGTAAAATATAAAGAGAGGTCAAACAGTAGATTAGAAAGAGCCTATGGAAGAATAAAAAAACTTGGGTCTGAGTCCTAGCTCTTTTGAGTTCTCAGTTGGTCCATCTGTGAGATGAGGAATTGAAACTCCAGGATTCTTACACACTACCTGAGCATAGCTCTGGTTATCAGTGTTCCGGGCACCAGTTGTGACTCAGGACCAACTTTACCCACATCCATTGAATTACTCACTGAGATGTGCTAGCCACTGAAGTAGACAGTTCTGCAAATGTTGCTGGCTTAGCACATCAGGAGTTTATTTCTCATGCATGTAAAGTCTAAACAGGTGTTCCTGATCAGCAGAGAGCTCTCCTCCAAGAAGTGACTCAGGGATCCAGGCTCCTCTTGCCTGTTGACCCAGTAGTCATCAATATTCATTCCAAAGTTTCCAGCTTAGGGGAAGGCTCTGGAAGATAGCTGTGTAGGGCTCATATGGGTCAGGCCTGGGAGTGGCACATGTCACTGCCACTCCCATTCTCTTGGTAGAACTCAGGCTCACCAGCACATCTAACTGCAAGGGGGGCTGGGAAATGTAGTCTGGCTGGGTGCCCAGAAGGAAGAGGAAATGGTTGTGGGAAATATTTTGGGCCTTTGACACAGCCTCTTTACAGTATTAGATGATTACTGCTGACACACCCCAAGGATCTTGTATTATAGTCAAAAACAGTGAAAATTGGACTTTTCTATAGTTTGGTGGTGGTGGTCATAGTGGTTTGTGTGTGTTTATATGGGGATATAACATTACTATTAAACTTTAAAAATATTGAAAATAGCTGGTGAAACCTGGCTGGTGTGGTTCAGTAGTTGAGCATTGATCTATGTATGAACAAGGATGTCACGATTCAATACCCAGTCAGGGCTCATGACAGGGTTGTAGGCTCGATCCCTAGTGTGGATTCTTTCTCATCATAGATGTTTCTCTCTCTCCCTCTCTCTTCCTCTCTGTAATCAGTAATTTAAAAAAAGAAAATAGCTGGTGAAAATAGAAATCAGTAATTTAAAAAGAGAAAATAGCTGGTGAATTATTTTCTCCTTCCTGTGTATATCCTTAGGTTTTATCCTCTTGCCGAAGCACATGGAAGCTCTATCCCTTATTTGTAATACACAAAGGGCACAAAGATCTTACCCCTTTTTGGGTTCATAGGGATGAGGAGAGGAAATCTTGAGCTCCCCCTAGAGGCCAGAAGTGTCTCTTCCATTTCTGACATGCTGACATTCTGGGGGTGTCTTTTGAGTTGGCTTCCTTATCTATTATATTATAGGTGCTACATAACTGAGATGCAGTGGTACTGTCTTCGCTGCATGATCTAAAGCTTTTCTCTGTGGCTTAAAGGAATGTTATTTATCATCCTAATTCTCCTGGGTACTCTGGCCAGATGTTCTTCATTGTTTTTGCTTGGTTTTCTTCTCATTACTTTTTTTTATTCATTTTCTTCCGTAGCACATCTAGTTTTAAGAAGAAAATGGATATTTTAAAATAAAAATAACTTAATGCACTAATTTCTCAAGATTCATCTCAATTGCAAAGAAAACGCTAGGTAAGAGGACAGTGCTATCACATGTAAATGTGATCTCAATTTTTTTTCGGGTAAAGAATATTTATAAAAGATTTTTTAAAAGGTAAGAGAATGAAGTCTTTTTCACATTTGGGACATCTGATTTTTCCTATGATTTTAACAGCCTTGTTACATTTTGAGGGCCTATGTGTACCTGGGCAGCAGCATAAAATAGTGACGTAAGGTCCAGGTTTGTGGTCGTACCTGCGTTTCTAAGACTCCATTCCACTGGGTTTCAGCGTTCACTCAGGTGAGATGACAGCAATATCACCTGGTTGCTAAGTTCTGCATTGACTTTTGTGAAGACTAAAAGAGGTAAACTATAGGGCATGTAGCCTGTGCCTGGCACATGGCAGTTGCATACCACTGGATGGCTTCCTCCTTGCCCTTCTTACACGATTGGTAGAATTTCAAAGTCAGAGTAGCCGATTCTCTGCCATGACATGTCCTGCAGTTCAATAGAGGACGAGAGGCAGGAAGCACAGCCCTGCTGGGCGGCATTCTGAATAATACAAATGCAGCACCACTTGCTCAACTCACATGCTTATATTGATTTTTTTTTTTTTTTTACAGAGAGGAAGGGAGAGGGATAGAGAGCTAGAAACCTCAATGAGAGAGAAACATCGACCAGCTGCCTCCTGCATACTCCCCATGGGGGATGTGCCCTCAACCAACGTACATGCCCTTGACTGGAATCGAACCTGGAATCCTTCAGTCCACAGACTGACGCTTTATCCACTGAACCAAACCGTCTTCGGCCAACCCACATGCTTTTAAAATCGCTGCTCAGAAAGCCTTCACTGAGATCTTGCGTAGACAGAGCCCTTCCCTGCTTGGTCTGTTGGAAGTAGAAAATAAATTGAAGACAGGGTGCCTGACCTTAAGGAGCTTGAACAGCACACACAGGCGAAGGACTTCCATGCAGTTTACAAATTGAACTTGAATGTCTGGATGGGGGTGGGGGTGGGAGTGAAGGTGGATGGAGGTGGGGCATGGAGAGCAGAGGAAAGGACAAGATGAGAAAGTCCTTCCTGGACCAAATGCAACTGGCGCCCAATTTGGAAGGTGATGGATGTGAGTTAATGAAGCCCAAAGAAAACGATTTAAAAATTGCTTATGCTACCTTTCCGCATAGCAGTTTGGCAATACATATCAAGAGACTTTAAAATCTAGCCTATGGAACGAATACTCAAAATGAATAAAGCTCCACTGCTGGTGTAGCCACTTTGGAAAATAGTTTGGTTGTTCCTCAAAATGTTGACCAGGTAGTTACCATATAAACCTGCAATTCCATTCCTAGATATATACTCAGGAGACCTGAAAGATCACACCAGAGCATGTGTACATTCATAGCAGCACTATTCATAATAACCAACAGGTAGAAACACAAAAACGCTTCCATCAGCTGATGAATGGATAAATAATGTGTGCTGTTGCCATCTAATAGAATATTATTGGATCATAAAAAAAGGAATGAAGCACCATAAGGATGAACCTTGAAAAAGTTCTGTGAAGTAAAAGAAGCCAGCCATAAAAGGCCACATATTGTATGAAATGTCCATGGTAGGTAAATCCACACAGATGTAACGCGTTACATCTGTGTGAATTTACCTACCAGGGGCGGGGGAGGGGTATGAGGAGTGACTGCTGACAGGTAAGGGGTTTCTTTGGGGTCGGAGGAAAAATGTAAAGTGTATAGGTACTTCATAAAAGTTTCCTGAATGAATCACCCACTTGAATTATTTTAGTGTGTTAATTACCCCCATCCATTCTCTGGTCCTTTGCTCCAGTGCTTTCTGGATGATTTATGTTATTATCACAGAGGATCCTTGCTCATCACCAGGAAGAGGCTTCACTAAATGAAAGATTTTGAAAGAAAAGTTCCTGCAAACAGAACTTACCAAATGGACTTGGAGATGGAAGAGGCCAAAGACCACTGAATCTTTAAAAAAAAAAAAATTCCTGGGATTTGGAAATTAAAAAGGGGCAAAGAACCTAAATAGACACTTCTCCAACGGGGACATGCAGGTGGCCAAGAGACATGTGAAAAAATGCTCAAATTCACTGATCATCAGAGAGATGCAAATTAAAATGACAATTAGGTATAGTAAATTGTGCAACAACTGGGAAGGCCAACGTGCGTTCCCTGAGCTCAGTGCCCAGGTGTTCATGTGATGGTTGGAATCTGGGCCTCGACACTCCCATGTCCTGCTTTGCTCTGTGTTCCCATCCTTTAAGGCAGGTGCCCCCAGGTGGAGGCAAAATGGCTACAGCCAGCACCCTAAGAAAAGGAATTACTCTTTCCTGAAATTTCAGTACATCTCAGGGTTGACTGGTGTTCACCAGCCTTGATTGGGCACAACGTTGATTCCCTATTGGCCTTGGACCCATGACAATGGCCATGGGAAGGCAGTACACTGAGCAGGCAGGCCTGGGCCATATTTCCACCCTTTGAGACAGAAGACAGTGTCCATGAATTCCTCCCAGTTCTCACTTCTTGTCTCATCAGAAGGAATAAATGAACAATTACCTCTGAGCAGAAACTTCCTGTTCCATCCACAGCCGCCCATTTGGCATAAGCTGATGTTACTCAGTTTTCATAGAACTGCCCCATATACGGGTTTCATTAACATGAAGCAATGAAGCTGTGATGCCTCCAACACTAATGTGGAGAAAGATTTCCTAGACTTGACAGAGTTTTGGGGACTCCTAATACCTATCCATTCTTTTTTTCCCCAGTCTCTTTTGTTTTGTTAATTAATACACATTGGTAAAATTTTAATGATGGCTTCCTTTATACACACTTTTACTTATTACAAACCATTGAAATAGTATATTTGAATTTTCTTCAAGATAATAGTCTGTTGTTCAAAAGCAGCAAATATTTAGTTTCATGGACCTATTTCTGACCGTCACATCTTCCTCAAACAGTACAGCAAGAAGCCCCAAGCTCTACTTACACATTCCTTCTACTTACACATTCTTTTGCTTCTACGTCTTCATGGCTGGAGCTCGCCATCAACTGCAGGCTTCTAAAACACGCCTGCATGAGATGTAGGGCTTTTCCTTGGGGCTAATCAATACAATGGAACATAGATCGAACAGTAATCAGCAAGGCATTCAAAAGATCCCTTATACATTATGGATAAAAGGCAGAGAAGAAGCAGAGATATCCAAAGAGTGGAAAAACAACTTGCATCATAGAAACCATATTCTGAGAATTAAAAAAAAAAAATCTTCCTCCCAGCATGCTCTATGCCCCACAGTGAGCCTAAACCAATGAACGGGGGGGGGGGGGGGGGGGGGGGGGAACCCTCGCTGTGGGCTCGAGTTTCTTCTATGTGACCCATGCATCATTCTGGGATCTTCCTCCCTGCTGGGGTCCCAGAACTGCACCCACAAAAGTGACAATAATGATGCACGTGGCCCTATGAATCAACCCCCTGTTGATCCGTTATGACCCACCATGTCTACCCCATGAGGAAGAGGCTCTTGTTCCCCCTCTAAGGTGTTAAGATGAATGGAGATAGAAGTCTTCCTCTTAGAAAAGGCTCAAGCAGCCTCCTCCCCTGGAATCACCTTGTTCCTGCCATCACCTCCAGGAAGGCAATGTACCTCCCGCCATGTTGGATGGCTCTCCCCTGCCATGTCATTGGATCCACTGTGGTTTGGGTGAAGAAGAGGCGTAGGGTCGGATGCTGCTGTCAAGTTGCTCAGACTCCATATTAGACATCCTGGGAGGGAGGGAAGAAAGCCCCGTGTCATTCTGGGAATTTCCTTCATCTAGTGTCTGGGCAGACTCAGAAGGCCACGCTGCTCTCTGGGGCGGGCTCAGGAGTACCCAGGAATAGCCTGATGTTCCTGGATCTCCAAGGCAGGCCATGAAGGTAAAGTTTTCTACACTTTGTAGACAGTGGGCAAGGAGGGCAGCCCAGGCTGGCGGAGGAGCCCAGACCCCACCATGGTCAGTAGGGAGAGGGAACAGAGGGGCCCTTCCTCATGTTGGTGTCCTCTGTCTGTCCCTGTCCCTTCACTGCAGCGTGACTGTGTCTGGAAGTGTGTTTTTGAAGAGAGAAACTATTTCCTACGGATCCAGATGCTCCTAAGCGGGGTCTGCTCCGTCTGGTTTCTATCTCAGTCACAGAGATAGACAAGGAGCTTCATTTTATATTCACATCTGTTACCGCAGTAGTAACAGTCAGAGGGAAAACTTGGATAACGTTGGAAAACCACGCAGTATGATTTGTTGCCAACAGGATCTCATTACCATGGCTTTAATTACAGGCCAGAATGCACGATGGTGAATTTTTCTTAGATCTTTTTCCAGAAAAAAATAAGAAAAAACCTTCATCGATACCACAGCCCTCTTAACACATGGACCTTCTTTTTGTTTCTCCAACTTGCCAAGGTCTTTCCTATCCCCAGCGCCTCTGCTCGCACTGTTCCCTCCTCCGGGAACCCTCCTTCCCAGCAACCTGGGAGACTCAGGCTCATCCTTCAAATGTTAGTTCGGGGTCCTCCTATTCCAGCCTCTCTGTTGCTGTAAACCCACATCCCCTCCAATTTATTCTCCCCGACACCCCCATTTGTTTCCTTCGTAATGTGTATGAGCAAGTGTGTCTGTCTCGTTGGTTTGTTTCCTCCCTACCTGCTCATTTCCAAGCCCCCGTGAGAAGGGCAGGTCTGTGCACTCTGTCTCTGAGCCACCACTGTGTCTGTCTCCTATACCGGGCACAGCACCTGGTACACAGTGTGTGCTCAGTACGTCTACATGAAGAGTATGAATGTGTGAAAAGAGGGCCAAGGCAGGGACCCACCAGAGGAATGTGTCTGGGGAGAGGTGCCAGGGCACTCGCATTGCAAAGGCCCTGGCCCTCACAGCCCCCCTGGTGGGCTCAGGCCCTCCGTGTGCCGACTGTGACCTAGGATCACAGAGGACAGTGGTCGGCTCTTTTTTGCTCCTTTTATGCTCCTCCTCCACCTGAAATGGCTCCCAGCCACGCAGGAAGGGAATTGATGTTCATGGGTATCTACTGTGCACCCAGTCCTGTGCCTGTGACCAGCACTCATCCTGCTTCAGCCTCACAGGCACCCAGTGAGGGCACGTGCCCCTGTCCCCACTTTTCAGGGGGTGACACAGGAGCTACATGTCTTGGAAGGGGGCACATACTCAGGATGTGAATGGAGCATCACTCCACACACTGCCTCCCTCCCCCCAACCCCCATCTCCCCTTGGGAAACTTGGGAAGCTTGTGAATGTTGTCATTGGGAACCCACCCGTCTTTACCTCTACACTTGCTCTCCCCCTGTGTTTGTATCCAGAGTTGTCATCATTATTCTCTCACTGGCTGGTCTTGAGCAAGTTGCTTACCCTGTCTGAGCTTTTGTTTCCTTGCCTATGAAATGGTAATGATAATAGAACCTATTTCATATGGTTATTGTGGGATTAAAATCCTTAGACACATACCTGATGGGTATTTGCTGCTATCATCACTACTATGTTAGATAGGTAATGCTAGTGCGTCAACAAATAGGCCTCAAACTCCCAAGGGCTTAACCCAAGAAAAGTGTGTTTCTCACTAACCTTGCAATTCAGTGTGGGTCGATGGACAGGTATGGTTCCTTCCAGCACTCAGGACTCCAGGATCCTTTCCGGCACAGCTCTGCCGTTTTCAGCAGCCTCGGAATCATTTGCATCTGCGGGCAGTTGAGAGAAGAGGGAGGTGGGGGCGGTGTGAGAGATTTTACAGGCTGGCCAGAGGTTTTACACTTGGTTTCCCCACGTGGCCCACCTGGCTCCCTGGGGCACAGATGCGTGGTCCAGCTGTATTCCTAGAAGAGGGCCATGATGTTGGTGAGTCCTGAGGTCTTCTACTACTTCATTAGAACAGCTGTTTCCATGCCCTTACCCCATAGCCATCTCCCTGGGCAGTGCTTCCCTAAAAAGTACCCCACCCACCCCTCCCAAGTTCCCTACCTGCCCATTCCTACTCATCTGCCCAGGGGCATATTTCTCTAGAACGTCAGATCCACGGTCACAGAGAAGCGCTGTGACCCCCACATCAGAAACCAGGATGATCATAGTTCCTGGCCAGTGCTGGGCTAAAGTGTCCGTGTCCACAGCGCTATTTGCATTTTAAAATAAGGTGCACAGAGAAGAAGAACCGAGTTAGTGGAGGGGGATATTCCGGCTTTTGGCAGAGGGTGGCCTGGTGACCTTGTCTCTTCAGGTCCAGTCCTGGTGGAGACCTGGGTGGAAGTCTGTTCTCCCTTCTGTCCTTCCCGCTGAAAGGCCACTTCTGGGCAGGGAAGGCGCCTCCTTCCTGCTGCCCACAGTGGGGCCTGTTCTCTTCTCTCCTGTCTGAGCTCACCTTTCCTATGAGGGTGGTGCGTTCCTCATTCCCCGGAGCCCCCCTCACCAGGTAGTCCTGCTGCAGATGCGTGAGCCCCTGCGGCCGCTATCCATCACTGAGCGGCGCACAGATGTCTAATGAGTGGTTTCTGTGAGAGGGCAGTCATTATGTCGCTGTAATAGAGGGGGAAAGGCACGTACTTTTGGTTTAGGCAATTTCATTTTTTGGAGTTTATAAAATGTCTTCACCGGCAAGTCACTCAGAAAAGATCCGCTACCTAAAAAACAAAGCCTGTCCTCTGAGCCTATCACTTTTATGCACTTTCTAAGCCTCTGGTTTCCTAATTAGGAGGCGAGACGAGGAGGTTTTGCCCCTGTGCCCATTCTGACACGTGACTGTGTTTCAATTCCATTTTTCTGTGGGCAGGGTGAGGGTAATGAATAGATCGGTATCAAATAATTTGAGACATTTCTATGCGCAGCCTCTCGTGCTAATGAGATGCGCTGGGAACCTCGGGGTGTCTGTGAAGTTCACATTCTCAGAGTTTATGGCCTGCGTCTCCTCATTATCCTCCGAGTGGTTTTGAAGAAGTCCAGGCTGTGTGCGACCTCTCCTTCCGAGGCAACTCAGGCCAGTAGCCACTGACGGGCTGCTGAGCAAAAGAACAGAAGCATCCACAACAGGGGGTGAGGTTGGAAGCCAGTGAATAAGGTTAAGTAAGGCTTCCCAGGGTCGAACGCCAGTCCCTTCAGTTGCCCACACAACACATTGTGTTTCCCCGAACGAGACAGGTGGCTCTTCTCTGGGCAATATGCACCGGGTGAGATCATAAGAGACCTCCTCAAGACCTTTACCTCTTAAAAAAAAAAAAAAAAATCTGTATGTAGTCCAAGGTAGTTTGCCCAGCAACATGGAGACTAACAAAATCCGAGACAGATAAAGGAATCGCTTCATCAACCCTGCCGCCTCACATGGTCACGTGATGCACTTCTAGTGGAATATTTGCCCATGAGAAAGATCCACCGGGGTGATGGTGTTGAGGTCGCCGCCGTGAATGCTGTGTGGTGTGACTTCCGCAGTGGTCCCTGAGTACCGACACGGGAAAACCCCTTCACAAGCGTGGTATCATTTTATCTTTTAGAGAACTCGGTGAGTTAGGTAGTTCTACAGACCATGATATTCAGTCGCTGAGAAAATCATTTGCTCAGGTAAATAATGAACAAAGGAATAAGGTCTGGCTGCCTCCAAAGTGCGTGCTCTCATGCAGGCCCTTGCTGCCAATCTCGTGCTGGGCAAGAAGGTGGTTGGCATTGAGCTCAGCCCAGAAAGGGAGCCCGGTGTTCCTTTTCTGGCATAAACTACTCTCTCTGCTCCAGCCGCTCGCACCTCTGGTTGTCCACACACAACTCGTTCTGAATAAGAGGCTCGGGACTCTTCGGTTGCAGTTTCTAGAGTTTCTCATTCCCTGATATCAAAGCCTCTTTCTTTTTTTTCTTTTTTTTCTTCTTTTTTAAAAAAATATATTTTTATTGATTTTGTACAGAGAGGAAGGGAGATAGAAACATCGATGAGAGAGAGTCATCGATCAGCTGCCTCTTGCACACCCCCTACCAGGGATATGCCCGCAACCAAGGTACATGCCCTTGACCGGAATCAAACCTGGGACCTCTCAGTCCCCAAGCCGAGGCTCTATCCATTGAGCCAAACCGGTTTCGGCTCAAAGCCTCTTTCTTAATTCTCTCCAGCATCCCTGTTCTGTGCCTGCAGCACAGGAAAGACGAGGTCTCCAGCCCTGAGTCCACCAGCTGGTCCCAGTCACTAGGGCTTTTGCAACACATGTCATCATACCTCACGTGGGTGCTTCTTGGACCCTCAAAAATGAGCCACGTGGCTTTGGCCTCAGTTAATGGCACTCTGATGTTAGAAAACAGATATCCCATCTCACCACCCTCCCTTTCAACATCTGTATCATGAAGAAATGGTCTTCTCCTCAACTGAAAAGGAAGGGATGGCGGGATGGAGGGATGGAAGGAGGTGGAAGGAAGGGAGCCGGAGAGCACCAGGTGGTGCACCTGTGCTCACACAGCACCATCCAGGCGATGCTATAAGGAAAGCTGGATTGGCTTCCAAGTTGGGTCTTCTCGGAGCAGACCCCTTTGTGACCGCGTGATCAGGCAGCTCCTGGACCTTGGCTTTGTCTCCTGTGAAGCTGTGGAAATATTGCCAGGCACCCAGAGAACTGTTCTGAGAATTAAACGGGAAAACACATTTAACAGACCTGGCCCAGAGCGCCCACCCTCCCACTGCATTCTTTCCCCAGGATGGCCATTGAGTCTTTCTCTGTGGGAATTCCTCGTCGGGCTGCAAGGTCTGGAGAGACACAGACTCCCGTGGCCTTCGCCATCCTGCCTCTCCCACCTCCCGCCCGTGGGATGCACCCCATGGCCCCACAGTCAGTTTGGGGGGGACTGCTTCTGTGTTCATAGGCCCTGTCAATACTTCATTAACCTTTTGCTCCGCAAGTCCACCCTTCTCTCTTTGGTCCTCTCTGCTATCATTCCTAGTTTTGCTTGGTCAGCCCTGAATGCAGCATACATCTATTTTCCAAGGCAGCACTGAAAAGAAGGGGGAAGGATAAGAAAATAGGGAAAACAGGGCCACTTAGTAGAAGCCCAGACATTTCTATGGAGTGGGCGGGCCTGGACGGCAAAGGAAGAGAGGAGAGAGGCGGGAACCCTCTCCGCAGTCTCTCACAGTGACCATCCCCAGTCCCCATATCATGCTGTGAGTACCATTTCGGGATTATTGCCTGTTCTCCTTTAAGACAGAGGCCAAGTGTAACCCTGGGAGAGGGC